>NC_089491.1:383879744-384215994 GCF_036850765.1 Saccopteryx bilineata
GAATCTAAGTGGGTTTTGTGTTTTTTTAATTTTCTCTTTTGGTGCCCAGTTATTTGCCTGTTAGCCAGGCCGGAGATGAGACTGAATTTATGTCTCTTCAAAGAGGCACCAGAAAGGGAAGGAGAGAGACACAGAGACAGACAGAGAAGATTATGCAGTTCTTCCCACCCCCACCCCCCTCTCAGTGTCTCCTCGGTAGAATCCTGCCGCTCTGTCTCCGGGGAGCTGTTCACCCTCCAGAAAATATGACACTTTATTTCCTGCCCGTGTTTGTTAACACACCCCATTACCATCCATCTCAGTTTCATGTAACTGCCAGCCGGCATTAGCGCCCTCCTCCTCTCCGCCCGAGGCAGAAAATAGAAAAGGAAGAATTCAGCACATTTTCCCCCGTGGCACCCTCGGCGGCACCAAGATAACCAGAGCCGAAACCACAATTGGATTCTTAGTCCTTTAGCCCAGGAATGCGAAGGATGGGACGGTTTAACCACCTTCTGCATTTCCCTGCGAAGGGTGGGCTTGTTATTTCGGTTGTCTGGGCTCCCTTCTCTGCGACGGAGAAAGATACATTAATTAATTTTTTTTTTTTTTAATGTTAGGCAGGAGATGTTGCAAAAACCGTCGGGAACTGTCAGCGGCGCCTGTCCCAATCAGGTAAGCGGCCCGCGGCGCCTGCGGCGGAGACATACTGACCCCTAGTGGCCGGCTGGGTCCTCGCAGCCCCTGCGCCCCGCCCTCGCTGGGCGGGTGAGAACCGCTCGCTCCTTGGAGCATCTCTGGGTGGGCTGGGGGCGTGGCAGGTGCTTTGTCTCCATCGGCTGCCCCAACACACACACTCATACATGCGCGCGTGCGCGCGCGCACACACACACACACCCCTCCACACACACACACATCCATGTACAATTTCTTCTCTCCTTTCCCAATTCCATACAGCATTGATTTCCTAAGAACTTTCAGAGTGCTGGCCCTAGGCTACAGATCAGGACGGTTTCTCTGATCTTGAGAAGTTGTGCAAAAGGCAGACAGGGTCCCAAGCGGACACACGGCTGAGAGAGAGGAAGGGAGCTGGCATGTGTGGACAGGCTTGTTGATGCTGAGCACTGTGCACACGTAATTCCACTGGAGCCTTAACATAGCCCCAGTGTACCCAGATTTGGAAACTGAGGCTCTGGCTGTCCAATGGCATGTCCCATCACAAAGCCGATATCTTTATTGACTCTCTTTATTTTAATTAGCACATATTTATCTAGCACTTGTCTGCCAGGTATTCTTCCAGCGCTTTCCCTTTATTAAAATGACCTAGGTCGTACCCTCATCGCAACCCCATAAGGAAAGTACCTCCACTTCGCGGATGAGGAAGCCAAGGCACAGAGAGGTTAAGTGATTAGTGAGTGGTGGATCCAGCATGGAACCCAGGCAGCCTGGCTTCAGAGTGTTCTTGGGAGATTTCTCAGGCTTCCAAACCCACACTGTTCTCCAGACCTCCTCCCGCCCCCCACCCCTTGGCCATGGATGAAGTGCTTCTGCAGGAGAGGGAGCAACCCATCCACCAGCCCAGGAAGGAAGAAGCCTTGTGCTAGGGAAGGTCCTCGATGTCACAGACAGTGCTATTCACCTTCAGAGCCTGGCACCTGGGGGGAGGGGCAGTACTTAATAAAAGCCCAAGTGGACTGAACCCTGAAGGAAGGTGTGAGGAAGGTGTGGGAAGGAGGGAGGGAGGCTAAGAGGTAGAAACGCACAGGTCATGCTCCACTACCACCCCAGGAATGGTTCTTTTCAAACACACCCACCATTTTTTTTTTTTTTTTTTTTTTTGCCAACACAGGGTAACTATATAGCTAAACTGTGATTGAACATCCCCTATGCCACACTCCCATGATCAATGCATCAAAAACATGTATCTGATCTATTTGACCTCATTTGCGCTGTAGAGCAGCCCCATATCGTAGGCATAACGAGCCCCACTTTCACCAGGAGAAAGCAGAATGTTTCTCCAAATAGGCTAAGGAAACTGCCCCAAGCTTCCCAGCTGATGCCTAGAAACCTGACCACCCAAGCTTCCCGACTCTACAGCTCACGTGCTCTCATGCTGGCCCTGCCAACCAGGACCCCCACATGGGGAAAGCCCAGCCCCCACCACCACCCCAGTGGCCCCGTCCTTCTCTCGAGCTTGAACTGGCCAAGTTTGTTCCTGGCTTAAGACCTGTGCCTGCGCCGTTCCCGTGGCCTAGAATACGCTTCCTGTACGTGGATCTTCACGCAGTTGGCTCCTTCCTGTCATTCCGGTGTCGGCTCAAGTGTCACCTCCTCCGAAAAGGCTTCCTTGTCCACCTAACCTAAAATAGCCTTCCAGTCACTCTCTGTTGCATCACTGTCGTATTTTATTCCGAGCAGTTATTAATCTGGTGATTTCTTGTCTAGTTACTATTGTTAGTCTCGTCTCCTGTGTAATAAGGGCTATCGATTACCTAGCACGAACTCTCCGTGTGCCCAGCGAAGTTCCCAGAGCTTTCCACGCCACGTGTCATTGAATCTTCACAACTGGCCTTCATAGTAAATTCTGTTGGTGCCTCGTTTTACAGAAGAGGAAACTGAGGACAGTTTCAGTAACTTGTCTAAGACTCTACCCTCAGTAAGCTCTGCTCTTAAACACTACCAAAAAAAAATCAGCCCTTCAACCACAAAAAGACAACCATTGAATTTTTTAAATGGGTAAAGGACTTAAATAGACATTTCTCCAAAGAAGATACACAAATGGCCAATAAGCACGTGAAAAGATGCTCAACATCACTAGTCATCAGAAGAATGCAATTGAAACCACAATTAGATATCCTTCACACCCACTAGGATGGCTAGAATTTTAAAAAAATAACACATGCTGGCAAGGCCATGGAGAACTTTGCACCCTCGTGCGACGCTGATGGGCATGTAAAATGGTACAGACACTGTAGTAAGCAGTTTGGTGGTTTCTCAAAAAGTTACACATAAAATTACCATGTAACCCTGCAATTCTACTCCTAGGTATAGATCCAAAGGAATTGAAAACAAGGACTCAAACAAAAAAATGTGTGCCCTAATGCTCATAGCAGTACTATTCACAATAGCCAACAGGTAGAGGGAGCCCGAATGTCCACCAACTGATGAACGGGTGAACAAAAAAGGTAGTGTATCCATACAATGGAATGTTATTCAGCCATGAAAAGCGATGAAGTGCTCATACTTTCAACAAATGGGATGACTCTTAAAAACACGCTAAATAAAAGAAGCAGGACACAAAAGGCCACGTATCACGTCAACTAATCTATGTGAATGTCCATAATAGGCAAACCCACAGAGATAGAAAGCAGACTAGTTGATTGCCGAGGGCTGGAGGGAGGGAGAAATTAGGAGTAATTGCTTAACAGGCATGGGGTCTCATTTGGGGGTGAAATGTCCTGGAACCAGATAGTGGGGAAGGTCGCACAATGTTGTGGATGTACAACAGTCAGGCACTGCTGAACGGCAGCATCCACATTCTAAGAACTGCATCCTTAGACGATTTTGTTGTGCGCGAACATCATAGACTAGACTCAACAAACCATGGCGGTATAGCCTACAACTGTGATTGTATGTGCTACACTTTTATACAGCTGCCACAGTAGGCCTGTTTACACCAGCCTCACTACAGACACATGAGCAATGCATTGCCCTGTGACCTTAAGACAGCCATGGTGTGATGACGTCACTGGCAAAAGGAACTTTTTAGCTCCTTATAATCTTAGGTACCCACTGTCATATATGCGGTCTGTCATTGACAGAAATTTCAATATGCAGCACCTGACTGTACTAAATTCCACTAAGTTCTATACTTTAAAGTGGTGAATTTTCTGTTATATAAGTTTTATAGGGATTTTTTTTTTTGCATAAAACACATTTATTGGTCAAAACTTTAGAAACTGAGAGCTTTTCAAAAGCACACTACACCACATAACAATATAGGAAATATTAAAAATTCACCATCTTACCTGACCAGGTGGTGGCACAGTGGATAGAGCATCAACGTGGGATGCTGAGGACCCAGGTTCAAAACCCTGAGGTCTCAGGCTTGAGCGCATGGGGTCACCAGCTTAGAGCGTGGGATCATAGACGTGACCCCATCATTGCTGGCTTGAGCCCAAGTTCGCAGGTTTGAGCAAGGGGTCACTGGCTCAGCTGGAGCCCCCTAGTCAAGGCACATATGAGAAAGCAATCAATGAACAACTAAAAATTCACCATCTCCTATAGTTTTAACAAGTAATCCCCTGTTATTTCATTGTTTTGAATGATACAAAGGAGGAATCTTTGTAGATGACTGTCCCTTCTTTTCCAGTGGACGGAGACGGGTTGCAGATGGTTTAGGTCAGCCTTGTCCGTCTTGTTCATCTCCGGGTCCTTCAGGCCAGCAACAGTGGGAGGCACACAGCTGAGAACGCATTTGCTGGAGAAATGGATAAAGTGGACCACACCCTGCAAGGCTCAGCCCCAATCTTGAGGGCTTTCCACAATGTCAGGAAGCTCCAAAGAGCTGCAGCCCGGTGGTCCTCAGGCTCTCCGGGGTGCCCCAGCCGCGCCTGAGGGTTCCCTAAGCCACAGACTGCGGGGAGACTGTGGGGCCTCCCCTCCCGAGCTCCTAACTCAGAACGTCTCAGCGGAGCCTGAGCATCTGCATGGCCAGCCAGCTCCCACAGGCCCCCGGGGGGCTGCACTTTCAGAGTAACTGCTCTCTGTTATCCAGTAGACCAGGGGTCCCCAAACTACGGTCCCCTGAGGCCATTTATCCTGCCCCTGCCGCACTTCCGGAAGGGGCACCTCTTTCATTGGTGGTCAGTGAGAGGAGCATAGTTCCCATTGAAATACTGGTCAGTTTGTTGATTTAAATTTACTTGTTCTTTATTTTAAATATTGTATTTGTTCCCGTTTTGTTTTTTTACTTTAAAATAAAATATGTGCAGTGTGCATAGGGATTTGTTCATAGTTTTTTTATAGTCCGGCCCTCCAGTGGTCTGAGGGACAGTGAACTGGCCCCCTGTGTAAAAAGTTTGGGGACCCCTGCAGTAGACCATGAGAGAGGAGAAAAACTTTGACGTGACCAGGATAGCGGTCACGTCATTCACTGAAAGAAAGAGATTTGAACCGCACAAAAATGGAGCTGTCGATGTTCCTTTCACTTACATATTTTGATTGGAATGGGGCTGACACACAACTAAGGCCCCACTAGGTGAGACTGCAAAGAAAAAAAAAAAAAAAAAAAAAACGACTCTCATGAAAAATTGCCAGGTGTTTGAATTTTCATTTCATTCATTTACTCCAAGAACAGGGAGTTTTCTGATTCTAGATTCGCACAGATAAACAACAGTGGGGGGGGGGGGAGATCTCTACTTCTCTTCCTGGAGAGAAAGGAAAGGAGACGTCACAGAAAGCAGGTTGAACACCGATGTTTATTAGAGCAGAAAAGAAAAAGGAAATAAACAGAGGATCAAAAGCCTCCACAGCCCCCAGTGACGCGTGTCACTACGCCGGACAAGATTTCCCCAAGTCCTGAGGGCAGGCAGCCTGTCCCCGGCTCCAGTGGTCCTGCTCCAGCCACCCCCTGGCCAGATCCTCATCCTGCCCACCCTTCAACCCGGAGAGACGGCTGGGGGGAGGGGACGGTCCACGCTTTAAGCTCTTGGTTGCTGTGAGTTACGCAGATTAGCAGCACGAAGCAGCACACGCACTTGCCGTCAACCCCCAACCGTGGCCGTGGCCGTGGCCACGGCGCACAAGGTCTGAAGACACCCATCTCCGCAGCGGGAAGCACACAGGAAAGAAGGAGCCTCGTTCCGTTTCGACAGCATCCAGGTCGAGGCCGAGCAAAGGGCTTGCTGGAAAAGAACAGGAAATAATGTGGAGGTGATGTGGAGGAGGAAGGAGAGGCGGAGGAGGAAGAGGAGACTTAGGAGGAGGGGGAGGGGAGGAAACAGCACCGCTCGAGCTGCCACTTCCTGAGCACGGCCTCTGCTGTGCCCGGGCAGCGCGGTTCGCCACGCGTTGGCCTTTTCAATGCCCAGAACCACCTTATGAATGAGGCGCTCTTAGTATCCTTACTTTACAGACGAGGACACTGAGGGCGACATCAGGCAGTTTCTCCCAAGTGCGGTCACGATCTGAATGCTTCCGGACTCCAAAATCTGAGCTGACATACATCCCCCCTGCTGCTTCGTCTTCGTGCAAAGGGAGCTGTTTGGAGTGAGCCTCTGTGCAATCCTGTGTTTTCCAGGAGACACACGCACCCCCGCTCACCACAAGGCCTGTCCTACCGGGAGGCAGAGGCCTCGGTGGCCCCTTGGAGGGTGCTACCACGTGGCTCACTCAACCACCAAAACCTCTCCTCTTGCCTGGCCTGCACAATGGTTGGAACACCTCCATTCATGGAGGCATTTACTATGCACCAGGCTCCATAGATGTCATCATTGCCCCAGTTTAGAGATGCAAGAGATGGAGGCTCAGAGAGGTTAGGCAACTTGCCCAAGGCCACAGAGCAGGAACACACAGAGCTGAACCCCAGTCTGCCCGATTCCAGAGTCTGAGCTCGTAACTACTCCACAGCTCTATTTTCTGGAAGAAGCCAGGCGAGGACTTCCAGGGCTGGAGGACCAAGGTTCCTGGCACGAAGAGGAGGGGCAAGCTCCGACCTCCAGGCTCCAGGGACTGGAAGGATGAGGACAGGGATGTGGGCCCACCCCCTACCCTCCAAAGCAGAAGTGTGCCACTCCCGGAAGAGGCTCCACTATCTGTCAAAGCCCCTCAGAGGACTTCAGCTCCCCTACACACACACACACTGCACACACACACACACACACGACCCCACCGTTCCAGTGACAATGATTGGGATAAAGGTCCCTGGTTGAGCCCATGGATGCTGACCCCACCTGGACAGACCCAAGTCTCAACCAGCCACACTTTTCCACATTTATATTCCAGAGTGACCTTGTCCAGACAGTAGATAGGGTCACATCCCTCCCCTGGGTGGGATTTCTTAGTGAGTCCAGAGGGGAAAGGACCCCTTGTGTGCCCCCCAGGGCCCCTCTCAACCTGGCTGACACCTATCTCTCCTGCCTTACTCTTCTAACACCCAACCCGTAACCAGCTGACCGGCCGTTGCCCCTACACCACGTTCTGGACGGCGTCTGAGCCCACGCACGAGCTGTGCGGCGCAGCCTCCCTGACACAGGAGGCCCGGGGGAAGGAGCACACCGTACCGGAGGCCGGTCCGCGCCCCTACACGGGGTGGACGATGTTCCTGTCGCAGTGGGGCTTGCAGTGCGGGTTCAGCCAGTGCTCCATGAACTGCTCCTCGGCTCGGCGCTCCAGCCGGAGCAGGTGGTGCATGTACTCCTGTCAAAACAAACCCGCAGAGAGGCGCCTATCTGTGACGACGGCTGAGCTGCCGATGCGCAGCGTGGCCGTGCTGCTGAGCCAGGGCGCCGCCGGACCGAGGGAGGAGAAGCCACTGTCCCGCACCTCTCTGTAGAGACCAGCCAGACAGACCCACTCAATGGGCACAATAAAGAAATCTGACAACCCGATGTGCTGAGAAGGTGGGTATCCGTGGGAACTCGTATACTCTGTGGATGGGATGTAACGCAGACCATCAAGAAATCTCACTCCCCACTTACTCCTTTGAGTGGCATTCCTCAAACTTTATCTATCACTGGAATCACCTGGAGGGCTTGTAAAAACACAGATCGCCCGCTTCCCAGAGTTTCTGATTCAGCGGATCTGGGGTAGGGCTCCAGAATTTGAATCTCTAGCAAGTTCTAAGCCAATGCTGATGATGCTGGTCACGTGGAGAACAGAGAAACTCTTAAGTCAAGTCAAGAGACGTGCAGAAGGTTGTCCATAAAAGCAATAACTCTGTCGTAGCAAAACACTGGAACCATGCCAAATATCACTGACAGGAGAATAGATAAGTAAACTATCGGGTCACACAGTGGGATATTATACAGCAGTGAATATAAATGAGTTATAGCTACATACAGCAACAGAGGTGGGTCTTAGAAAGAGCATGTTGAGTAAAAAGAGCAAGTCCAAGAAGACGCTTACAGTGTGCCACCATTTTTATAAATCTCAAAACATGTACAACTAATAATATATTTATGATACAAATCATCTTCTTTAAAAGCCAAGGGAGCCTGACCTGTGGTGGCGCAGTGGATAAAGCGTCGACCTGGAACACTGAGGTTGCCGGTTCAAAACCCTGGCCTTGCCCAGTCAAGGCACATATGGGAGTTGAAGCTTCCTGCTCCTCCCCCCTTTCTGTCTCTCTCTCTCTCTCCCCCCTCTAAAATGAATAAATAAATTAATTTAAAAAAAAAAAAAGCCAAGGGATAACTATAAGAGAGCTAAAGCTGCTATACTATTATACTATAAATAAAATACCATTTTTGGCCCTGGCCGGTTGGCTCAGTGGTAGAGCGTCAGCCTGGTGTGCAGGAGTCCCGGTTTCGATTCCCGGCCAGGGCACAAAGGAGAAGCGCCCATTTGCTTCTGCACCCCTTCCCCTCTCCTTCCTCTCTGTCTCTCTCTTCTCCTCCTGCAGCCAAGGCTCCATTGGAGCAAAGTTGGCCAGGGCGCTGAGGATGGCTCCATCGCCTCTGCCTCAGGCACTAGGATGGCTCTGGTCACAACAGAGTGATGCCCCAGATGGGTGGAGCATCGCCCCCTGGTGGGCATGCCGGGTGGATCCCGGTCGGGCGCATGCGGGAGTCTGTCTGACTGCCTCCCCGTTTCCAACTTCAGAAAAATACAAAATAAATAAATAAATAAAAATAAAATACTATTTTTTATTTAAAAATTAAATTTAATGGGTGACATTATCAATAAGAGTACATAGGTTGTAGGTGAACATTTCTCTAGCATCTGAACTGTTGATTGCATTGTGTGCCCATCACTCAAAGTCAAATCACTTTCCATGGCTATATATTTGCCCTCTTTACTCCCCCGCCCCCCACCCCCTCCCCTGGTAACCCTTTCCCTTTTGTCTGTGTCCACGAGTCTAGTTTTATATCCCGTCTATGTGTGAAGTCATACAGTCCTTAGCTTTTTCTGATTTACTTATTTCACTTAGTATAAAAAAAAAAAACAAAAAATCTTATTCCTAAGAATTAAAGGGCATTTTGTAAAAACAGGCTAGTAGTTTCTTAAATTGTTAAACATAAGAGTTACCATGTGACCTAGCAATTGTGTATCCAAGAGAAGATTTATGCCCACAGAAAAACCTGGACACAGATGTTCATAGCAGCATTTTCCATCCTAGCCAAAACAGAAATAACCCAAATGTCCATCATGAATAAATGGGCGGATAAAATGTGGTATGTCCACAACATGGAATCTTATTTGGTCATAAAAAGGAATGAAGTGTGGACCCATTCTACACGAATGAACCTTGGAAACATGATGCTAAGTGAGCTAAGGGAAGGAAGCCAGCCACAGAGAACAACGTATTCTATGATTCCATCTCCACAAAATGTAGCCAGCCCTACATGGTGACATGCTCACAACAGAAAAAGCGGCTGATTGCCCATTGCTGTCCATCGCTGGGACCAGCATCTCCAGTGACTCAAGAACCCAAACCAAAACACAGACCATCCTCTCTCAGCCTCAAATTGTTTTGTTTTGTTTTTTAGGTGAGAGGAAGGGAGATAGTGAGGCAGACTCCCACATATGCCCTGACCAGAATCCACCCTGCAACCCCCATCTGAGGCCAGTGCTCGAGTACCAAGCTATTTTCAGCACCTGAGGCTGATGTGCTCCAACAGAGCTATCCTCAGCACCCCGGGCCACACTCGAACCAATTGAGCCACTGGCCATGAGTGGAAAGAGGGGGAGAAGGGGGAGAGGAAGGGGAGGAGAAGCAGATAGTCACTTTTCCTCTGTGCCCTCACTGGGGATCAAACCCAGGATGTCCATATGTCAAGTCAACGCTCTATCCACTGAGCCACCAGCCAGGGCCTCAAACTGTCTTTGAACATGACATTTTGTATTCCCACCAGCAGGGAATGAGAGTTCCCATTGCTCCACAGCCTTCGCAGGATTTGATGTCGCCAGTGTTCCTAATTTGGAGCATCCCAGCAGGGGTGCGGTGGTACCTCACTGTTGTTTGAATCTGTGTCTCCTGATGGCTTGTGATGCGGAGGCCCTGTTTTACATGCTGTCTGCAGATCTTTGGGGAGGTGTCTGTTTAGGTCTTTACCAGGGTGAGTTTTAAAAGCATTAAAAATGAAAATGGCTGTCTTGGTTTTCTTCTTACCACAATAGTGATACATATTATCATTTTGAAATTCTGTAAAAATCAAGAAGAAAGCGAGAAATCCCTCTTCATTGTTTGACTGTGTCATTATCCTATTGCCAAGTGATATGTGTGTGTGTGTGTGTGTGTGTGTGTGTGTGTGTGTGTGTGTGTATATATATATATATGTTTTTTTTGTTTGTTTGTTTTTAATCTACCCATGTTGCTTCCTCACTTCGAATACTTGAATGGCTCCTGCTCGGCTCAGAGGAAAGTTCTAATTCCTTAACGGGGCCTGTGGGACTATCCACAATCCATCCTCATCCAACTCCTGAGCCTCTTCCCTCACCACTCACTCACTCAAGCTTTGCCCTCCACCCCTCCCTGGGGAGGCCATGCTCGCTCTCGCTCGCTCTCTCTCTCTCTCTCTCTCTCTGTCTGTCTGCCTGGAACTCCCCTCTGCCTTCTCTTTTCCCTATCTCACTCCTACTTGACTTTTCAGGCCTCATCTTAGATGCTTCTTCCTCCAGGAAGCCTTCTCAGATTCCCCGTGACCCCAGAGCTCCCTGGACTTCCCCCAACAGAGCCCTGGTCACTGTGTGTGGCAGAGACTTCTCCTCACTGTGTGTGGCAGAGACTTCTCCCTGAGAGAATGGACTTCACTGACCCACATTATATATTTTAGTGAAGGTGCCATGTGTGTGTGATGCTTGTGAACTTGACGCTTTCTTCCCAAAAGAGAGTAGATGGAAATGGGAATGATTTTTAGTTGGGAGGATGTATGTTGTTGACATTCCCTTGAGGATGGGTGCTGTTATTATGGGATGCAAAGCATGCAAGAAATAGATCTTTATAAACACATTTAGGTAACCCTAAGAAGCAGGCCATTAACCAGAGAAGTATTGTTTCATTTCGGGTAAGAGTAGTCATAGTTGCTAATATTTGTACAAGATTAAGTTATTTTGATGTGTCTGAATATCATAAAAATCTTAAATTGCAAAAACTCTCCTCTGGTGTTGAGGCTCCAGTTTTGAACTTTAAATCTTTAAGTTTCTAGCAAATGCTCTGGGAAGTCTGCATCCTATATTAAGTATAGCTATTATTTCAAATTTTGGCCCTGGCCAGTTGGCTCAGTGATAGAGCATCGGCCCTGCCTGTGGATGTCCCAGGTTCAATTCCCGGTCAGAGCGCACAGGAAAAGTGACCATCTGCTCCACCACCCCTCCCCACTCCCCTTTCTCTTCCCCTCCCACAGCCATGGCTTGATTAATTGAGTGCATTGGCTCCAGGCACTGAGGATGGCTCCATAGAACCTCCAGCTCAGGGGCTAAAAGTAGCTTGACTGTGAGCATGGCCCCAGATGTGCAGAGCATTGGACCCAGATGGGGGTTGCCAGGTGGACCCCGGTCAGGGCACATGCAGGAGTCTGTCTCTCTAACTCTCCTCCTCTCACTTGGAAAAGAAAAAAAAAATTAATGACTGTGCAAAAGAATGAATTCTGAGGTATCCAATTTTCTTCCTTTTCCCCCAGGACCAGTGCAATTTGAATTTGTTTTGGTTATCATTGTTATATTTACTTAACTCCGTGAAACACACCCCACGTCCAGGGCAGGGCGTCTCTGGGGCGACCCACGTGGCAGTGGACAGCGAGGAGGCTCCTCAGGGGATCCAGCAGTGACTCCCAGGGGGGCAGTGGTGAGTCTTGGGCTGAACCCTGCCCTGTCCTGCCCTCTCTGGGGAGTGTGGAGCCAGAAACTAGTTACTGGGAGGAACGGGAAGACAATGCGGAGTCTTATAAACAGGAAGCAAAGACTTCCCGGCTGGTAGCTTTACTTATTCCACTGTTCCTTGTAAGCAGGGCGCCAAAGAGCCCATGTTGCCTGGAGCCAACAGGGTGGGAAGGCTACGAGGTCCGGACGAGAGTCTGGTCAAAGCCAGACCTCGCTAATCTTGCTGTCCTCCATCCTCAGTGGGTCCATCTGCAAAAACAGCGGTGACACTAGCACTTGTTTCACTGGGTTGCCAGGAGTTAACTAAATGATACAGATAAAGTTCTATGCCAGACACACAGTCCCCGTTTGCCTCTCTAAACCCATTCTCAGCCCTCCTTCCCCTGGCCACGTGCAGGGAGAGGCTGGCCAAGATGAGCCGCAGGCACAGACCCCACTGGCCAAGGGCTCCCCGTCGGGTAGGACGCAGGAGGCACCGGGGAGGAGGAGAGGGGCTGGGAGTTAGCTGCCCAGGGCCCACCCTCTCCTGAAGGCCACAGCCCCTCGAAGGCTGCACTCTCCATCGCTGGGAACCACAGCCTTCCCTCCCCTCTTCATGACTATGGGCTGCTAGCCCTGGATAGTTCTCTTTAAGCAAGAAAGAGAGAGGGGCAGACAAAAAGACAGGCAGGAAGGGAAAGAGATGAGAAGCATCAACTCATAGTTGTGGCACGCTAGTTGTTCCTTGATTGCTTCTCCTATGTGTCTTGGGCAGGGGGGGTGCCAGTCGAGCCAGTGACCTCTTGCTCAAGCCAGCAACCTTCAGGCTTAAGCCAGTGACCATGGGGTCATGTCTATGATCCCACACTCAAGCCGGCGACCCTGTGCTCAAGCCGGCAAGCTCAGGGTTTGGAACCTGGGTCCTCAGGGTCCCAGGTCCACATTCTATCCACTGAGCCACCACCTGCTCAGGCAGCCCTGGATCCTTTATAGTCTCCTGTTGGGTTATCTTAATCCTGGAACACCTTTGCAACAGGTGTCTCCGTTACGTTCTCCTCCTATTAGATAAGAAAGACCTGAGCATGCCTTGAGGTTGAGCACTGATCATCTTGCCCACGAATGGGTGCACAGGAAACCTTCACTAAAGGTCTGCGGAGCGAAAGACTGAAGCAGAGGGGCCTCGGCGGTGGTCTGTGCACCCCTGGGGGCCCACGAGGTCAAAACTATTTTTAGAATAATACTAAGTAAGTCATTACTGCCTGACTGTGTGTGTCGATGGATAACACTGGAGCCCTCGCCAAAGTCAAGGCCATGGTGCCAACTCTCCTCCACCATCCCGCGCGCAGCGCTCAGCGGAGAGCCGATCAGTAAGCAGAAAATGCCCCTCGGTGTCAGTTTCACTGACAAGCAGCGCCGGTGAACCAAGCAGAAAGCACACAGCAGGAGGCCCAGCACAACGGTTCTCTCCAGGAAAAGCACTTGGGTGATGGCTGGTGTCGGGGGCTGGACCCGCTGTGTTTTATGTGCGTGTCTGACAGACAGCTTCTCGAAGATGAAGACGGTGAGCTCGTGGCTTCAAGGAAAACAACTGACGGGCCTTGTCGCCGAATGATAGAATTCGAGTTTCCGAGGGGAAATTAGAATTCTAGAGAAGTGGTATTTACTTCCATGAGCCTGACAGCTTTCTGATGCTTCAAGACCTCTCTGACGAGGTCGGTGGTGATATGAACGGACGTCGCCACCGACCTACAGCAGTTAGATACGTTGGAGGGTACGCTCACGTGCACTCTTACTCATTTCATCCCTGTCCCGCTCGGCCAACGTTCAACTGCCTTTCTGACGGTAGTGACTAGGGTGTCCCTGGGGCCTGCCATATACACTGCTCACAAAAATCAGGGGATATTGAAAAATGAATATGAAGCAATAAAATATCCCCTAATTTTTGTGAGCAGTGTAGTAGGAACTCAATAAAACTCATTGGAGAAATATACACATGAGTGAATGAATAAATGAATTGACTGTTCTTTCTCCATAACGTTACCAAATCCTCCCTGGAAGTTTCCCTGACATCAATGTCAATCTGCTCGTGATAATGGCAAATGGACATATGTATTTCACTCCCTGGAGAGCAGCTGAAATCATAGTTGCAGAGACAACCAAAACAGAGAGAGAGAGAAAGAGGGAGAGAGAGAGAGAGAGAGAGAGAGAAAGAGAGAGAGAGAGAGAGAGATGAGCACTGGTTTCCATGACATTTCACTATTTATTTAAAGTGTTAGGGACATGAATACGCCACAAAGGCTTACAAGCAATCATTAGTCAAAGATGAAAAGCCAAACTGCAAATCTGCTGAAAACCACAAATTCAACAATTGTGTGTTGGCTGAGGTAGGAATGACCCAGCATTAATGATAATCTCAGATGTTCCTGGATCAAGAGGGAAGAGTTTAATGGAAAATAAATTTTAATTTTTTTAGATTTCTTTCTCCAAGGAGGGTAAAAAATTGAAAATAAAACAAAAAACCAGTATCTGTGTTCCATGTTCCGTGCCAAGGCTGATAATGGAGGTAAATAATTTCTCAGTAAATATACTGCTCACAAAAATTAGGGGATGTTTTATTGCTTCATATTCATTTTGAAATACCCCCTAATTTTTGTGAGCAGTATAGAACAGAATTTGGAAGTGGTCCTCTCTTACGGCACTAGACTGAATGAACGTAAATACCCACCGGAACCTGATCTAAGCTGAGAATTGGAAACTGGACAGTTAACCTATCAGAGGGAGAGCTTTTCCCAAGAAGGCAAAATCCTTCCAGAGACATTTGCATGGAATTAAAGGTCTATCGGCATTTGGATGAATTACTTTGCTCATTAGTGAAAGCAAGGCAGAAGAGTGGTTCTGAAGTTAACGACTCCGGGACACATAGAGGCTTAGCCTTTTAAAAAGAAGGCAAGTCAGTGACGTGCACAAGTCGCACCAAACTGGTCTTTGAGATCGTAGGGGAACAAAAGGGTAATGGAATTACTACATACATTTGTCAAGGGGCTACACATGAAAGCACATTTTACGAAGGCTATTTACTATAAAGCTACTATGATTTATATTTGCCCAACAAGAACATTCCTTAAAGGAAAACGGGCCAAAATGGAAAGTATATTCCCAGGACACACGGGTGCTGACGAAAGACATAATTTTAGCCGAGATGTCATCTTTTTTGAAGAATTTCCATGCTTCACCCCAGAAGTTGGCAAATAATTTCTTCCCTAAAATCTGAGATGGGTTAAGAGAAATTTAATAAATTTAAGGGAGGCAATAGGAAAGATTTCTATGAAGCACTCTCCAAGTTCTGCGGGAAAGTTATGTCCTGTAACATGTCTCTTCTCTCCAGGGAGAGACACAGAGAGAGGGATGGAAATAGGTATAATGACAATTAGTGGATGTCAAATGTTGTGCTGGGTACTGGGGACCCAGAAGTGAAGGAAATAGTCTCTCTGCTCAAGTACTTCAGAGAAGTCTAGTAGGAAGAACAGATTTAAAAAAAAGAAGAGTGGCCCTGGCCGGTTGGCTCAGTGGTAGAGCGTCGGCCCAGTGTGTGGATGTCAGGGCACACAGGAGAAGCGCCCATCTGCTTCTCCACCCTTATTCCTCTCCCTTCTCTCTCTCTCTCTCTCTCTCTCTCTCTCTCTCTCTCTCTCTCTTCTCCTCCCACAGTCATGGCTCAGTTGGAGCAAGTTGGCCCGGGCACTAAGGATGGCTCCATGGTCAGGCGCTAAAATTTGCTCAGTTGCTGAGCAAGGAAGCAATGGCCCCAGATGAGCACAGCATCACCCCATCGGGGGTTTGCCGGGTGGATCCCCATTGGGGATATGGGGGAGTCTGCCTCTCTACCTCCCTACTTCTCACTTAAGGGAAAAAAAATTTTTTTCACTCAAAAATAGCAATTTTGTGTGTGAGTACGATGTCAGAGGAATACTCTAATTCATGGTGGGAAGGCAGAGGCATCAGGAAGTCCTCTTAAAAAGTTATTATGGAAGGTAAACGTCTACAGAGGAGTAAGCTCGAGCCAGGGAAACAGGGGCAGAAGAAACAAGCACAAAGGCAGGAAGAGAAGAACTGCAAACATACCATCCTTCCAGACAACCTGCTTCTTCTCACAGGTTTCTAATGCCAGTGACTAGCCACAAGGCATCTATACAGTCACCTACAAGTCATTCTTGACCTCTGTCCTTCCCTCACTGAGCCCACTCACCCCACCCCAGAAATGGCCAACTGGTCTCCAATTTAAGGCATCATAAGCCCGCTCCCATCAGAAGGTTTTACCTTAAAACCTCTACTGGAGGCCCTGGCCGGGTAGCTCAGTTGGTTAGAGCATCATCCCAACACAGCAAGGTTGTGGGTTGGATCCCCGGTCAGGGCACATACAAGAATCAACCAACAGATGCAAAGATCAGTGGAACAACGGATAGATGCTTCTCTCTCCTGCTTCTTCTCTCTAAAATAATTCAACAAATTTAAAAAAAAAAAATTTTCCGAAGTGAGAAGCAAGGGTGAGGCAGACAGACAGACTCCTGCATGCACCCGACAAGGATCCACCCGGTATGCCCACCAGGGGGCGATGCTCTGCCCATCTGGGGCGTAGCTCTGTTGCAACCAGAGCCATTCTAGCGCCTGAGGCAGAGGCCACAGAGCCATCCTCAGCGCCCGGGCCAACTTTGCTCCAATGGAGCCTTGGCTGCGGGAGGGGAAGAGAGAGAGAGAGAGGAAGGAGAGGGGGAGGGGTGGAGAAGCCGATAGGTGCTTCTCCTGTGTGCCCTAACCAGGAATCGAACCCAGTATTTCCACACATCAGGCTGACGCTCTATCGCTGAGCCAACCAGCCAGGGCAAAAAAATTTTTTTTTAAACCTCAACTGGAACATTGTCTTGGAGGACAAGAGAATAAATTGTGTTTTTTTAACCTTTTGGAAAGCAATTGGGTGATCTATGCCAAAAATTTTTAAACTACTCATATCCTTGGATCCAGTCATTTGTTTTCTGGAACTAAATCCTTAGCAAATAATTAAAACTATCCAAAGCACTTCCAAACAAAAATGTTCAGAGAGTTGTTTATAATAAACAAGTAGTAGACGTGATCCGCTAGCTAACAAAAGAGGCTGATCCAGTATCATGAAGGTATAAAGAGTTTATAATAGTATGAGGAAGTATGTATGACATAATATTAAGAGAAAAACCAGGATACAAAAAGATAGAGTCCAATCACACTTTTTAAAAGACACACAACAAAGAAAACCAGGTAGGAGGTGACGGAAGACTATATGACTTTGGGCGATGGGAATGCAGCATAATCAAATGTCAAAGTAACCTGGAGATGTTTTCTCTGAACCTATGTGCTCGGATTGATTAATGTCACCCCATTAAAACTAATAAAAAAGAATACACAAAACAACTAGACAGAAATATATCAAAAAATGGCAAGGCTGCCTTTGAGGAGACAGAATAAGATTAACACCTGGTTTTCTTTTCTTCTTTTGAGTCTGTCTTGGTTCCCAATTTTCCTCTAATAAATACGAACAGCTTAAATTTTTGTTATTTGTAACTCTGCAATTAATACATGAACCTATTATTGTTGTGCAAAGTTCAAACGTCAAATATTGGAAAGTGCCCTAGATCACCACCTGCAATCCTGGTCTCCTCAATGCGGTGACACAGTTTACTAGCAATTGATTGTATTTCTAGGCCTTTTCCAGACATGCGCCTCCATAGAGATGAACCTGTTAAATATGCAGTGTTCTTCTGTGTGTGGGTAGTAGGAGGCCAGGTCACTCAGGGGGAGAGAGGAGTCCCACTGAGAACAGAGAGGAGGCTACAGGCAGAGCTAATGCAGAAAGGTATTGCAAGCAAAGGGCATCATTTGTGAAAACACGCTGAGGCCAGAGAGAGGATGGCCTTGTTAAAAAAAAAAAAACAGTGAGAAGCCCTGGCCGGCTGGCTCAGCAGTAGAGCGTTGGCCCAGCGTGCGGAGGTCCCAGGTTTGATTTCTGGTCACAGCACACAAGAGAACCTGCTTCTCCATCTCTCCCTCTCCTCCTTTCCTCTCTCTGTCTCTTCTGTCCTGCAGCCGTGGCTCAATTGGTTCAAGCGCATGTACCCGGGCGTAGGATGGCTTCACAGCCTCACCTCAGGCGCTAAAATAGTACTGAGCAACGAAGCAGTGGCCCCAGATGGGCAGAGCACTGGCCCCAGGTGGGGGTTGCCAGTGGGTCCCAGCCAAGGTGCATGTGGGAGTCTGTCTCTCTACCCTTCTGCCTCTCACTTAATAATGATTAAAAAAAATATTTTAAAAAAGCCTATAATGCCACAGAAGCCAACACCTGCCAATATGGAAGCCAAGTGTCAAAATGATAAACATTGCTTCATAGATACTCTTGTGGCGAGACTACTGCAAATCTCCACACTTGTTTTTCTTTTGAATTCTTAATACGTCCCCAAAGCACCACCCGTTCACCCTTATAAGTGGCCTCTCCCCTCTCAAAAAGAGTTTTGTTTTGCACAGTCCCTCAGAGGGGAGAAACAAAATAAAATGACCCACCTAGTCACTTCTCCGTAATTTCCAGTTAGCACTGAGCACATGAGTCTCTGGGCTCAGTTCCCAGGGCACACGCTGTCCCCAGAGATCACTACCTCTGCTTACTTGTCCCAGCCCACCTGTCTGCCTCCTGGGGACCATGGCAAGGAGATGCAATAGTGTGTCCAAAACTGCCACTTCCCATTTCCCCTGTGCGGGTAGCTGAAGGCCGGCATCTCCGAGGCTGCGTCCCGAGCCTCTGAGCGGCTCCCTGGACCAGCTCTCATCACATCACTCCTGCCTAACGCCCCTTGACAGCCCCCACTGGGCACAGAAAGAAAAGCCAGCCCGCTCTGACAGCCAGGGCCTTCTGACCTGGCTCTGAGGGGACCTTCTGTGGCCAGCGCCCGTCATTCCTACAGTCCAGATCCTCAAGTCAAGGTCAAAGTGAAAGACGGGGGCCCTGGCCGGTTGGCTCAGTGGTAGGGCGTCGGCCTGGCGTGCGGAAGTCCCGGATTTGATTCCCAGCCAGGGCACACAGGAGAAGCGCCCATCTGCTTCTCCACCCCTCCCCCTCTCCTTCCTCTCTGTCTCTCTCTTCCCCTCCCACAGCCAAGGCTCCATTGGAGCAAAGATGGCCAGGGCGCTGGGGATGGCTCTGTGGCCTCTGCCTCAGGTGCTAGAATGGCTCTGGTCGCAACAGAGCAATGCCCCAGATGGGCAGAGCATCGTCCCCTGGTGGGCGTGCCGGGTGGATCCCGGTCGGGCGCATGCGGGAGTCTGTCTGACTGCCTCCCCGTTTCCAACTTCAGAAAAAATACAAAAAAAAAAGTGAAAGACAGGGGAGGTCAGGGGCTGGCGGGTGGAGCAGCCACATGGGCTCATGTCCCACAGCATAATAATGTAAGTGACCATGTTTATTGTTAACCCATTTTATCTTTCTTTTTTTTTTTTTTTTTTTTTTTTTTTACTCAGTGGGAGGAAGGGAGGCAGAGACAGACTCCCACATGTGCCTTGATCCACCCAGCAAGCCCACTAGGGGGCAATGCTCTGCCTATTTGGGACCATTGCTCTGTTGCTCAGCAACGGAGCTGTTCTTAGCAGCTGAGGCCGAACTTGCTCCAATTGAGCCATGGCTGTAGGACGGGAAGAGAGAGAGAAAGAGAAAGAGAGAAGCGAGAAAAGGAAGGGTGGAGAAGCAGATGGGTGCTTCTCCTGTGTGCCCTGACCGGGAATTGAACCCAGGACATCCACACGCCAGTCCAATGCTCCACCACTGAGCCAACCAGCCAGGGAGTGTTACACTATTTTATAGATGAGGGTTCTAAGGTACATAAATGTGAGGAAACAGCCCTGAGTTTACACAGTTATAAAAGGGGGAGATTCGAACCCAGACAGTTAGTACTCTTCATCACTGTGTAATACAGCATCTTAATAAGAGTCTTTTAAATGAAGTAATCAATGAATTCACACAGTTCTGCAGAGTGAAGTAAATGCTGCTGCAGACCCTTCTAGACCTCGACATGGAAACACATGAGAAGAGGGTGAGGCTGGAGCCCAGCTGGAGTGGGCACAGGGTGACAGCCCAGCCTGGACACTGACATGCTTCCCAGCCATGCTAACTTCACCTGGGTCACCGAGACTTGCCCTCCCCTGGGTGGGACACAAATAACAGGAATGTCATTATTTCCCACCACAAGAAGGGAGGACAAGCCCCGCCCGAACTGGCCTGGGGCCAGCGTGGCAGGTTCTAGTAACACCCACCATGAGTCACAAAGTGGAGGCGGGGGCGGGGGGGGGGGGGGGGGGGGCCTGGTCCAGAAAGACTAGGCAGGCGGACAGCACAAATCCGGGGCAGGGCTGGGGCCAAGGACCAAACTCAGAGGCACAAGGGTAAGGGCAGAGCCCGACAGGCCGCTGGAGCAGAGATGCCCCCGGCCCAGAAAGGATGTCACCGGCCGAGGACACTGGCCCAGCCCGCCCAGCGCCCAAGGGGGGGTAGGGAGGAGAACTGCCACCAGCTCCAGGGCACAGCTCCCCAGCACCCCATCCAGGGGTGACTCCTGCAGCCAGTGCAGAATCCTGGGACGCCCCCGTGAGCTAGCTCCACGGCTTGCACGTGAAATACTCTGACCAGCAGGGGAAGGAAGCCTGGGCCTCCAGAAGAGAGGCCTGGGGGGAGAGGTTGGGGTCACCTGACCCCCGAGTCTCTAAGAGAATCCCGACCCTGCGGCCCCCACCGGGCTGGGACCGGCACCCAGTTTGGTTTCACGCTGAAGGAACACTCAGGCTGCAGACAGTCCGAGCCCAGCACTCACCCGCATGGGCTCGTCCGGGAACCCGGGTTTGCTTGGCCTGTCCTGGCGCCTGGACCTCAGGAGCTGTTTGGCCTGCTTTTCCGTCAGAATCGGGGAGGCCCCTGAAAAAGTCAGGACAGGGCCTTAGGGACTCCCCAGGGCACACGAGTTCACCGCCAGTGATTAGCAAGTTCAATTTCAATCAAAACACAAAAGTTCTTTCACGGGGACCTGTCCCGAAGGACGGGGCATTCCAGCCAGCTCAGAGAGGAATTCTCAATTGTTTCTAATATGGTCACCTCGGAGCCAGTCCTGCACAGCTGAAACATATTTGCCTATTGCATGGCCCATTTCTTTATAAGTGGGTGTTAATTAAATGTTGTGGGGTTTTTTTTCAAAAAAACAAAAACAAAAACATATTTTCTTCAGTTCTCTGGTCAATGTGTCCCTTAGGTTCGCTTTGTGGGATTTTTTTTTTTAAATCCCCAAGTCACTAAACCAAGTTAAAGTTGTTACTGGAAGATACTCCGTGACAACAAGATGATGTTAAACTTACACACGATCCCTCAAAGGAGAAATTATGATAATAAAATAATTTTAAGTTTTGATAATCACACACAAACTCTAAAAGATATCATCAAATAATGGTCTACCAAATTTTGGTGATTTCAGAGGAACTCTAAAAGAAGGACTAGCTGGAGATTTATCAGCATTTCTGAGAATGCGTGTTCAGATACATTTAAAAATTTTAAAAGAAAGAATGTATCCCTAATGATAGCAATTCTGGGAGCCTGCTCTTAGAGGGGGGAAGCATTGAATTATTATCCATGATAACAGTTACAAGTACTTACACAAATAATATACACCTCGTGTAAAATGAAAAAAAAAATACCTTAAAATAGAACAGAGACTTACTTCAGTTTATCACGTAGCACGGAAATGAACGCTCACCTGAGGAGAAAATCAGCAAGGTGACAGCGAGCACGAGCAGAAGGAACTTCATCCTGCCCTGGTCCCCTGTCCGCCTGCCGCAGACTGAGCTGCACCCGCAGTGAGCCAGCCTGTTGGGTCGTGTCCGGCCCAAGGCTTGTTTATCCTTTGACTAACAGCACTGAGCAGTTTGATGCTGAGTACATCTGACTGCGAGAGTTTTTCCTACGACCACGAAAAACGTTTCCCTCCAGATTCCTATAAATGATCATCCCAAGGCAGGAAGTTATCTCTCTGTAATAGGACTTTCAGAGCTTGAATTTGAGAAAGCAACCTGTGAGATCCGTGCCACTTAACCAGGTGTGTTTACATATGCCGCCCCGTCCGGAGGCTGGAGTTTTCATCTGTAGCTTCAGGGTTACGTGTCTCCTGGTTCACAGGCAACTTGATCATCTCTTACAGCTGCATATTTTATGGCATTTTTCCAAAGCCCATTCACCAATCTAATCTGACTCTTCCAATAATTTCAGAGGCAAGCAGGGAAATTAGCAAGGGGCACAAGAAGGATGAGAAACATTTTCTCGCTGACTTTGGAGCCAGAAGGACCAGGGTTCGTGTCCTGGCCTCACCTCTTTCTAGCAATGTAACCGTTGGTAAGTCACTTAGCTGTTCTGAATTCCAATGTCCTCTCCTATAAAAACCATGAGGTAATAGTACCTATTTGGGGGGGGGGGGTGTGATTAGAATGAGGGTTAAGGAATGAAGAGTGTGGCAGCTAGTGCTTCTCGCCATTCCTCACCTCCGTTTTACAAACAAGAGAGTGGCGTGCAGACAGGTGAAATCACGTCCAGGTTCACGCACTATGGCTGCTGAAGTAGAGCCAAGTTCCCTTTCTTTATAGTGTCCATCCTATTAAGCCCAAAAGGGGCCTCGTGCAATATGCTGACGTGACTGGGAGCAGCCTTACTCCACCCTTAGTCTTACAAAGACAATGAAATCTCAGTAAACTGAAGTCCTTTTCTATTTAAATCACCTTCCAATATCACATAAAGAAATTATTCAATGCGTTATGAAAATACACCTGGAAGAGATGTGGCATTTATCTGGGATAAAGTTCTCATTTAGAGAAACAATCTGATGTTTCTGTGTTTACTTGGACAGCTTGAAAAAAAAAATACTCTGTCTGTAGTTGTCTGCGTTTATGCTAATGCGGTGTAACTGATATAATACCTAAATGTTCTCTCAAAAAAAAAAAAAAAAGGGCAAGAAAGCCTGACCGGTGGTGGCGCAGTGGATTGAGCGTCCACCTGGGATGCTGAGGTCCCGGGTTCGAAACCCTGAGGATGCTGGCTTGAGCACGGGCTCGTCAGCTTGAGTGCAGGGTCACCGGCTTGAGCATAGGATCATAGACATGACCACTGTTGACCACAGGTAACAAACTTCAGAAAGCCAATGAGGGGGGAGCATTGTACTAATTTTGTGGGTAAGCCTAACGAGGGCAACATTAATCAAATGTACAAAAGATGTTACTTTTTTTTTTTTTAATTTTATTTATTCATTTTAGAGAGGAGAGAGAGAGGGAGAGAGAGAGACAGAGAGAGAGAGACAGGGGGGAGGAGCTGGAAGCATCAACTCCCATATGTGCCTTGACCAGGCAAGCGCAGGGTTTTGAACCGGCGACCTCAGCATTTCCAGGTTGACGCTTTATCCACTGCGCCACCACAGGTCAGGCCAAAAGATGTTACTTTTTGCTAAGTTTAAAATGCCGTATTTATCAGAATGAGGCTTACTGGTCTTCTTTGAATATTATCCTTATTTACAGTTGTTGAATAAAAACTGTTTCGAAGAGAACAAAAAGTATTCTTCTTTATTTTCTCACTGGACTCAGAACAAAATCAACATCCTGTCTATGCAGTTCAAGACCCCGGACTCAAAGAGACTTTGCTTGGGGCAATGAGCACTTGAAACCTGTATCATATTATAAACTAATGTCACCCCAATACATTCAATAAAAAAACTAAGGAGCCTGTATTCCCAGCGCCTGCTGTCCTTTTAACCCCGCTCAGACCACTCCCCCAGCCCACTCCAATCAATCTCAGTGACTTCAACTTAACGAGCTCTTTTCCACCTCAGAACCTTTGCACATTCTTTCCCTCCCTCTTTTAATGACTGGCTCCTTCTTATCCTTCGGGTTTCTATTTGGAATTTCTCTTGCTCAGGCAAGCCTACTTTTACCAGCCTATTTAATGAAGGTTCCCTGCCCCCACCACCATTAATGCCCTAATGTATAAATACTGACTCAATTTGTTTACTTTTTAAAATCTGTTTCCTCCACTGGGCTGTAAGCTCTAAATAAGTTTGTTCTGTATTATTTTGATCATTTAAAAAAATAAAAAGGGAACCTCTAGTGGACTGGAGAGGTACTACCAAAGCAAGTCAGGGGCCTGTATCCCACCCACCCACCCCCACCTCACCCCCACCCCACCTCCTGGGGATGCTGATTCAAGGTCTCAGGTTGAAAGGGACCTGCAGGTGTCATGCTGGCAGGACCATTCATCAAATGCCCTTCATTTGGGCCCCTTGGGATATTGTCCAAAAAGGGAAGACTATAGGAAAAATGAAAAGGCCAAGTCACCTTGCTGTGAGCATCATTCTGATGGGGAGAATTCTCTGTTATCCCCAACCCTCCTTCCCAGGAAAAGCAGCAGCCAGATCAATTAGGTGAGTCCGCAGGGCTCACAGTAGAAGATGCAATTCCCAAGAGATCCACAAGGTGGCAGAGCAAAGAGCTGAACCAGGGACAACCAAGGTCAGGAGAAAGAAACTCACGGCCACCAAGGTTAACTACCCTAGAAGTTGCCAGGAATCCCAGGGAATCTATTGGATGTGGAAAGAGATGGTGCGGCAGTGCCTACGACTATTTTCCTATGATTCCAATTGACTTGAAGGTCTTCATCAGCTCAGGCATAGGAGAGCTGTGTTCCCAATTACAGCTGAGAAAATCTAAAGGAAGAATGCTACCATTCTTAGTCACAGCATCCTCCCACAACTAATACTTTCACTTGAACGGATTTCCCATCATTTTAAGAAGGAATTCTCAAATTGCAAAGATGTTTAAGGATCAGTGATAAACCTGACATCACCGAGCTCTTGACATTGTCATGCTGAACGCTGTTTTAACAGGATAAGATGCGATTTCAAATTCTGTGAGCTCAAGATACTTTAAGGACAAGGGAACAAACACCTCTTTTTAACTATGGAAAGATGTTGGACCTATCCCAAGAGACTTATGATGTGTCTACAATCTTTAGGCCCAAAGTCAACTAAATAAATTCTATCATCCCTTTTCATAGTTGTTCTTATCTTTTCTTGTTGTCTACCTCTCCCACTAGCCTATAAACTTTAGATTTTTACAAGGTACATATAATCCTTTTATGATTTCTATAATAGTAACTCCATAAACTGCATGTGCACAAATACACACGTTAATTTACAAGCGTACTATGCAAGCAGCAGTTAGGTTTGGGCAGCTACAGTAGATTGAATCACCAGCATCAATTCCTCACCACCACCACTGCATATCCACGCTCTTTGCCATATGACTTTGTAGTCCAGCCCCTTGACCTTGAACTCAACCAACCGACTTGCTTTGGACAATGAGATGGTAACAGACATGCCACAAACAGGGGTATGAAATGTGTTTGCACAGAGAGATGTGCCCTTCTGCATTCCTGCCATTGCTACCAAAAGAGCTTCCCCCAGACACCTGCTCCCACCTCAAGCCAAGTCTGAGAACTAACACACATAGGAAGTCCCTGAACAAGGAGCCGAATCTACACGATGTGCCTCTTACAGTAGACCCACACACGCCAGCCCAGCCTAGCTCAGAGGACGCCCAGCTCCTACAGCCTGAAGCAGACCTACCATCCACCTACTGATCCTTGAGATTCAGGCATTGCTATTTTAAGTCACTGGGTCTAGCAGTGGTTGGTACACAGCATAATTCTGACAACAGCTAACTGACACAGGGGGTTCTAGGGGAGGGCTGTGTGTCCAAATCTGGGGCTACTGGGGCTAAGTTAACTCTACAGTCTTGACAGAAGCTTCTGTCAAGGGTGAGTAAATAGCCTGACCAGTCGTGGTGCAGCGAGAAAAGCATAAAGCTGGATGCCCAGGTTCAAACCCTAAGGTCGCTGGTTTGAGCACAGGCTTGCCAGCTTGAGCACAGGGTCACTGGCTTGAGCATGGGATCATCAACATGATCCCAAGGTCACTGGTTTGAAGCCCAAGGTCGCTGGCTTGAGCAAGGGGTCATTGGCTCAGCTGGAGACCCCCAGTCAAGGCACATCTGAGAAGCAATGAGAAATTAAAGTGATGCCACTACAAGTTGATATTTCTCATCTCTCTATCCTCCCCCCTCTCTATTCCTTTCTATCTCTCTCCCTCTTTCAAAAAAGGAAAGTTATTAAGTTATTAAATATTTACCATGTAGGTCGTATGGTGTAATGCTCAAGAGTGTGGGCTACAGAGTCATCAATAGACCTGAATCCTGGCTCTGAAACTTATTTCCTGCAATACACTGAAGCTGTGATAGTGGGCAAACTGTCCAAATCACTGCTTTCGCATTTATTAAAAAAATAGACTCATAATTATAATAAAAGTTGCCTCGTAAGGTATTTTGATACTTAAAAGAGAGAGCATACAGCGAGTACTTGACAGAGAGTAAGGCTCCAACACTTGCAAACCACCGCTGTTGTTGTTTCTTCTTCTCTTTGTGAGATCACCTTGTTTATATACCCACCTCATTCTCAGACACAGGCCGGTCTGTAAAGAACTTCTGAATGACCAAATGATAGTGCAATTAATCAAATACATATTAAGATATATCATTTTACATGCTGCTGAAATAAAAATACAACTTTATTTGAAAAGAAAATAGGGCCCCTTCCAAATATGAGTTGCTTTCACCCCTCTGTGTCCACACCCCGTGCCCTTGGGTTCCCCTGCCCTTTTCATGCCCTCGGCCCTCTACACAAACACACACTTCCTGTTTGGAGCAGCAATACAATGGCAAGATGGCTTGGCCTCGCACATGGGCCTTTCCGGCCTGAGGCAGGCTTCCCCAAGGGA
The DNA here is from genome assembly GCF_036850765.1 of Saccopteryx bilineata. NCBI lineage: Eukaryota > Metazoa > Chordata > Mammalia > Chiroptera > Emballonuridae > Saccopteryx > Saccopteryx bilineata. The sequence goes on from NC_089491.1 coordinate 383,906,663, forward strand.
GCGATCATTTCTGCTCAAAGCCAGGATATTGGCCTCAACGTAAGTCAGCCCAGCAGGTAAGGAGAGCCAAGGTCAGCGCCAGGTTCCCAAGGGCTGGTGTCAGGATTCTCTCCAACCTAAACAGGAATGACAGGGGCCCTGGCAGAGGGGTAGGCATGGCAGGTGGTGCAAATAAACAGGCTAAGGGAGCAGGGGCATGAACAGAACACTTTGTGAAAACACCTCTCAAACTACTGTCCTATTACATTTCCTTCAGGAAAGGGGCTAGGCCTCTCAGGGGGAGAGAGAAGCTCTGGTTCTTCAGGGGAAAAGCACTGAGATGTGTGTTTTTTTTTCTCTGTGGGGTCTCAGCTGAGATGAGCTTCAGGGAGACGGAGAGGCCCCCTCGCAGCAGCTCTCAAACCTTAAGTTGCATCAGAGTCAGCTGGAGGCTCACGGGGCGTCTGAGAAAAGCCTCGAAAGGGGACAACGAAGACGAAAGAAACCAAAGAGAAAAGCACATCGGGGCAGAGGTGATGCGAGTTGAGACGGCAAACAACAGTGATAACCAGCAGCAGCCTCCGAGAGAGAAGAGAAGCTTTTCTGCTCCCACAGAATGTGAGCAGGGTGCTATTAAAAGCAATATTCAGAAAATAAATCAACAAAAAAGTTTTAGGAGGTAAAAAAAACATAATATAAATTAAAAACGAAATGAAAAGATTCAAAGTTAGAGCTTTGCCAATTTTTTTTTTTTTTTAGGAAAATTAGAGCAAAACATGAGAGCAAGAAAGAGACTTTAAAATAAAAATTTTTAAGGATATTTATTCAAATGAGTTGAAAACATGTCCGCACAAAAATCTGCACACAGATGTCAACAGTAGTTTTATTCATCATTGCCAAAACTTGGAAGCAACCAAGATGTCCTTCAGTAAGTAGGTGACTGGATAAACAGACAACCCAGACATTAGAATATTATTCAGCACTAAAAAGAAATGAGCTATTGAGTCATGAAAAGGTGTGGCAGAACCCTGCATGTATATTACTAAATGAAAGAAGCCACACTGAGAAGGCCACATACGGTATGAATCCGATGTAATGATACTCTGGAAAAGACAGAACTATTGAGGCAGTATAAAGATCAGTGGTTGCCAGGGATTAGAAGGGAGGGGAGGGTGAACAGCTGGAGAACAGAGGCTTTTCAGGGCAGTGAAACTATTCTGTGTAACACTGTAATGGTAGATACATGCGATTACACCTTTGTCCAAATCCATAGAATGCACAACACCAGGAGTGAACCCTAATGTAAACTCTGGTCTTCAGGTGATAATGGTGTGTCGATGAACATTCATTAGTTGTGGCAAATGTGCTTTTGGTGCCTCACAACAATAATGGGGAGGCTGTGCATGTTTGGGCATAAAGGATATATGGGAATTCTGTACTTCTGCTCCATTTTGCCGTGAACCTAAAACTGCTCTAAAAGTAAAGTCTGTTTTTAAAAAAGGGAGAAGTAGCCTCACCAGGTGGTGGCGCAGTGGATAGAGTGTCGGACTGGGACATGGAGGAACCAGGTTCGAGACCCCGAGGTCACCAGCTTCAGTGCAGGCTCATCTGGTTTGAGCAAAGCTCACCAGCTTGGACCCAAGGTCGCTGGCTCGAGCAAGGGGTTACTCGGCCTGCTGTAACCCATGGTCAAGGCACATATGAGAAAGCAATCAATGAACAACTAATGTGTCGCAACGAAAAACTGATGATTGATGCTTCTCATCTCTCTCCGATCCTGTCTGTCTGTCCCTATCTATCCCATTCTCTGACTCTCTCTCTCTGTAAAAAATAAATTAAAAATAAATTTAAAAATATAAAAGGGAAAAGTAGAGAGGACCATCTAGGTCTGATGTTTAAAGAGAAGTATCAAAAAAGAGAACACCAGTAATAGGAAAGAGGATGTCAACAAAGTAATTCTAGTACTGAAGGACATGAGCTGCTGGACCAAAAGGGCCGAGGAAACTTGGCCAAGCAGGTGAAGGCAGACTCACACCCAGGCACACCTCCGGGAACCCTCAGAACACTGGAGAAAAAGCAAGGATTCTACAAGCTTCCAGAAAGAAGAAACCAGTCTCCTTCAAGGAATCGGGAATAAGAACAGCCTCAGACATCTGGGCAGCCAGCGGAAGTGGAGCACTATGTCCAGAGTGGTGAAGCCTGAGTATTTCCAACCTGGAATTCTATACCAGATAAACATGCAGGTGTAGAGGGTAGAACAAAGAAATTTATGGACAAGCAGGGACTCAAAGTTATGCCTCCCCTGTACCTTTATTCTAAAAGTTACGGACCGATGTGCTCCACAAAAACAAGAGAATTCACCAAGAAACGGGAAGCCACCCAAACACGGAAACAGAAAATGCAAACAGGAGGGCGGTGAAGAAAACCCCCAGGTGACCCCTGTGCTCTGACCTGGAGGGCAGGTGGTTGGATTGGCACAAGGTGGTGCAGACACAATGAGCACAGATTCCCTAGGTGAGCCTGGGACAGATTATTTCTACTTTGTTCATCTTGAGGTGCCATTCCCCTGACCCCCGGATCGGCACAAAATGCTCACTTCTCCCTGAGGAGTGTTCCATCTTAATCTTTTTCTAAGAACTTGAGGGAGGCCCTAATGAGCAGAATAGGAGGCAACGCCTCTCCCAGCACGTTTTTTGCCTGACCTTCAAACTACAGCCCCGCCTACTGGTCCCCACTGTGATTAGCAGTCATCCCCTGACCACGCCCACGGATTCCCCGGGTGAGATCTTCCTGGGAAAGCTGCATCCCTCCTCTGTCCCAGACCCCACCTAGGTCCTCTCCTCCAGGGAGCCTTCCTGTAACAGTGGCTTCACTGCTATTTCCTGATGGTGCCCAGTGTGGGCTTACTTTTCTTTTCTTTTTTTTCTTTTAAGATTTTATTTATTCATTATAGAGAGGAGAGAGAGAGAGAGAAGGGGGGAGGAGCAGGAAGCATCAACTGTGGGCTTACTTTTCAAAACAATACTATGGTTTAGGGATATTTTCAGTGGTGGTAAAACTATAAAGGAAAACGAGGGAATGAAAACCACAAAAATTAGAATAGTAGTTTCCTGACAGGGGAGGAGGGGTAGCCATCAGTTGGGCATAGGAGAGGTCCCAGTGTTCTTTTTTATTTTTAATTTATTTATTAACAAAACAGTCCTTTTGCTCTCACCCAAACATTAATCATGATATGTTCTTTATGAGCAGCAATAGGATTAAATGTGCTTCATTATCTTTGAAAATCTGGACTAAAACTTTGTGATGCAGCAAGTCAGAAGCCTCATTCTGAATTTATTTTCTCGGTATCCCAATTTGATAACTAAAAAGGCACTTCAGAAAGGTGTGTGGATCCAAATGGAGAACGGGCATCACGAAATCCTGGGCTCCCTTTCCAGTTCCGCCCACCAACTATGCAACGGGTCTGTGGCAGCCCGGCTGACGGGTCCGTGACAGCCCGGCTGACGGGTCCGTGGCAGCCCAACTGACGGTCCGTGGCAGCCCGGCTGACGGGTCCGTGGCAGCCCGGCTGACGGGTCCGTGGCAGCCCAACTGACGGTCCGTGGCAGCCCGGCTGACGGGTCCGTGGCAGCCCAACTGACGGTCCGTGGCAGCCCGGCTGACGGGTCCGTGGCAGCCCGGCTGACGGGTCCGTGGCAGCCCAACTGACGGTCCGTGGCAGCCCGGCTGACGGGTCCGTGGCAGCCCGGTTGACGGGTCTGTGGCAGCCCAACTGACGGTCCGTGGCAGCCCGGCTGACGGGTCCATGGCAGCCCGGCTGACGGGTCCGTGGCAGCCCGGCTGACGGGTCTGTGGCAGCCCAACTGACGGTCCGTGGCAGCCCGGCTGACGGGTCCGTGGCAGCCCGGCTGACGGGTCCGTGGCAGCCCGGCTGACGGGTCCGTGGCAGCCCAACTGACGGTCCGTGGCAGCCCGGCTGACGGGTCCATGGCAGCCCGGCTGACGGGGGTCCGTGGCAGCCCAACTGACGGTCCGTGGCAGCCCGGCTGACGGGGGTCCGTGGCAGCCCGGCTGACGGGTCTCCATGGCAGCCCGGCTGACGGGGGTCTGTGGCAGCCCAACTGACGGTCCGTGGCAGCCCGGCTGACGGGGGTCCGTGGCAGCCCGGCTGACGGGTCTCCGTGGCAGCCCGGCTGACGGGGGTCCGTGGCAGCCCGGCTGACGGTCCGTGGCAGCCCGGCTGACGGTCTGTGGCAGCCCAACTGACGGTCCGTGGCAGCCCGGCTGACGGGGGTCCGTGGCAGCCCGGCTGACGGTCCGTGGCAGCCCGGCTGACGGGTCCGTGGCAGCCCGGCTGACGGGTCCGTGGCAGCCCGGCTGACGGGTCCGTGGCAGCCCGGCTGACAGTCTGTGGCAGCCCGGCTGAACACGGACCTTCCCTGGTGGCCATCAGTCATCTCGCTCCCTCAATGGAAAACATTGCAATGTCATGTTTTCAACTCATAGGATCAAAACCCACAGAAATTACACATTTTGGAAGACTTTAAGTCTGGCTAGAAAGGTGTACATATTTGCCAAAACTCATTGAATTGTACCTTTAAAAGGGGTACCTTTTAGCCTGACCTGTGGTGGCGCAGTAGATAAAGCGTTGACCTGGAAATGCTAAGGTCACCGGTTCAAAACCCTGGGCTTGCCTGGTCAAGGCACATATGGGAGTTGATGCTTCCAGCTCCTCCCCCCCCTTCTCTCTCTCTGTCTCTCCTCTCTCTCCCTCTCCTCTCTAAAAATAATTAATTAATTAATTTTAAAAAATACATAAATAAAAGGGGTACTTTTTAAGGTGATCTGATTCTGCTGTTCAAGTTAACTACAGTGTGTCCGTAAAGTCATGGTGCACTTTTGACAGGTCACAGGAAAGCAACAAAAGACGATGGAAATATGAAATCTGCACCAAATAAAAGGAAAACCCAGTTTCTGTAGGATGATGTGGCAGCATGTGCACATGCGCAGATGATGACGTAACACCGTGTATACAGCGGAGCAGCCCACGGCCATGCCAGTCGAGATGTGGACGGTACAGAGGAAAGTTCAGTGTATTCTGTGGCTCGCTAAATTCGAATCCGTAACCAAAGTGCAACGTGAATATGGGCGTGTTTATAACAAAGCGCCACCACATAGGAATAACATTACTCGGTGGGATAAGCAGTTGAAGGAAACCGGCAGTTTGGTGGAGAAACCCGTTCTGATAGGTCATCAGTCAGTGACAAGTCTGTAGAGGCTATACGGGATAGCTACCTAAGGAGCCCTAAAAAATCTGTGCGTGAGCCCACATTGAACTGCACTGAATAGGTATGAAACTGGGCGAGTTTTCCTTTTATTTGGTGCAGATTTCACATTTCTATCATCTTTTGTTGCTTTCCTGTGACCGGTCAAAAGTGCACCATGACTTTACGGACACACTGTAAAAGATTAGGTAACTTGAATGTGCCGAGATGGCTCCCAAATCAGCTTCAGAATGTGCCCAGGGAAATCCTCGGGGGGCTGAGGCTTCCCAGAATATTCAGGCAGTCATTTGTGGTTCTCTCCAGCCCTGAGTGGAGCCAGCTGGTTCCTCTTTTGGTGCAGGACGCCTTGCAAAGCAGAGATAAGGCTGGGCAGTTGAGGGAGCCAGGAACAAACTCCGATGACATCACTTCTCAGGCAAGTGCAGGACGGTCTCTGAGCTTGCTAAAAGTCAAGACTATGTGGGGCCGTGGTGTGTGAGCGTCTGTGTGTAGTTGTGTCTTTCTGAGCAAGTTTTCTTTGAAACTGGAGCCCGAGTTTTCACAGAGGAGTGGCAGCAGCTGCCTGAGATGAGCCCCTCCTGGCTGTCACTCCAGGCTCTGCAGGCCCCTTCCCCGCTGGGTGCTGTCTTTTCTGAGAGCCAGGGTCTGTCAGCAGCTCTGCAACAGGCATCACCCAGGGCACTCAAGGTCTCCTCCCGGCCAACTTCTACCCAGCCCCCCCCCCCCCCCCCCCCCCCGTCACCCTCCTCCACCTCTCCCAGAATCCAATAGGCCAACCGGCAGGGTGGGTCCCTAGGTGTTTATTTGATTATTTTTTTTAGCTGTGCATATGCTTTATTAAATCTGTTGTTTGTGTGATATATTTCACAATTTAAACCAAAAAAACGGTTTTAATAAATATGTAAAAGAATTACCTGGCAAAACGGTTAAGAAGGGAGATAGATTCCTAGCTCCACCACAGTTCTGATTCGGGAGATGTGGTCAAGACCTGGTTAGATGATGCAGATGCAGGTGGTCAAAGATCATCTTCAGCCTGGCCTGCGGTGGCACAGTGGGTAAAGCATCAACTGGAAATGATGAGGTCGTCAGTTTGAAACCCAGGGCTGGCCTGGTCAAAGCACACATGGGAGTTGATGCTTCCTGCTCCTCCTTCCTTCTCTCTCTCTCTCTCTCCTCTCTAAAATGAGTAAATAAAATCTTCAGAAAAAGAAAGGGAAAGAAAAGAAGAGAAAGACCACATTCAGATACCTGCCTGGTTAAGAGCATCACAGGGTTTGGCATCAGACTGACTGGGCTCAAAGCCCCAGCTCAACTGACTCCTGGCTGTAAGACATCAAGCAAGTCTTCTTCATCTGTAAAATGAGTACTATACACTTTGCACAGTACCTGGGATCTACTAAGCAGACAACACAGGCTGGCTGTAATAATTATTATTGCCTTTAAGTAGAATAAGAATGTTTTCCCCAGATGTGGTAATATCTATTAATCTGTTCCTAGCCAGATAAATTTTCCTAATGATTTTCACTTAGCAAAGAGAGGCTATTATTGTTAAATAAAAACTTAAAAAATAATGAAACTTTTCCATCAAGACTTGACTTGGGCGGGTGAACACACAATGCAGTATATAGATGATGTATTATAGAACTGTACACCTCAAACCTATATAATTTTATTATCCAATGCCACCCCAATATATTCCATTTAAAATTAAACTTTAAAAACTTTTTCCATAAGCTTTAAACTTTTCATATCCTTTAGCTAAATGAGAATTGAAGAGAAAAACTCTATATATGTAATATATATAACAGCAAAATATTAGCAACAACTTAAATAGCCAACAACAGATGTAAAGTTATATATATTGTGAGTTATCATAGGAAGGAATATCATACAACCATTAAATACAAATTTATAAAAACATGTAAAAGTTATTTTGTAATTATTTTAATCTCACTTTTTAAAAGTATATTATTTTATTATCTTTTCAAATCTAAACTAATTTAAGGGCTCTGCCTCTGCAAGGATTCATAAAAGACAATGACATTTCCATATACAAAGAGGGATACCAGAGCAGGAGAGAGGCTTTAGAGATCTCATTCACCCCTCCCATGTGACAGATGAGGAACCCCAGGCCCAGAGGGGTGAACAAGCACAAGAGGGCGGAGACTTGTGAGGACCCCAACGGGATCCCAGGCCTCACCATGCAGTCTAACATTTGTCTCATTTCATCATCCTTTCCCCTCAGTCTTCACAATCCAGACTATTAAATATTTGACCAGCAAAACCAGCATCACTTGTTAAAAATGCCGACTCTCAGGCCTTTCCCCCAAGAAATGGAATCAGGATCTGCATTTTAACAAGATCCTTGGGGCAAGTTCCTTAGAGACATAACAAAATAAAAGAAAGTTGCTTTAGTGGCTTGATTTAGATGGAAGGTAACTTGGGTGTCCAAGTTAAAACAAAGGGATCTCAGTTCCAGCACTCACTGGCTTTGTGAAATCAAGCGTGTTTCTCAACCACACTGTGCCTTGGATTTCCTCTTCTGTAAAGTGGGGATAATAAACCCAGCATGGTGCCAAGCGAGGGCTTTTATAAACAGGGCTAATAAATGCTTCTTGTTAGGCATGTTTCAAAAGGCCCAGCACTGTGAGAGCTGGATGTCCTTGCACAACGCTAGGCACATAGCAAGCCTTCCCTCAGTATGAGTTTAATAAATAACTAGCAAAACATCTATCTAAGTAACATTTATCTATCTATCTAACACCTAACTAGGTGACATCTATCAACTTTTGACTTGGACTGTCCCACTTTAATAGAATGTAACACTTCCAAAACTGCTCGTTTTCTCCCTTCCAACATTCAAAACTGTACCAGCTCCGACCTCTACGAGACAGTGAGGAAGAGGGGAGGTTGAAGGTCAAAGATAACTCATACAGTAAACCAGTCAGACTAGAACTTTCCGTGGTTGCAGACTTACAAGGCTCAACCAGGCGTCCTCACGCCCCTACCGTCTTGTTACTCCGCCCATCGCTCTCCCTAAGCCCCGCCCCTAGGATCCGCCCCCTTTGCCCAACCCCACCCTCTTCCCAAAGCCCCGCCCCTCAGGCCTATCAGCCCCCGCTTCCCACCTCACAACCCCGCCCCGCCCGGGGTCTCCTGTGTGCAGGCCCCGCCCCCGTCCCGCGGCCCCTGCCCGCTCCCCTCCGAGTGCGTGAGCGCGCTGTCTCGGCCTCTGCGCTGACGTCGGCGCGCCTGACAGGCTTGCTGTCGGGCCCCTGCTCGCGGCCGCGTGACCGGAGGGCGGCCCGAGACCTGGCCACCGAAACTGCGCCTCCGCCCCGCGCGTGAGGTAGGGCCCCGGGCGTGGAGGCGCAGGGCCTGCGGGAGCGGCGGGAAGCCTCTGTTGGCGACCCGGCGGCCGGGAGGGGAATGCGGGCCGGGGGATAACGGTTACGGCGGTGTTACCGCGCGGCCCACGTGCGCCATCGCTCCCGGAGCCCCGGGCTTTCCGCGCAGATCAGCCAGTAAATGTTCACTGCGCCGGTGCCGGGCAAGCTGAGGAGGCGGCCGCGGGGACCGGAGGAAGAGGGACGGGACCGAGCGTGACCGCGCAGGCACCGCCCCCTCGGCGCGGCGCGACTGGTCCCCGGGCGGGCGGGCCATTGGAGGCTCCGGGCCGCCGCGGGGAATCCTGTGCGCGTGCCCCTCCTTGGAGGGGGCGCCGCCACCTGGGCCGACCGCGCCCTCGGCATCACCTGGAGGCAGGAAGGAGGGCGGGCGGGCCCTGCGAGCCGGCGGCGGACCCGGCTGTGTCTCTCCAGTTAGGAGCAGTTCTTGCAGAAGATGGAAGAGGAGAAGCGGCCGGAGCCCTACGCGGGCCTAATCGCGGACGGGCACCTGCTCCTGTGGGCCCTGTGCTCCGTGCTGCTGCCTGTGTTCATCACTTTCTGGTGCAGCTTTCAGCGGTCTCGCCGGCAGCTGCACCGCAGGGACATTTTCCGCAAGAGCAAGCACGGGTGGCGCGACACGGACCTGTTCAGCCACCCCACCTACTGCTGCGTGTGTGCGCAGCACATCCTGCAGGGCACCTTCTGCGACTGCTGCGGGCTGCGCGTGGACGAGGGCTGCCTCAAGAAGGCCGACCAGCGCTTCCAGTGCAAGGAGATCATGCTCAAGTATAACAGCCAGGGCCCGGACGCCATGCCGCACCACTGGATCCGGGGCAACGTCCCCCTGTGCAGCTACTGTGGGGTTTGCAAGCAGCAGTGCGGCAGTCAGCCCAAGCTCTGCGATTACAGGTATTGGCCTCTGTGGGGCTTGACTGTCCCACGGTGCGTGGTAGGGTTTCAGGACGTGGGTGTAGAGGCCTGCAAATGGCCTGAGGTGCCCACTTGGAGAAAACAAGCTGATAACCATTGCTGGTATTGGAGAAGCAGAGCAGCTTTGCGATAGTCATATGCTGAGGCTCCTCAGTCAGCCTGTTTGCCTGCTGTTTCCTAGGCTCTCGGCTTTCATTGAGGTCTCCAGGTGCTGTGTTAGTTCATGGCCACTGTATGGACAAGTTAACTTTTACCTAGAGTCACAAAACTGATTCATCCTTAGTGTTATATTAGGAATGTGCAAGGAAGACAAGTGTTATTCCAAAGCAGGACTTTTAAGTACGTTTTTCAACTATAGGTATGGTTGCATATAACTCTTAAAGGTGTACTCCTTTTGTCTGTGGTCTTCCAGGACATGTAGGCTCGTGACAAGTGACTTTGACTAAGCCAAGAATATTTTAATGGCTTTTAAATACACACCGCAGAACGTATTTGTGTTCTTCGGTATTGTCTGAAATCAGGTGAAGGTCATGTTAGAGATTGGTAATAAAGGGGATGTCACTTTGCAGAGCATCTATTAGAACTCATTTTACAGTGGAGAGAATTGTGCTCAGTGGTAAAAATAGAACAGACATCTCGGAATTCTAACCCCTGGGCAAGGTTAGGAATGCTATTAGTACGCAGCCTTGTCTCACCCTTCCATCTGGGTGGGCATCTTCATTGCGATGGGTTTTATTTCTGACAAATAGAAAGGCCCCTGACCATGTTTAAGAACTGACAGAGAAAGCTGGCACTAGACAGCAAGTGACAGTTTTGTCTGGGTTTTTTTCTTTATTTAAAATTGTTCTGTTGTTTTTTTTTTTCATTAGTGTGAGCACTGTTAGGTCAACACTTATTTTTAAATCTTATTTTAAATAGTTTTACCCATCAGATTTAGACTTAAGAAAATTTTCCCAAAAAAATATATTTTAAACAACTAGAGTTCTGTGACCATTCATTTTTATCTGGTCTCTTTCAGATTTAGATGTCCTTCTGACATCTCTGACAGCAAGGTTATCAACGTCGTTAAGCTTTATAATTCTCTCTATAGGGAAGCTTTATTCTCCATGAGTTGGGATTAGATGGAAGGAAAATATGAATTGAGTATTGTGACTTCCTCCCTTCTTTGTATCTGTGCCGAATTAGATTAAAATAGCTTGTGAGCATTTTAACTGCATTTCAAATACTCCTTCACAAATAAACACAGTGCCCTGATCCTCCACCCAAATGATCTTTCTAGAAATCATATCAGATGGAGTACCTGCTCTGCTTAAAACCCTTCAGTTGCTCCCATCACAGACACTGATGATCTTTCAGTGTAAACCCCAGATGCTTAACACAGTCCTTCGTGCTCTCTGCCTGTCCCTTTAGTCTCACCTGCCACCCCTGCATTAAACTTTATGTACCAGCAACATCGGGCGGGTTTTGGTCTTCTTTCTTCCTACTGCCCCTTTTCTCTCCCTTTTGGCTTTTCTCGCTGTCTTCAGTGTCTTTCTGGCCAGCTGCGAGGCGTCCTTCAAGACTCGCTGGGGCCCTGTCCTCCAGGAATTCGGCCTGATCTCCTCACTCCGCCCCCAAATTTCTCTCTCTGGATGATGATGTAACATCCTGTTTCTCAGTGCTTCTCAAAGTCAAGTCCCCAGAACCAGCAGCATGGGCATCACTTAGAAATTCGTTCGAAATGCGAATTCTAGGGTTGCCAGATTTAGCAAACAAAGTAAAAATTAATCTTTTTTGCTATATTTGGACATATTGATACCAAATAAAAATATTTACTTGAAATTCAAATTTAACTGAGCATCTTCTATTTTTCCTGGCCACCTTAGACCCACTGAATCAGAAACTTGGGATAGGGACCAGCAGTCATGCCTTTAACAAGCCCTGCAGGGAATGCTAAGGCCTGACCTGTGGTGGCGCAGTGGATAAAGCATAGACCTGGAACACTGAGGGCACCAGTTCAAAACCCTGGGCTCACCTGGTCAAGGCACATATGGGAGTTGATGCTTCCTGCTCCTCCCCCACCCTCTCTCTTTCCAGTATCTCTAAAAATGAATAAATAAAAATCTGAAGTTGGAGAACCACCACTGTATTTATGAAGCTTTTTAAACATGAGCGTCTTATCCTTAATCTTGTGTGCCCTCCTCCCCACTGCCTTGAGCACAGTGAATGTTTGTGAGGATAGAGCTCTTCCTCATCAGCTGGTACTGAACATGCTATAACCCTTCACCCATGGAAGAGACTGTCTCTGTATAATTTATGGGAAGGGTTAATTATACTCAGGAGAGAAGAGCACAGTGTCCTGAAGTGCTACATTATTCCACAATGTTCTGATTTATTTTAGTCAATAATTTTATCCAGGATACAGTCAGCTATGACCTTCTGTGGGAATGAAATATTTTAGGAAGAGAAGAAAGATAAATATCTATTTAGAACTTTTAAATGCAGACCAGACCCTCTTTTTCTTTCTGGATTTTATCAAGCACTGTGGGGGGCTCCTATTCTTGGGAAGTCTGGGATTTAAATGACTTATGAAGACTGTACAGGTCCTGGCTGGTTGGCTCAGTGGTAGAGTGTCAGCCCAGCATGTGGAAGTCCCAGGTTCGATTCCCAGTCAGGGCACACAGGAAAAGCGACCATCTGTTTCTCCACCCCTCCCCTTTTCCCTTCTCTCTCTTCTCTCTCTTCCTCTCCCACAGCCATGGCTCAAATGGTTTGAGCAAGTTGGCCCCCGGTGGTGAGGATGGCTCCATGGCCTCGCCTCAGGCACTGAAATAGCTCAGTTGCTGAGCAACAGAGCAGTACCCCAACATGGGCAGAGCATCACCCAGTTGGGGCTTGCCAGGTAGATCCTAATTGGGGTGCATGTGGGAGTCTCATTCCCTCCCACCTCTCCACTTAAAATAATAATAAAATAAAATAAAATTTTAAAAAAACAGAAGACTATATAACAAGTTAGTATTTCAGAGGTCAATAATGACAGGTGATACCTGATTTTAAAGCCTGCAGCCCAGTTAAACTCTGCAGATAAGTGATAAAGGTCCTTAAATCTACACTGAACCAGTCATTTCATTTTCACATAGCAAGCATGCTTTGTGCCACCACTGTGCTGGATTCTTACTGTCCTGTAGACTTTGTTTTTCTTTTTTTGAGTGTCTTCCTGCCTCTACTATCCTGAATACAAAGTATTTCTGCTCCAAGTCTCTTATGACTCCTTCCTTATACTTCCTTTTTTCTTCTCACCTCTCTTCTAAACTGAAATAGGAAATTAGGCTATATTTTTAAGTATTCATTACATTTATCAAGTAAACCTTTGTTCCTTATAATGTTCTGTCCCATTAAGTCAAGAAAACATAAGGTACCTTTTTATTTAGAAGACCTTTCTTCATTACATCCCACTCTACCCCCAAAACCATCTACACATGCACACACAAACACACACACACTGTGATTCATAAATCAAAGCTTCTGACTCTTAGCAGGTAATTGCATTGACAGCTTGAGTCTTGGCTTTGATCTTAAATTTTGTATAACTATGTTCTATTGGTGTTTATTTATTTTATTAATTATCTGAAACAGTGAAAGATAGCAAATCATCTTCTAGAACAGGGAGAAGTAAGTATACTTTTCCTGTAAAGAGCCAAAACTAAGTTATTTTAGGCTTTGCAGACTATATAATGTGTCATAATTACTTAATTGTACTCACCATCATAGTACAAAACCAGCTGTGGACAATACATAAATGAACGGGTGTAGCTGTTTTCCAATAAAACTTTATTCACAAAATCAGGTGGCAGAGGTATAGGTCTTCACAGCATAAAGCCATTTAAATAAACCACAAAAGGAAATATAAGTCTATCAAAAAATAAACTTAAATATATTAAAAGATAACTTTAAAAGAAGACTGACCTAGCCTGACCCAGGCGGTGGTGCAGTGGATAGAGCTTTGGACTGGGATGCGAAACACCCAGGTTCGAGACCCCGAGGTCGCCAGCTTGAACGAGAGCTCATCTGGTTTGAGCAAAAGCTCACCAGCTTGAGCCCAAGGTCGCTGGCTCGAGCAAGGGGTTACTCGGTCTGCTGAAGGCCCGCGGTCAGGGCACATATGAGAAGGCAATCAATGAACAATTAAGGTGTTGCAATGCGCAGTGAAAAACTAATGATTGATACTTCTCATCTCTTCGTTCCTCTCTGTCCCTGTCTATCCCTCTCTCTGACTCTCTCTTTGTCTCTGTAAAAAAAAAAAAAAAAAAAAAAAGACCTAGTTTGCAATAGATATGACAGGAAAGAGGTTGATATCGTACAGACATAAGAAGTGTGTGCGTTTTTTAAAATAGAGTGCATGAAAAATTCACAAAAGAAGATCAAAAGAAATTCAGCTTCACCTGGTGATCAAAGACATCCAAATGAAACAACAAAATATTTTTTGTCTCTCAAATTATCAAAGAAAAAAATGTTAAGTCCTAACGAGCAGTATTAGCAAGTGTTAGATATGAGGGACGCCTTCGTGCACTGATAAGCATATTGGACAGCCATACCAAGAACCTCAGAAAATGCCTGGCCTGTGCTTCAGTCACCTGACTTCTGAGCTTCCAGAAAAATAGTCTTGTTTATGCTTAATGTTGTTCATATTCTTTATACTTAGAAAAATAAACTATCTAAATGTTGGGGGGAAAATAGAAAAGGGGTTAAATAAATTATGGTATATCCATATGATATTATTCATTCTTTACCAATCATGTTTTTAAAACATATTTCGGCCCTAGCCAGTTAGCTCAGCAGTAGAGTGTTGGCCCATCATGTGTATGTCCTGGGTTTCATTCCCAGTCAGGGCACACAGGAGAACTGCCCATCTGCTTCTCCATCCCTCCCCCTCTTCCTTCTCTCTCTCTATCTCTCTCAGCTCTTTCTTCCCGTCCTGCACTGTGGCTCGATTGGAGCAAGTTGGCCTCGGGTACTGAGGATGGCCCCATTGGCCTCTGCCTCAGGCACTAAGAAGAGTATGGTTGCTGAGCAATGCCCCAGATGGGCAGAGCATCACCCCTTTAATGGGCTTGCCCAGTGAATCCTGGTGGAGGTGCATGTGGGAGTCTGTCTCTGCTTCCCCTATCACTGAATTAAAAAAAATATTTTTTCATGGCATATGCCCATATTCATGATACAATATGAGAAGAGAAAAAAGATCCTATTCAGATATATAGACAATCATCTCCCTAACCTGAAAACCATGCATATACGCCCTGTAAAACCGAGAGTAAGTGCATCAGAAAGCTAAGAGGAACTCTCTGAATGAGTTTTATTTTATGTTTCTCAAGCATAAGCTGATACTATTTAATTTAAAATATAATTTAAAATGTATACAGTGCCTGACCAGGCGGTGGCGCAGTGGATAGAGCGTCGGACTGAGATGCGGAAGGACCCAGGTTCGAGACTCCAGGATAGCCAGCTTGAGCATGGGCTCATCTGGCTTGAGCAATAAAGCTCACCAGCTTGGACCCAAGGTCACTGGCTCGAGCAGGGGATTGCTCAGTCTGCTGAAGGCCCGCAGTCATGGCACATATGAGAGGGCAATCAATGAACAACTACGGTGTCGCAATGAAAAACTGATGATTGATGCTTCTTGTCTCTCTCCGTTCCTGTCTGTCTGTCCCTATCTATCCCTCTATCTGACTCTGTCCCTGTAAAAAAAATAAATAAATAAAATTAAAAAAAATAAAAATAAAATGTATACAGGTAGCTCGCAAACATATGCTGGCTTCTAGAATCTCAAACAATTCACAAAAAAATACAGAGTAAGTCCCACATTCTTCCCAGAGGAACTGCTGTGAAACCATTCAGTGCTGGTCCTTTCGAATTATCCTCAATGATAAAAGACGGTGTTCAAGTTAATGGTAGAGCAGTGGGCACAAGCAATCTTTTATAATTTGGAAGCAAGTATCAATAAGGTTATCACGCAAGGTACTTTACAGCTTTCTGCTTAACAGATTGCGCGGATAACCCTTCCTTTAGCAGTAAACAGCAGTAATTACTTGACAAATCTGAATATCCAACTGGAAAAAAACAACCTTAAAATAGGCCAAGATTGTTGATCTTAAGGTGAAAGAGTAATTATCCTTTTTTTTTTTAATTTGTTTACCTCTGACCTTGATTTTCAGTGACCTGCTTTTGTCTACGTGGTCAGAGCCTCCTTGTCTGTGAGAGGATTAACTGCTGAGCAGATTAATAACAGAAACCTGGGTCACCACCGGCACTAGTCCCTGCTGGTTTCATGCGTGGGTCCCGGTATAGAGGCGGATCTGTCTGTACTTCAGATGCAAGCGTAAAGATTAGTTCTATATTAACTGCCAATAAGAAATGGACTGTTTTACTGTATCAGCTAGTATTTACTCGTATTCACAGATGCTTTATAAGTGAAGATATTTTCAGGTGGACCCTGAGGAATGCTTCGGGGACCCAGGTCAGTGGGGCATGTAAGCAGTAATTCCTCACAAACCTAATTCAACCAAAGCACAAAGTGAGTAACACACAGAGCCCTTGTTCTAGATCAGTGTCTGTTCCTGTGCATTACATCTGTTCCGATTTACCATTTTATACGTTAAAACTGAGAACTTGTTTAAATACTCATTTTTAAAAGTTTGATCATGGTAACATCAATACTGTATTTTTATCAAAATCAAACAAATGAAAATCTAATGAGAAAGTGACATTGGTTTTACATTTTAGGTACATTTCTTCGGCTTAGAAGTCTGCTCCGATTCTCCTGTTTCTGTGTTCAGTTTATTGGTATAACACATGTCATACATACAGCTAGCTTCCAGTAAACTCTACCATACGCTTTGAGAGAATGAGGGCAAAATAACATTGTTCTTACTAAAATGATTTTAACCTCACAGACATCCTGAAAGGATTTTGGAGCCCTAGACTGTACTTGAAGGAGCACCATTAAACTGCTGTGTTCAGACTTCATCGCTCTGTTTTCACTATGCAGACACAATGATAAATCTTCTGTTTGCCAGATTTTATACTCAATAGTGATGAAGTTACTGTTTTAATTTTTTTTGACAAAAATGATTGGTCTGGAGATAATAAGATTATGGTTTTTAATCAATTATTATCTTTGTTTCTTCGTCCCTCAGATGTATTTGGTGTCAGAAAACAATCCATGATGAGTGCATGAAAAATAGCTTAAAGAATGAAACATGCGATTTTGGAGAATTCAGAAACCTCATTATTCCACCAAGTTATTTAACTTCTATTAATCAGATGCGTAAAGACAAGAAGACAGACTATGCGATGGTAATCGGAGTTTATTTGTCCTTGTGTAATTGATTTCCAGAGAGTTGTTGCAGTAAGTGCGTGGCAGTGACAGCTGTGTGTCTATGCGTAGAACCGTAACAGCAACCGGAAGCCCTGCCCGCCGCCTGCAGACGCGCCAGGTCTTTCCTGTCTAAGAGGAAGTCGTCAGTGCTTCATAAGTCACTGCAGTAATAAGAGGCCTGGTACCCCATTTAAAAAAAATTAAAAAAAACTTGCAAACTAAAATATATTAGACTACATCCAGAAAAGGATAGTCAAGGTAAAAGAGCAGAGAGAGTCAACATCCATTCTATGAATGATTTAAAGAACTTGAAATGTATTTTCTAGGAGACAAGAGTAATAAAAGATGTTATGCTTCAGGTGTTTAAGCACAGCAGTTAAATGGAAAAACAAATGAAATTATTCCTAGTTGCTTCAGAAAGCAAAATTACAACAATCAATAAAAGTTTTTAAAAAATAGATTTTTAACTCAAGTCAAACTTTCTAATAATTGAGTGGGCTGCCTTGTTATTAAGTATCTTCTTACATGCGTATCCAAGCGTATGCTGGAAGACTTATCTAGACTAATGTAGAAGAGAATTATACATTAAGCAGAAGTTATATTAGTCTGTCTCTAAGGTCCCTTTCCATTCTTAGAAGTCTAATGTTGTACTGATTGTACTGGGGACTGTACTGGGATGCTTGTTTTTCTCTCAGCAAATTACAGCACTGTCATCAAGGAATGGAAATCTTAATGCTCACCAGTTCTGAGATATTTAACCGTTTTCACTCACCTTCATTTTTTCAGCTAGCCTCTAAGCTTGGAAAGCAGTGGACTCCACTGATAATCCTGGCCAACTCGCGTAGCGGAACGAACATGGGAGAAGGCCTGCTGGGGGAATTCAGGATTCTTCTAAACCCAGTCCAGGTAACCAAAGAGAAAACCTTCCTTTCTGTACTAATCTTTCATCTTAGCTTTTCATTTTTCCTAAGTTATAATGGTTATTAATGCTTTAAACCAGTAATCACCTGATTTAGGAAAGAGTAATAATTATTGAAGTATCAAGCTATTTGAATATATTGAGAAAGGGGAGCTCAGGGTGAGGATGTAAAATGGTACAGCCACATTAGATAACAGTTTGGCAGTTTCTTTTTTTATTATTATTAAGTGAGAGGCGGGGAGGCAGAGATACACTTTCACATGCACCCCAACCGGGATCCACCTGGCAAGCTCACTAGGGGCAATGCTCTGCCCATCTGGGGCCGCTGCTCTGTTGCTCAGCAACCAAGCTATTTCAGTGCTGGAGATGAGGCCATGGAGCCATCCTCAGTGCCCTGGACCATGGTTGCAGGAGGGGGAGGGAAAGAGAGAGAAAGAAAAGGGGGAGGGGCGGAGAAGCAGATGGTCACTTCTCCTGTGTGCCCTGACCGGGAACTGAACCCAGTACATCTACATGCCAGGCTGATGCTCTATTGCTGAGCCAACCAACCAGGGCCTGGCAGTTTCTTTAAAAATGAAACATATTTACCATACAACCCAGCAATCCCATTTTTAGGAATCTACCCAGGAGAAATAAAAATGTTTTGTGACAGCATAGATGGACCGGGAGAGCATTATGCTAAGTGAAGTAGACAGTCAGAGAAAGACAAGTACCATATGATGTCACTTGTGTGTGGAATCTACAGAATAAACCAGCAAAACAGAAACAGATTCATGGATACAGAGAACATCTGTCTGAGGTGAGGGGAGATGGGGCTGGGTGAAGAAGGTGAAGGATTAAGAAAAAAAACACGTCATGGACACAGACAACAGAAGGGGGTGTGGCGGGTGTGAAAGGGCCAAGTGGGGACACATGGTGATGGAAGGGGACGGCCTGGCTGGTGAACACAGCGCAACGTACTGATGATGTATTATAGGCTGTACAGCTGCAACCTGTATCATTTTATTAATCAGTGTCACTCCAAAAATTCAATTTAAAAAATCAATGAAATAACAAGAGAAAAGCAAGAGGAAAAAAGAAAACATATGTCCCACAAAGACTTTTATGCAAATGTTTATAGCAGCATTATAGCCAAAAGTAGAAACAACCTAAGAAGCTCGGTGCAAGGGGCCCGTGTCGTATGATTTGATTCATGTGACCTGTGCAGAAAAGGCGAGTCTGTAGAAACCGGGAGTACATTGGTGGTGGCGTGAGGCGAGGAATCAGAAGGGACTGCCCCTGGACGTGGAGGGACCTTGTTGGAGTGACAAAAGCTCTAACCTGCGTTATGGTGATGGTGGCACAGCTCAGTAAACTTACCGAAAATCACTGAACTGTTCACTTGAAACGCGTGAACGTCATTATATTAATATGTAAATTATCCCTCAATTAAAAAATAAGAATAAAAGGATTGAGGTTACATGCTAGCAGCTTCTGCTTTGAAAAACTAAACAACCCGTTGTGCAACAGTCAGAAATATCTATAATAACTTCTTTCCAGCTTGGAAATAATTATGGAAATAATAAAAAAAGAAAGACAGTTACCAGCAGCGTCCCCACAAAAATACATCCGTGGTTTCATTGGTCTGTGCTCTTTCCATGAAGAGCCTTTGCATTTATATGTTAACATTCCTGTGACAGTAATCTAGGTATAGATTTGCATTCTGTTTTCCTTACTTAAAGGTGTATTTTTCCATGTTGCCACATAGCCTTCATAATAATATATGTATTGACTAAGATAATTAGTCAGATGTCGATTTCACTATGTATTGACCCAGTCTCCTGCTGGTGGCGGTTGAGTTTGTCTCTAAGGTTGTACAGTTATAAATAATGCTGCATGGAAACCTTTATACAGTATTTTCATTTTTTAAACTATTTTCCTAGGTCCTCAGAGTTATAGATATAAAGGGTCCTTGCCTCTTTGTCATTTTATGCATGTTGCAGAATTCTTTTCCAGAAATGGGTCCTAACTTGCACTGGTGATGGATCTTAAAAATCCAGACTAGAATATGTTGCACTAGTTCAAGGTGTACTAAGTGCGTTTGGTTTCCTGTGACCAAGAAGGAGGGGGTGTTGTATAATAGACAGGAGGACAAAGGGATGAGGCTACTCGTGCTTTGTAGGGTCAGTGTTGGGATGAGCCACACTGAATGTAGGGAGGTGTTGGCATTAATTTCTCGTCTGGGTATCTATCTGAACAAATTCAAAACACTAATTTGAAAAGATATACCACTCCATATGTTCTTTGCAGATTTACAATAGCCAAGATAGAGAAGCAAGCAACCTAAGAGCCCAGCAATAGATGCCTAGGTAAAGTTGTCATACAGATATACAATAGAATATTACTCAGCCGTAAAAAGGGGTGGGACCTTACCTTTTGCAACAACATGGGTAGACCTAGAACATATTATGCCAAGTGAAATAAGGCAAACGGAGAAAGACAGATGCCGTATGATCTCACTTATATGTGGAATCTAAAGAACAAACTTAACTAAGCAGAAAAACTCATAGATACAGAAAACAAATTGAGGGTCGCCAAATGGGAAGGGGATTAAGGGGACTGGGCGAAGAAGGGGAAGAGGTTAAGAAGTACAAATGGGCCCTGGCCGGCTGGCTCAGTGGTAGAGTGTTTGCCGGTGTGTGGAAGTCCTGGGTTCGATTCCTGGCCAGGGAACACAGGAGAAGCGCCCATCTGCTTCTCCACCCCTCCCCCTCTCCTTCCTCTCTGTCTTTCTCTTCCCTTCCTGCAGCCAAGGCTCCATTAGAGCAAAGTTGGCCCGGGCGCTGAGGCTGGCTCCATTGCAACAGAGCAAGGCCCCAGATGGGCAGAGCATTGCCCCCTAGTGGGCATGCCGGGTGGATCCCTATCTGTCTCTCTGCCTCCTCACTTCTCACTTCAGAAAAATACAAAAAAAAAAAAAGAAGTACAAAATAGTCACAGAAATGTGAAGTACAGCATAGGGAATATAGTCAGTAATATGGTAACTGATTATGTCTAATGCCAGGTAGGCACTAGGCTTATCAGGATGATCACTTCATAAGTTATATAAATGTCATCACTGTGTTATACACCTGAAACTAATCCAATACTAAATGCCAACTATAATAGCAAAATAAATTAACTTCTTTTTAAAGTAAAAAAGCATATAAAGCAAAAGAAATGTGTGACATAGAGCCTGGCACATTGTTAAGGATAAATGCGTTGTAGCCAGTCTTACTGAACCAGAGCTGTACTCATCTGGAGAGACATCATGCTCACCAAAGGGAGGACAGTGTCAGACAAAAATAACTGTTTTTCTTTCCTGTGTAGGTTTTTGATGTGACTAAAACCCCCCCTGTCAAAGCGCTGCAGCTCTGCGCTCTTCTTCCCCACCGCTCGGCCCGCGTGCTGGTGTGCGGAGGGGACGGCACCGTGGGCTGGGTCCTGGACGCGGTGGATGAGATGAAGATGAAGGTACCGCCCTTTACAACCGACCTTATAGATCACGTGTGAGGCTGGAGACTCGCCTTTCACGGAAACTCCTCTAAGATAATTAGACAGTGTTTTTGGTTCTGTTTTTTGTTATGCAGATATATATGAGACGATGTTACCAATGTTGAATATTATGATTAAGCAGTTAGCATAAACTTTAGCAAAATAACATACTGTTGTTATATCAATACTTGTGTGTTCATTGCTTTGGTTTTTAAGTTTTACCAAATTTTATTACCCTACAAATAGAACAGAAAAATCTAAACTCTTATCTCCCATATTCTAGGGACAAGAAAAATACATTCCACAAGTGGCAGTCCTGCCTCTGGGAACAGGCAACGACCTGTCCAATACTCTGGGCTGGGGCACAGGTTATGCGGGGGAAATCCCTGTCGCCCAGGTCTTAAGAAATGTGATGGAAGCCGATGGAATTAAACTGGACAGGTAAGTTAACCTCCCCCAAAAAAGCAGAGTGTTGAGAGCATGTTTGATTGATAAGTGAAGTCTTGTGTAAGTTACAAAGTTAAATGTAATTTAAAAGTGAAAGACTGAGTTAATTTTGCTTAAACGCAGAGGCTGGTGTTTTGTTGTTGTGTAATATTTTGGTATGTAAGGACTGAAGTCCTAAGTCAGGCTGAACACTTATCTCAGATCTGCACACTCACTCAGTGCTTGGTTTTTCAAGTGCTAGTTTAATAAAGGGACCTCATCGCCCATGCATCCAGAGTTGATTGGTAATAAGTATAAGTAATTGGCAGTTCATTTGGAAATAATCACGAATTTTTTTAACTTCTGTTTTTTAGATGGAAAGTTCAAGTAACAAATAAAGGCTACTACAACCTGAGAAAACCCAAGGTATGTTTTTAGGGCTTCAGTTGGGAGTGGTTTCAATGACCATGAAGGGGTGTCTGCACGGTACAGGATGTGGCGCTGTGGTGGGCAAGGGGACCCAGTGCCTTTCTGTAGGCGCGGTTACGGAGCAGGACACGGCTCCACGTCGGACTCTAAAGACCGCTGTGGGAGAACCGGTGCGAGAGAGCTGAGTTCTGCCCTGGCAGGTCACCTGGAAGGGTTTCAGGGGAGGTCACATGTGTGTTGGTCCTTAAAATGTAAATACAGGCCTGACCTGTGGTGGCGCAGTGGGGTAAAGCGTTGACCTTGAACACTGAGGTTACCGGTTCAAAACCCTGGGCTTGCCTGGTCAAGGCACATATGGGAGTTGATGCTTCCTGCTCCTCCCCCCTTCTCTCTGTCTCTCTCTCTCACTCCTCTCTCTCTAAAAATCAATAAATAAAATACTTTAAAAATCTTAAAAAAAATAAATAAATAAAATGTAAATACAATTTAGATCGACAGAAAAAGAACCAAGACTTTCCAGGCAGAAGAAATAGAGACTAGAGGGTACAAATCATGGTTAGCAGCTAGCATATGATACAGAGAGACTAGATCTGGTTTCTTAGATGCACTAGCTCTCGCCGCATGTCTGTGCTCCTGGCCAAAGCTGGGGGACTGGAGCAGGAATCCGGGACCGTGTTTTGACGCTGGCTGATGGACCTCCCTACCGCAATCCTGCTGGTTTCAAGTGCAAAGATGAAACAGAGTTTAGAAACTTTGTTTGGCTTGAAGACCAGAAAATCAGACACTACAAGACTGAAAACAGAAGTAATATAAGAAGCATTCACAGCCTGACCAGGCAGTGGTGCAGTGGACAGAACATCAGCCTGGGACACTGAGGACCCAGGTTCAAAACCCCCAGGTCGCCGACTTGAGCACAGGCTCACCTGGCTTGAGTGCAAGCTTGCCAGCTTGAGCACAGGGTCATTGTCTTGAGTGTGGGATCATAGATATGACCCCACAGTCACTGGCTTGAGCCCAAGGTCTCTGGCTTGAGCAAGGGGTCAAGTGTCTCAGCTGGAGCCCCTGGGTCAAGGCACATATGAGAAACAACCAATGAACAACTAAAGTGCCAGAGCTATGAGTTGGTACTTCTCATCTCTCCCTTCCTGTCTATCTCTCTCTCTCACACACACACATGCTTAAACAAAACAAAAAAGCATCACAGCAGTGGCTGGCTCAAGTTCTTCAAAAAGTATCTTACAGATATTACTGTCCTTTCAAGATTCAATATCAACAAGAAGCAGTTGACTGGCTTCTTGGGTTAGCTGTTAGACTTGGATGTGGAGATAAGGCTGAAAAATACAAGAACTTGGTCCCTGACAGTACAAGAAGGGCTGACAGTGCAGCTGACAATGCAGAGCCTTGATCAGTTTGGATGCAGATGGTCCTGGTTTCCGGCTGGTGTACCGGCTTTGGCTCACCTCAGATTCAGCGGCATGGTGGTTACCCAGTAATGCCTGAGGCCGGCTTGGTCCAGGAGCGCCTGACATGGGTACAGCTGCTAAAGCATCAGACAGCGAGGTCTGCTGGCCGAGGAGATGCAGTTCTTGGTGAGGCTGCTCAGAGTCTGATGGCTGCGTATGGCAGGGCTCGGAGAACAGACAGTGAAGCCACAGTAGCTGTGCAGACGGTCGTGTCCGAGCCAGACAGACCACGGCTGGGGAAAACTGGACGGGGAATATTTTCGGGTTTCCGCCTCTCACCTCCTTAGTACAGCTCGGAACCATGGTAAGCCCTGGTGTGTGTTTAGAAATCAAATGTCATGTTTTCAAAAGAAGAATCCCAGAAAGAAAATCGAGTATATTCTAGAGATTTCCCATCATTGCATTTTCATTAATAAAGTTGGGGGGGGGGGGGATGTTCTGGAGGTAGTGAAAATGGTTTAGAAACCTGCATGAGGGCAAAACATGGGGAATGTTAGGATGAGGAAGAGAGAGACTCGATCAAGACGTGGCACCTGATTGGAATTAGAGGAAGAGAGAAAATACATGTTACTACCAGATCTGCAGTTTTCATGACTGGATGTATAGAAATGATGTGAACTAAGAGATGAGAGAAACAGAGTTTCAGGTTTGAGTAGGAAGAAGATCAGTGAGCAACCGTGAGGCTGTGATGCATGGAACAGAAAGTTGGAAATTCAGGCTTATTACTCAGGGACAAGACAGAACTGGGGATGTAGACTGAGGAATCAGGCTGAGCTGGGAGGCAGATAAACTAAGCAGGTCCCAGTAGCCTGTGCTGAGACCAGTAGAAGCCAGTATAACAGGAGCATAGGAGTGGAGAGTAGAGCCATTCTAGAGGATAAGATCTGAGACGCAGCACGTTAAACAAATGGGAATGGAAATCCGTATCTGTAATTAATCAGTCTTTGAACTGAAACGTTATTTCTGGAAACATCACTGAGTAGCATAAAATAGCTCTACATGAAGAGTAAACGCAGAACGTATTAAATTTTCATAAAGAACATAAAAGCTAAGATCAGCATGTTGAGCACGCGACCCAGGCTATGACTGAAGCATCGTCTGTTGCTGTCCCCACCCGTCCCCACAGGAATTCACAATGAACAACTATTTTTCTGTCGGGCCTGATGCTCTCATGGCTCTCAACTTTCATGCTCATCGTGAGAAGGCACCGTCTCTGTTTTCTAGCAGAATCCTTAATAAGGTGTGTTGGATAAAATAACCTTTCCTGCTTATACCGAAGGTACAGTAAAAATCAATAGTTTCATTATATCTGCCAGCCTTTCAAGTAGATTCAGATAGAACTAACTTAGGGAAACATTGACCTGCTCTGTTTTGTGTAAGACTGTCAAATTAGAGCCTTAATTGTCTTTAATTAAAGTATTATAACTATGGCGAAATTATTTCCCAGTTAAAGTTGGAATGTTTGACAGCATGTTTTGCTTAGAGGGCAACTAAGTGGAATATACAATAGCTTATCTTAATAGCAACTGATACTGGAAAAAATTTTAGGAAGGATACATTTTTGGTAATGTCACTAATGGAAAAATAGATTCCTTTGGCCTGAAAAGAACTGGCAAAGGCTGATAAGAGGAGGAGCAGTTTGTCTACCACGACTTTTAACCGAGAGCATCGCTCCAGTTTCCGGCATGGTTGATTCCTTTAGTGGGAGTTTTCTCTTGGAACTTCTTTTGAATGACTGTTGGTGATTAAGCAATAGGATGTGAAAAATAAATGTCAAACAGTTTTGTTCCTGGTTCTGTTTTATAAATATTTCAAATTTACAAATAGTTTTCTTTTATGAATATAGGAGCTAAAGCAATAAGTATTGCTGTTCATACGATTGGTAATTAGCAGCATGCCCAGTGCGTCCATCAACCTTTTTATATTCAAAGGTGATTATAAGATGTTCACTAGATTTATCTGTATTACTTTCCTTAAAATATGAAGTTCAAGAAAAAGGTAGACTTTTCTAACTTGAATATAGTATTTCTTTATAAAATGTACCCTTTTTGATAAATTGGGAGAAAACACCATTTAGACACAAACTACCTCTCTCCCATTAAAGCAGGCCCAACTCAAAGGTCCTGGTCCCTCCTCCCGTCCGTGTCTGAGCCTCGCCGAGGAGACCGGGCGGCACTCGCGCAGGGAGCTTTCATACAGCGTCTTTATTTTTTTTGCTATAGCGCTTGTTGGATTGCTTTAATATCATATTTTCTGTTCCTTTCTCACAGGCTGTTTACTTATTTTATGGAACCAAAGATTGTTTAGTGCAAGAATGTAAAGATTTGAATAAAAAAGTTGAGGTAAGCTTTTAAAGTTTAGATGGGCTCTGGATCATGAATTTTTTTTAACAAAAATGCTGAATTTTAACATATTTTGCTAGCATATATGGAATATTTATTGTGTGCCATGTTACCAACTGCTTTATACACATTATCCCACGATATTAAGTAATTTGCCCAAATCCACATGTAACCAAGATTTGAACCTGGGTTTATGTAACTCCAGAGTCTGCTTAACTCTTATGCTGAACAGTTTCCATTTATACATGATGACTGATACAAAGTTACCTAACATAGCGCCTGACTCATCATGGACTCTCAGAGGAAGCTGAAACCCACAGTTTTAATTCTTATTATGATGGTGCTCTAGTTCTCTTACAAAATAAAAATGTATGAGCAGTAAAAATAGGATAGTAGTGATTACTTATTGCTACAATATCCCTGACAACATAATGTGACAAGGGCTTGTATATATTCCTCGCTTGCTTCCAGAAGAATCTGTATTGGTTAATAGCACCGACAAAGACATTAATACAGAGAAACCTAGTACTGAAATAAGTATCACAGGAAGAGCTCACAGCCTTTGCAGCCACGACACAGAGGAATGGCAAGGTTTTCCGGTAAAAAAAGCTTCCTCTGCTTCTCGTATTTCCTTTGACTTCTGCTTGGATAGCACTGGTAGCGTGAACTGACTTCCAGACAGCAAAGGAAGCGAGTATTTCAGGAAGAGAGGGTGGGGTCAGCAGTGTCAGGGGCTACTGAGACAACAGGGTAAATAAGGCCTGAAAAGAATAATGGAATCTAACAAACAGGGTGCCACTGATAACGTGGGGAGTGGAAATTCATTTGTTATAATTCATTTATTGTAATGAACATAGAACAGGTGGGAAAGGCATATTACCTAGCACAAGGGGTGGGAAGTCGTCTTCCCTTATACGTGCATCTCTCACATCTTATGCATATGAAACTGGGTGTGCCTGGCCTGTGGTGGTGCAGTGGATAGAGCGCTGACCTGGAGGGCTGAGGTCGCCAGTTCGAAACCCTGGGCTTGCCCGGCCCAGGCTCATACAGACAGGCAAGCAACAACTCAAGTGAAGCAACTATGAGTTGCTACTTCTCGCTCCCCGCACCTCTTCTCTCTCAGTAAAATCAATAAAATCTTGAAAAAAGAAACTGAACGTGAATTCTAAGTGGATGTGTCTGCCGGTCATGTGCCCGTTAGTAACTAACTTCTTGGATTTCTTTAAAGCTAGAGCTGGATGGTGAGCGAGTAGAACTGCCCAGTTTGGAAGGTATTATAGTTCTGAACATCGGCTGCTGGGGCGGCGGCTGCAGACTCTGGGAAGGGATGGGAGATGAGACCTACCCCCTGGCCAGGTACGCACGTGTGGCCTCTGGGTTTACGGCACTGTGGTCCTCGTGTCACTTTCTGTCACTGTTTTCTGCATTTGCGCAGCCTGTTGTTCTTCACAGACTCCTCCCTCGGGTTTCCTTGTTTGTACACCTCGCTAATAGAAGTATTTCATAGGCTGACGGGCCACCCGTGTTAGAAAGTAACTGTGCTGTGTGGCTGACTCGATGTTATTGCGTCATATACTCCACATTTCCTTTCTCTGATTCTAGGCACGACGACGGTTTACTGGAGGTCGTAGGAGTCTATGGGTCTTTCCACTGTGCTCAGATTCAAGTGAAACTGGCAAACCCTTTTCGAATCGGACAAGCACACACAGTGCGGGTGGGTGTCAGTGCGCAGACACGCTCGTCTGCTCCGGTCCCCTTCTAAGCCCTCGATCTGTCGAGTCGATTTGTACACTGTAGTTTACAGCCATGCTGCTGGTCACCCTCCCCCAGGTACTCGAGTGGGGTGGGGGAGAGCAGGAAATACGGCCCTCAGTCCTAGAAGAAGTAAAGTGGTTGGTGAAAAAGAATCCTCTGAACAACCGAGGAGTGAAAATATATTCAGAATTATTTTCTCAGAATGAAAGCTAAGGAATGTCCCGAAGGAGAGTTAAGGACTATGGATGATGTTATTAGGGAAGACCTTTCTGAAATTTGGGGGACTGACTTTTCTAATTCTTTGTTCCCTAACCCCAGCTGATCTTGAAGTGCTCGATGATGCCGATGCAGGTGGACGGAGAGCCCTGGGCCCAGGGGCCCTGCACTGTCACCATCACGCACAAGACACACGCGCTGATGCTGTACTTCTCTGGGGAACAAACTGATGATGACATGTCCAGCACTTCAGACCCGGAGGACACTAAGGAGACTGAGTAGCCGGATGAGGAAGTGAAAATGTACAGTGGACTTCACAAACAAGTGAACCCACATCCATCCACAAGTAGAAACCCTCCGTCCCCTGAGGCTCATTTCACCGGTGATGTAAAGAGGACACATTTCTGTAAATAGCATTCCAGAAACAACCAAATCTCCAGTTGTTTACTAATGCCAGTTTTTTTGTTCCTTTGTTTTAACAAAACACTTTGATTGTGTCGTGTTCGTTTTAAAAAGTCAGAGAACTTAGCATGAAAGTGAAGTGTTTTTTTCATGGCTTTATGTTTAAGAGTGAGGCTGACTGCAGGGTGCCCTCCTTCCTTGTTCTCGAACCACACGGTGATGTGGGTGGAAAAATCACTTCCATCTTCATTTTTAATGTGGTGACAGCATACACTTTAAAAATTAACTTGCTTTTTTGAAAGGAGATGGTTGGCTTCCAACCAGCAGGTGAACGCTGGGCACCCCCCTGCCATACGCCTCTTAGCTCCTACAGCCCAGCCCCAAGTGGGTCCCTAAGTATTCATTCCCAGGAAACCCTAAAAGGAGACAATGTAAAAGAAAGACAATACTTAAAATTTTTTAATTATGGTTTTTATTTTAGGAGCATTTTCAGACCCCTAGATGTTGTTCGGTTAACCGTGGTAATGACTGTATTGAGCTGTTGAAGTTCAGTGTCATGTTTATAACCCAGGATAGCTAAGAGAACCACATAGGTGAACTGGTGAAAGTTTACTCTCAGAGTACTATGGCTTGAAAGTTATGGGTTCACCAACTTATCTTTTGATTAAAAGACAATGTCAGCAGTTCAAAAAACGTACTAAAGGAAATTTACTAGTCATATTAATTGCTCAAAAATAGTTCAGTAATGATTGATTAGTTTTCCAAATTCGGTAGTCTTATAACAGTTTGAATACAGTAGTCTTTTATAGTCAAAGGACTTAACAGAATTTCCCCTTGGGGAAGTGACAGAATCCTCTGCTGAGATGTTTATCTTATTTATTTTAAAATGAGAGAGATATATTTTTTTTACTTATTTATTTTCTTTATTGTGGTAACCTCTGTTTAGTGTTTACAGTATATGGCTTTATTTAATAGGTTAAACTGATCATATAAATTCTAGTCACAATCGGATAGAAATTGACTAGTTAAAACCCATCGTTTAATTCCCCTGACAGATATTTTTACTTTTCAGAAATAATCCTCAGTTTAAAAGGAGGGGCGGAGCAGTGAAAGCACTTGCAAACTTCTTTTAGACAACTGAAGTTTTGTTTCCTTATTTTATTTGACCCTCAATTGCCAAAAACCTACTGAATGGCTAGTCTCACGGTTCCCCATTAGAGGGCGCTATTCTGCTGTTGACCAGCCTGCTCCCTCCGGTCTGTACTTAGGCAGACCCACTGGGCCTCCAGCCTGCTGTTTTTCTAACAGACGGCCTGTTGGTGTGCTTGGTGGTCTTGTGTAACATTAATCTCTGACAAATGAAAATGTAGCCCCACAACTTGAGCTGTCTTTAAGAATCTATTACAAATCTATCAGCCATGAATTGCTGTCGACTTAAATTTCAGTCCCCTTGAGGCCCGGGAACAACCTGGTCCTGTATACAATACTCAGTACATTATAGAAAATGCTTTCATTTTGCTTAAATTATGTAAACTCTGTCACGATCTCTACAGAAAATGCTAACTTCTAGCACCGATAGAGTTTTCTGAGCAGACCTGTCTTCACCTTATTCACACTCCCGAAGCAGTGATGGGAGTTTACAGTTTCTTTTATGGGCTGACCATGTTTTGAGTATGATGTTTTATCCTTTAATTCATGGTCAGAATCATTACTGATACCACCTTCTGCACATACAGGGTGGGCAAAAGTAGTTTCACAGTTGTGAGTACGCAGAGTTTATTCTTGTATTATTTATTAATTATTGAATTATTTACCATATGAACAACTGTAAACCTACTTTTGCCTGCCCCTGTATACTGTTAAATTCATTTTGCTTTGGACTATATCTATAATTCATAGTGCTAATTATAGAATCAAAGTATGTAGTTAATTTGGGATATCAGAATTAAAATCATCAAACTAGCTATGTAGTTGGGTTTTCTTTATTAACTACTGTAATGTTATATTGGATTTATAACAGGTTTATATACACCCTCATTTATTCAAACAAGTTGGGTTTTTTTCAGTTTTCATAATCTAATGAGGTTCTTTCCCCTACTGACCCTTCATGAAGTCTTTCTCATTCAGACTTAATATTTTTTAGGAAAGTTATTTCAGAACACCATATTATAAAACACCTTATTTTAGCAAAATTCACCTTTTTGGCACATTTACTGAGCATTTCAAATACACGCATAGGCACGTGTCTTCTTTTAAATAATTACAATTGACAAGACTCACGTTCGCAAGTTATATATATTAGGGTCGCACTTGCCTACTTTACCATGGACTCCACACTTTACAAAAGATAATTTGCCACAAGCTTTTCCTGTTCCATTTGAAATTGTCTTGACTTTTTAGGATAATAGCGTCTCTTCTCAGGAAGAAATGCACGGAGTAGAACATACCTCCGTGTCTGGTCTGACTTTTCCCCTCTTTTCCTGTCCTCGTGCATTCCTGACTGCTGGTAAACTGTGTGGCTCAAATACTGGTCCCTGCAGCTCTTCTGGATCCCTTAGACAAGTAACGGTGGTGACTTCCGTGCTTTGCTATGTGTGCTGGAAATCAGACTGACTTGTGTGCTGAAGAACACATTGTCTAGTGGTACGATTTCATGACCTTGAGTGTTTCAGACTTTCTGCAACAATGAACTATGAACCCTTAATGTAGCTAATGTTTGTAAAAATTTTATCGTCAAAATTGTTTTTCTTTTTTAAGGTGTGTCAGAAACATGTAGTAGTTGCGTTTTGAAATGTTTGCCTACTTAGAGTTGTAAAATCTACCGTGACTCAAACTGTCGAGTCCGTTTTGCACTGTAAAAGTAAATGCTGCCAGCATGTCAAAAAGAAAAAGATAGTTTGCATTTGTAATATAAAGTTGTATGTAACATATACTATGGAATTTTAAATTTGCACTAACTAGAAAACTTTGAAGATTAAATTAATTTACAGATTCACATGGGTCCGAATACATAATTCATGTTCAGCCAAAAACGTCAATAGAACGGGTGACCGGTTTCGTGTGGTTTTCCTTTGAAATGATAATATTGAAGCAGGAACCAGCACTTCATATTCAGAATTGTTTAAGATTCTACCTAATTGTGTACAAGGGAATGTAGGTAGATTTATTCTAAAACTCTAGAAATTTGGAAAGAAGCAGCAGTTGTTGCTCAGTCCTGATCTGAATGAAGGTGTTTTCTCACAGCATCAGGACAGAAGAGGTTACTCTGGCTTTGCTTTTTAAAAGCTATGCCCCTGCCTTCCTCAAATATTGCCTTTAAGTCCTGAGGCACCTGCATTCTTACGGAAGTCGGGCCGCCCATGTGTGTAAGATGAGATTTCAGTAGACAATGTACTTCTTTAAAAAAAAAAAAAAAAATTCTACTAGTTATGAAAGGGTTTGGTGGCCACTACTCGAATAACTGTCACCTGATTAATGTTCTACTGATCTTTACATATTCAGAAGCTTCATTTTTTTTGGTGAAAAGAATATTTTGGAGATTTCGGCTGCTGCTTGTGAGGTTTCTTCACTGCGTCACAAGTTTTAAAGGCATTTTGTTGAATAGTAAGCATGGGCTTAGCCTCTGTTCCTCATAATTCTGATTTTAGTCAAGTGTAAAAATGGTCTGTGTATTTAATTCATTTTAGTTATATAAATACGCACGTTCACCACCAAGGCCCTAGGTGTGTCTTCAATGCATGAGGCTTGCCGGTCTCAAACAGGAACATTCCGCCTGACCTGCGGTGGCGCAGTGAATAGAGCGTGGACTTGGAATGCTGGGGTCGCCAGTTCGAAACCCTGGGCCTGCCCGGTCAAGGCACATACAAGACGCTACTACTAGTTGGTGCTTCCCACTCCTCCCCCATCCCTTACTCTCTCCCCTCTCTCTAAAATCAATAAATAAGATCTTTGGGGCGAGGAAGGTACATTTTGCCCTAGCTGGATTGCTCAGTGGAAAAAGTGTTGACCAGGCACACTGGAAGTCACAGGTTCGACCCCCTGGTCCGGCACATACAAGAAGCAATCAATGAGTACACAACTAAATGGAATAATGAGTTGATGCTTCTCTGTGTCTCTCTTCCTTCCCCTCCTTTCTTTCCTCTCTCTCTCTCTCTCCCTCCCTCTCTCTCTCTCTCTCTCTAAAACCAATGGGAAAAAAAAATTTTAAGTACATTCCAAGGTTCTAGACAAAGAAAAAAATGTCACCCTCTAACACAGAGGTTGGCATGTATCTTAGGTGTGGGTCAGTCTCTGCAAGGACGCCCTGGGCTACCTCCCCTTTGAAGGACAGTGTCAGGGCAGAGTGCACTTCACAGAAGATCCCTTACTCTAGGAAATTTCCACCGCTACTTTTTGAGGACACTGGACGCTGGAGTGAGAGCTGGAAAGTTAGATTGTTTTTCCCGTTCCCCTGCCATTGTCCGGGCGAGCTGGCGCCCGGGTCAGAGGAGATGGGCCCTTGTGAGAAAACTCCTGCAGTCAGGAAGGGCCTTTGTGTAGCTGGATGACAATGACTCATAAGGACGTTTGCTGTCATTACTCCAGTTCTGGGCTCTGCCAATCTTCCTCTTAACTTTGATCTGCGTTAAGGAGCCCGGCAGGCAAGTTGGCACTCTGATTGTAATTCTGCTTACATGAGTTTACAGGTCCGTGGCCCTGTCACTCTTGCAGGTGAACGGATCAAATCAGATCTCTGTACCCACCGCACTGGGGACACTTGCAAGCCTCCGCAGAAGCAGCCACGCGGCCTCTTGCACTTTCTCCCACTCTGGCCACCTCGCTCTGAACCTACCAGCTAATTACCCTGTGTTAATTCCTTCTGTTGTGCTGGGTCTGTATTGTGGTCATTGCCTACAGACAGAAATGTGTATTAAAGCATTTGATATACTGAAGGCATTTGCTTGTTTTTTAATAAAAGTGTAGCACCTGAAAAGTGTGATCCTGTGTTTCTGGATGCCATGATGCGAAGTGGCTGAGTTAGTTTCACAGAAAATGGTCCTTGGGACAGCCTTGCAGTATGTGGCACATTCTAGGTCAGAGTACTTTGGGACAAAAAGGAGAAGAGAACTTATTTTGTATAGCTTCTGCAGCCTAGGCGCACAGAGTGTGTGCACACTTGAATGACACACAGGACAAATGTATATTCCCACACTTATAGACTGGCTCGTGGCACAGCAGAGAAGCAAAGGGAATGAAATAAACAAGGTGAAATCATCTCGTTTTCAGTGGGTACAGTGGAAAGAGTATACAATGTATTTGAAATGTTCAGGTTGAAAACCCAGCCTCTGTCCCTGTTTAACATTGGGCAAGTGGCTTGTCCTGCATGAGCCTCAATTTTCTTTTTCTTTTTTTTTTTTAATAATAATTTTATTTTTTTAATGGGGCAACATCAATAAATCAGGATACATATATTCAAAGATAACATGTCCAGGTTATCTTGTCTTTCAATTATGTTGCATACCCATCACCCAAAGTCAGATTGTCCTCTGTCACCTTCTATCTACTTTACTTTGTGCCCCTCCCCCTCCCCTTCTCCCTCTCCCCTCTCTCCCCCCTCCCCCCCATAACCACCACACTCATCAATGTCTCTTAGTTTCACTTTTATGTTCCACCTACGTATGGAATAATGCAGTTCCTGTTTTTTTCTGATTTACTTATTTCACTTCGTATAATGTTCTCAAGATCCCACCATTTTGCTGTAATCATTTCTTATGGCTGAGTAGTATTCCATAGTGTATATGTGCCACATCTTCTTCATCCAGTCATCTATTGATGGGCTTTTTGGTTGTTTCCATGTCCTGGCCACTGTGAACAATGCTGCAATAAACATGGGGCTGCATGTGTCTTTACGTATCAATGTTTCTGAGTTTTGGGGGTATATACCCAGTAGAGGGATTGCTGGGTCATAAGGTAGTTCTATTTTCAGTTTTTTGAGGAACCACCATACTTTCTTCCATAATGGTTGTACTACTTTACATTCCCACCAACAACAGTGTATGAGGGTTCCTTTTTCTCCACAGCCTCTCCAACATTTGCTGTTACCTGTCTTGTTAATAATAGCTAATCTAACAGGTGTGAGGTGGTATCTCATTGCAGTTTTGATTTGCATTTCTCTAATAACTAAAGAAGATGAGCATTTTTTCATATATCTGTTGGCCATTTGTATTTCTTCCTGGGAGAAGTGTCTGTTCATGTCCTCTTCCCATTTTTTTTATTGGATTGTTTGTTTGTTGTTGAGTTTTATGAGTTCTTTGTATATTTTGGATATTAGGCTCTTATCTGAGCTGTTGTTTGAAAATATCATTTCCCATTTAGTTGGCTGTCTGTTTATTTTGTTATCAGTTTCTCTTGCTGAGCAAAAACTTCTTAGTCTGATGTAGTCCCATTCATTAATTTTTGCCTTCACTTCTCTTGCCTTTGGAGTCAAGTTCATAAAATGTTCTTTAAAACCCAGGTCCATGAGTTTAGTACCTATGTCTTCTTCTATGTACTTTATTGTTTCAGGTCTTATGTTTAGATCTTTGATCCATTTTGAGTTAATTTTTGTACAGGGGGAGAGACTGTAGTCCAGTTTCATTCTTTTGCATGTGACTTTCCAGTTTTCCCAGCACCATTTATTGAAGAGGCTTTCTTTTCTCCATTGTGTTGTTGGCCCCTTTATCAAAAATTATTTGACTATATATATGTGGTTTTATTTCTGGGTTTTCTATTCTGTTCCATTGGTCTGAGTGTCTATTTTTCTGCCAATACCATGCTGTTTTGATTGTCATGGCCCTATAATATAGTTTGAAGTCAGGTATTATAATGCCCCCAGCTTCATTCTTTTTCTTTAGGATTGCTTTGGCTATTCGGGGTTTTTTATAGTTCCATATAAATCTGATGATTTTTTGCTCCATTTCTTTAAAAAATGTCATTGGAATTTTGATGGGAATTGCATTAAATTTGTATATTGCTTTGGGTAATATGGCCATCTTGATTATATTTATTCTTCCTAACCAAGAACAAGGAATATTCTTCCATCTCATTATATCTTTTTTGATTTCCCTTAACAATGGTTTATAGTTTTCATTATATAAGTCCTTTACATTCTTTGTTATGTTTATTCCTATTTTATTTTTTTTTGTTGCAATCGTGAAGGAGATTACTCTTTTGAGTTCATTCTCAAATGTTTCATTGTTGGCATATAGAAAGGCTATGTTAATTTTGTATCCTGCGACCTTACTGTATTGGATTATTGTTTCTAGTAGTCTTTTTGTGGATTCTTTGGGGTTTTCAATGTATAGGATCATATCATCTGCAAAAAGTGATACCTTTACTTCTTCTTTTCCTATATGGATGCCTTTTATTTCTTTGTCTTGTCTGATTGCTCTGGCTAGAACCTCTAGTACCATATTAAATAAGAGTGGAGAAAGTGGACAACCCTGTTTTGTTCCTGATTTAAGGGGGAAAGCCTTCAGTTTTGTGCCATTTAATATGATGTTAGCTGATGGTTTATCATATATGGCCTTTATCATGTTGAGATATTTTCCTTCTATACCCATTTTGTTGAGTCTTAAACATAAAATTGTGCTATATTTTATCGAAAGCCTTTTCTGCGTCTATTGATAAGATCATGTGGTTTTTGTTCTTTGTTTTGTTGTTATGGTGTATTACGTTAACCGTTTTACGTATGTTAAACCATCCTTGAGATTCTGGGATGAATC
Source organism: Saccopteryx bilineata (assembly GCF_036850765.1). Taxonomy (NCBI): domain Eukaryota; kingdom Metazoa; phylum Chordata; class Mammalia; order Chiroptera; family Emballonuridae; genus Saccopteryx; species Saccopteryx bilineata. Next base: position 383,942,807 of record NC_089491.1, read on the forward strand.
CCACTTGATCATGATGTATTATTTTTTTAGTATGTTGTTGTATTCAATTTGCTAGTATTTTGTTTAGTATTTTAGCATCTGTATTTATTAGAGATACTGGTCTGTAGTTTTCTTTTTTTGTGCCATCCTTGCCTGGTTTTGGTATGAGGGTTATGTTGGCCTCATAAAATGTGTTTGGAATTATTGCTTCTTCTTAACTTTTTGGAAGACTTTCAGTAGAATAGGAACCAAGTCTTCTTTGAATGTTTGATAAAATTCACTGGTATAGCTGTCTGGGACTGGACTTTTATTTTTGAGGAGGTTTTTAATGGTTTTTTCTATTTCTTCTCTACTAATAGGTCTGTTTAGGCTTTCTGCTTCTTCTTGACTCAGTCTAGGAAGGTTGTATTGTTCTAGGAATTTATCCATTTCTTCTAGGTTGTTGAATTTAGTGGCATAAAGTTTTTCATAGTATTCTACAATAATTCTTTGTATATCTACGGTGTCCGTGGTGATTTCTCTTCTTTCATTTTGGATTTTGTTTATATGAGTTCTTTCTCTCTTTTCCTTGGTAAGTCTTGCCAAGGATTTGTCAATTTTGTTGATCTTTTCAAAGAACCAGCTCCTTGTTCTATTAATTTTTTCTATAGTTTTTCTGTTCTCTATTTCATTTATTTCTGCTCTGATTTTTATTATCTCCTTTCTTCGGCTGGTTTTGGGTTGTCTTTGTCCTTCTTTTTCTAGTTCGTTAAGGTGTGAAGTTAAGTGGTTCACTTGGGCTTTCTCTTGTTTGTTCATATATGCCTGAAGTGATATGAACTTCCCTCTTATCACTGCTTTTGCTGCATCCCATAGATTCTGATATGTCATATTGTCATTTTCATTTGTCTGTATATATCTTTTGATCTCTGCACTTATTTCTTCTTTGACCCATTCATTTTTTAAAAGTATGTTGTTTAGTTTCCACATTTTTGTGGGATTTTTTTTCTCGTTTTTGCAGTTGAAGTTCTACTCCAAGTATGATTGTATTTTTGTCAGTTTTTGTTTTAAGATCAATAAGTAGCTGTCTTATATATTTTGGTGCTCCTTGGTTTGGTGCATATATATTAAGAATTGTTATGTCTTCTTGATTCAGTGTCCCCTTAGCCATTATGAAATGGCCATTTTTGTCTCTGAGTACTTTTGCTGTCTTGTAGTCAACATTATCAGATATGAGTATTGCTACGCCTGCTTTTTTTTGGATGTTATTTGCTTGGAGTATTGTTTTCCACTGAGCCTCAATTTTCTTTACACACTTGGAGTTAATGTCCAGCTAGTGGTTGCAAAGTCAAATGCCCAGAAGAACAAAGCAGATGACCAGAGTAAGGGTGTGGGGACTCTGGTCAACTGGAGAGCCGCTGATGACAGGAAAGCAGGGGCAGTGTGAACAGAACTCATCTTTCCAGAGAAGATAGAAACTTAGACTTTTGTCATCTACTTTTTAAATATTGATTGGCAACAACTGATGGCCTATAGTCTCCCACGGGGTTATATGATGATTACAGTGGGGGAGGGGACTAAGGCATCTTATACCTAGCAAAAACATGCATTTCCTTCTATTTGTTTTTGTTTTGTTTTTTTAAACTTTATTTATTTATTCATTTTAAAGAGGAGAGAGAGAGAGAGAAGGGAGGAGCAGAAAGCATCAACTCCCATATGTGCCTTGACCAGGCAAGCCCAGGGTTTTGAACCAGCGACCTCAGCGTTCCAGATCAAAGCTTTATCCACTGAGCCACCACAGGTCAGGCCATTTCCTTCTATTTGAATTTTTATAAATGGGTATGGTTTTGTCAGCTGTGACCTGGATTTCACATAACATTTTGCAGCACATAAATTTCTTAATTTATCTCATTAGGTACCAGAGGAGATTCGTGGTCCAGCTTCATTCACTCTGTCATCTTGACCCAGAGTCGTTTTTTATAAATTTTTTTCAAATAACATTCATTGCTCACTTTCCTGTGTTACTTTTTTCTTTTTTTCTCTCTTTTTTTTTGTATTTTTCTGAAGCTGGAAACTGGGAGAGACAGACTGACTCCCCCTGCATGCGCCGACCGGGATCCACCCGGCACGCCCTCCAGGGGCGACGCTCTGCCCACCAGGGGGCGATGCTCTGCCGCGACCAGAGCCACTCCAGCGCCTGGGGCAGAGGCCAAGGAGCCATCCCCAGTGCCCGGGCCATCCCTGCTCCAATGGAGCCTTGGCTGCGGGAGGGGAAGAGAGACAGAGAGGAAGGAGGGGGGGGTGGAGAAGCAAATGGGCACCTCTCCTATGTGCCCTGGCCGGGAATCGAACCCGGGTCCCCCGCACGCCAGGCCGATGCTCCACCACTGAGCCAACCGGCCAGGGCCTCCTGTGTTACTTTTTAAATGATACCAGGCATCATGTACCTTTTCCCGATCAATAATGTTAAACATGAATCACCATGTTTGGGCTGGGATACACACTGAAGTTCGCAAGGAAGGTTCTCTTATCATTCTAAGCAACCCCTGATAATTCCATGTTCTGACTTCTTAAGTAGCTTTAACACATTCAGTGAGTACTTGGGAGTTGGGCCAGATACTGTCCCTTCCTTTGATCTCTTAGAATGTACAGTTCTGTGAGGCAGGAATCATTCCCTCCATTTTACAGACTGGTAACTAGGAGCCAGGTGTGGACCCCAAGTCCTCATCCCTTCTGCTGTGTCACCATCAACACAACCGCCACCCACAGTAGAAGAAAAGAATGTCGCAGACAGACCATGGAGAGAGGCACTAGGAATGCTAAAGGTTATGATACGGCCCTCCAAGGGACTCCCCACACAAGAAAAGTGGTCATATACATGCACATATACATTACTTGCAGAAGGGATTCGGAGATTTTGATGGTCTGAACATGCTACACACATGGCATTTAAGGAAGTTAATTTTTCGGTAGGGTTTGGGACTGGGAAATAGAAACAGCACTTTTCTCACGTGAGTAGATAGAAAAGTAAATTGGTCTATGAAATAAAGCTCTGGATACTGAGCTTTCGTTCGTTTTTGCATTCCATCAGTGAGCATTTCATGACTTTTGTGAAGATCCTGTTCTGTTAAAGAAACACTTGCTCTGCAGGACATGACTCAGCATCCAATTGCCAGCATATTGGGGGGGGGGGGGGGAGCGCTCAGCAGTCTGATCAAATTAAGTTTCCGAGGCGCTGCATTCACAGGGCAGCCAGGCAAACGCAAAGCTGGGTGCTCCTAGCGCACACCTGCCTAAGTCTCATGCCCCATTCTCTGAAACAGGCGCCCACCCAAAGACTGACAAAAGGGTGTGTTCATCTATGTCAGCATTCCTCCCTCCTGGCTGATTGGTCCCGTGGAGCCATCCATCAATTGACCAGCAACCAATCAGAGTCTCCACTGGGCTACATTTCCATGTAGCTGTACTACTCAAAATATCTGCTACCTAAAGTCTCTGTACTACTCAGAACTATGACCCAGGAACTGTTTGCTTTCGATTGGCCAGGAAATAAGTACAGAAATTGAGAGTAAGAGTTTAGAAATTTTTACAGCTGTTTTGACAGTCAACTATGGAATCTAGCCATAGTAAAATGTGGCTTATATTTTGTATGTCTTTTGTATGTCATCTTCTTCTATATTATTTTATAAACATCAATAAATGATGTATTGAGGGGAAATTTTTTTAATGGAATAAAACAACTAATTCTTCACCACCACAGATAGTTTGAAAAGCTGTGCAGGAGACTGTTCCATGACGTGACCACTGCTGGACCCAGGCCAGAACAGACCCACAAAGCCGCCCTTAGAAACTGTCTAGTTATAGTCAATGCCCACTGTGGCATAAATCAGTGCCCTTCCCCCACCTCCCACCATGTGCTGGCTCCCGTTAGAGGCTGTTGCCTTGATCTGGTCAAGCACGTAATTTCCTACTCCTGGTAGCATTCATGTACTAGCACCTATGACTGTCCCCTCCTTTTTCCTACCTGCCAAGCAGCACAAGGAACCATTTCACCTCCTAGCTGCCCAAGATGTGCCTTGTATGTATGTAAGTTTCCCTTAATAAACTCTGCTAATTGCCAGACTGGAGTGACCAGACTCTTTCTTTAGTCTTTTCCTGTCTTCTGCCTCTGGAGGTATATTTCCAGTCCTGGGACCTTTCCCTGGGTCTTTGTGAACTACCACTGGGGGACAGGGGACAGGACAAGGTATGCAGAGGAAGAGGAAGAGGCATCCTAAATAGAGCAACATAAGATGACTCACAACCTGGTGGGGGGGCAGAACCTGGGCTACACCAGATCAAGCAAGTTGGTGGGGTTCTTTGTTAAATCCTGTGACTTTGTTAAGGAATGCAGGGGCATAATTGGCAGCACAGGGGAAGGGAACTACTTAATAGAAAGGGAATGAGCAAAAATACAGTAGAGAAGAGATGTCCATACAACAGAATTCCAGCATCTGCCTTGCACCTCTTTTAGTCTCCGCCTTGTATAAGGTTGGGCACCATCACTTGTGCTATTTTCTCCTTTGGCCCACGGAAACACTTGCCATTTCCTAAAAGGGTGCACGGGTGCCTACTACTGCCACATTTCATTTCTGGCTACTGGCTACCTTCCAGAGAGGTGACAGATGAAAGGTCAGCGTGTGTCATTGTTAGAATGGGTCAAAGAAATATGTCATGAGGCATGTAAAGCAGGTGGACATAATGAGTAATGTCTCATTCTGAATCATTAAGGAATAGAAAAGCAAAGCAGAAACCACCCCGACCTAACAGGTGGGGCTTCTATTAACAGAGCAAAAGGCCTCTCCTAGAATAGCACAGAACTGAGCAGAAACCCACAACAGGGAAATAAATGCAGAAGCTTGTTGTTTACATGCCATGGATTTTTTTTTTAATTACACTGCTGGCACCTATGTCTAACCAAAGATAGGCGGCACGTCCTACATCATTAATAAATTTAGATTTACATTTTAAAACTTTCTAAAAAGAAAACACAACACAAATTACATCCAACCTTTTCTTTAGCTGTGGTATAAAAAGATGTCACTTCTTACAGATAAGCAATGAAAACTTTATAAAGTGGAAGCAAAAGCCCTAGTCAGGTAGCCCAGTTGGTTAGATCATCATTCCTGTATGCCAAGGCTGTGGGTTTGGTCAAGCAATGCCTGACCAGTGGTAGCTCAGTGGATAGAGCATTGACCTGGAATGCTGAGGTCCCAGATTTGAAACCTGGAGGTCACTGGCTTGAACATGGGCTCGCCAGCTTGAGCACGGGGTCACTGACTTGAGTGTGGGATCATCAGAATGATCCAGTGGTCATTTCCTTGAGCCCAGAGGTCACTGGCTGAGCTGAAGGTCACTAGCTTGAGCAAGGGGTCACTGGCTTGGCTTTAGCCACCCCATCAAGACACATATAAGAAGCAATTAATGAACAACTAAAGTGCTGCAACTATGAATTGATGCTTCTCATCTCACTCCCTTCCTATCTCTCTCTCTCTCACTAAATAAAAGAGAATCAATCAATGTATGCATGAATCTGTGGAACAACAAATTGATATTTCTGTCTCCCTCTCAAATCAATAAATAAAAATTAAAATAAATAAATAAAGTGGAAATAAGTTTCTGAGATTTTTTTTCCCCCTTTTTGAATTTTTCTGAAGCTGGAAGTGGTGAGGCAGTCAGACAGACTCCTGCATGCGCCTGACCGGGATCCACCCGGCATGCCCATCAGGGGGCGATGCTCTGCCCATCTGGGGCGTCGCTCTGCTGCAACCAGAGCCATTCTAGCGCCTGAGGCAGAGGCCACAGAGCCATCCTCAGCGCCCGGGCCAACTTTGCTCCAATGGAGCCTTGGCTGCGGGAGGGGAAGAGAGAGACAGAGAAGAAAGAGAGGGGGAGGGGTGGAGAAGCAGATGGGCGCTTCTCCTGTGTGCCCTGGCCGGAATCGAACCCGGGACTCCCGCACGCCAGGCCGACGTTCTACCACTGAGCCAACTGGCCAGGGCCTGAGATTTTTTTTTAAGTGAAGCAACTTATGTTAAAGAAGCACTCATTTGCCTGTCCAGGTGGTAGCAGAGTGGATAGAGCATTGACCTGGGATGCTGACAACCCAGATTTGAAACTCCGAGGTCACCAGCTTGAGCAGCGTCTCCAGCTTGAGTATGGGGTCATGTCAATGACCCCATGGTCGCTGGCTTGAGCCCAAAAGTCAGTGGCTTGAAGCCCAAGGTCTCTGACTTGAGCAACGGGGTCACTGGCTTGGCTGAAGCCCCCCAGTCAAGGCAATATGAAAAGTAGTCAATGAACAACTAAGGTGCCGCAACTATGAGTTGAGGCTTCTCACCTCTCTCTCTTCCTGCCTCTCTCTCTCTCTCTCTCTCTCTCTCTAGAAAAAGAAGAAGGAAGAGGAGGAGGAGGAAGGAGGAGGAGGAGGAAGGGGGAGGAGGAAGAGGAGGAGGAAGGAGGAGGAGAAGGAGAAGGAGGAGGAGGAGAAGTGTTTATTTGGTTTGGCATTTTAAGAATTCGGTTTCTGTGCTCTAAACAAGTGACACTATTCTTTGTGTCTTTTCAAGGTTATTGCATCTGGTTGTCCCAGTAGCATCAGGTGGCTAATAATAATTCAGTGTTATTCATGGATATCGGTATTGAAGTTCAAACGCTATTTTTTACATCCGTGAATCTTTTACATAGAGAGATGAATGTGAAATTACAAACTGAGTAGCTTTGTTTCATATGAACATCCCCCTACGCTCAAGAGTAGAACAATGGTAATTTGACAGAACAACTTTAAGTTAACACAGACGCTGGCCAACTTGAAACTAGTTCGTAAATGCTCAAAGAAGAAAAACAAAAGACGCCCTGGCCGGTTGGCTCAGTGGTAGAGCGTCGGCCTGGCGTGCAGAAGTCCCGAGTTTGATTCCAGGCCAGGGCACACAGGAGAAGCGCCCATCTGCTTCTACACCCCACCCCTCTCCTTCCTCTCTGTCTCTCTCTTCCCCTCCTGCAGCGAGGCTCCATTGGAGCAAAGATGGCCCAGGCGCTGGGGATGGCTCCTTGGCCTCTGCCCCAGGCGCTAGAGTAGCTCTGGTCGCGACAGAGCGACGCCCCGGAGGGGCAGAGCATCGCCCCCTGGTGGGCAGAGCGTTGCCCCCTGGTGGGCGTGCCGGGTGGATCCCGGTCGGGCGCATGCGGGAGTCTGTCTCTCCCCGTTTCCAGCTATAGAAAAATACAAACCAAAAGAAAAAAAAAAGGAAAAAAAAAGACTGAGAGAATTATGGAAGATTTTTTTCCCCCAAATATTACCACAGTATTATTTCCTATTCTACATCCTTAGTTATCTGGGAGAGGAAGAAATTTTCCTCTACACCACTAGGTTCTTTTAGAGGATCTAATGATCAAATTGACATCAGACAGATTAACAAGAGAAAATAGCCAAATTTAATTACATATGTCCATATGGGAACCCTGCAGACAGAGAAACCCCACACACATGACAGGTCCAGAGACAGAAAGTTAAAATGAGTTACACACAGCAGTCTGGGGTAGGGGTGAGGTAAGACGCTTGGGATTTCAAAGGGAGGGAGGTCTTCTTATCTCAGGAAGAAGAACAAATATTCAGTTATTAGATGTTTGCCCCGCCCTTTAGCTAGGTCATAAAAAGTTATTATGGGCAAGGTCCCCAATTTAAATTCTTTCAGGAAGAGGTCAAAGTTTCTCAGGAACCTGCAGGCTCTCGATTGCCTTTGGCTGGAAACAATTCACATGCCAAAGTAGCACCATGTCTACTTGTTCTGAACCCCCCCCCCCCCAGGCACATTAAACGTGAATGGTCCAAACACACAAATTAAAAACAGATCATTAAAACGCAAGACGCACATAGGCTGTCTATAAGAAATACATTTTAAATACATATGACACAGGTTAAGAGCCAAAGGATGGGAAAAGAGATATATCATGGTAACATTAATAAAAAAAAATAATAAAAAAAGCTATTATGCCTACATTACTATCAGACAAAGTAGTTTTCAGAGCACAGAATATTACCAGAGGTAAAAAGAGTCACTTCATAATGATAAAGAGATCAATTTGTCAAGAGGACATAAATATCCTAACTATTTACGCACTTAATAATAAGAGATTTTCAAATTACATAAAAGAAAGATTGGTAAAACTTCAAAGAGAAAGAGATACCTCCACAGTTTTGGCCAGAGATTTAAACACCCTTTTCACAACAATTAATCCAAGTAGACATAAATCAGTAAAGATATAAAAGCTTTGAACAATAGTATCAACCAACTTGACCAGTCCACATGTATATCACACTCACCCGGTAACAGCAACATATACATTTCTTTCAAGAGCACGTATAATATTTCTCCAAGCTAGACCACATTCTGAGTCTTAAAACAAAATTTGATAAATTTAAAACGATTCAAACTATGCAAAGTATATTCTCCGACCACAATGGAATTAAACTTAAAACCAATAATAGAAAGGTATCTGGAAACCTCCAAAATATGTGAAAACTGAACAACACTTCTAAGTAACTGATGCTGTGGGGCCAGAAAGTACAGCAGAGGGAATACAGTCCATAACACTGCAATAACTAGGTGTGGGGCCAGGTGGGCGCTAAAATTAGCAGGGGGAATCACTTCGTAAATTATTGATACATAATTGTCTAACCACTGGCTGTACACCTGAAGCCAATACAACATAATATTGGACGTAAACTGTAATTGAAAAGTAAAGTAAATAACCAATGGCTCAAAATAGAAATAAGGGAAACTACAAGTATTTTGTAGGAATGAAAACGGAACCATAGCCATCAGTTGCCAGTCGAGTGTATAAGAAGCTCTCAAGTTGCCACTCCTTCCTCAGGAGGCAGGACAGGAAGACGCCGGGAAAACTCCTGGGCCAGTGGAATGGGGAAACCGAGACCAGCAATTAAACAAGGCCAAACAATTCGAGCACTTTACAGCCAGCTGGTGGATCGCAAGGACCTTATCTTCCCTAAACAAGGACACGAGAAAAAATGGCTTATACCTCTCCTCTCTGACCAGAGAATAAATAGTTTAACTCACCCTGGTCAAGGAGAGAGAGGACAGAGAGCCAGCCAAACGCAAGGACGGATGAAGTCAGGGGAACAAGTAACAAAAACCTGATTAGAGCCAGGCAGACTCAGATAAAAGTGATACAGCACAGCCAACCAGAGGAGAATCCCAAACTCCTCTGACCAATCAACACGTTGAAAGACGAATCTGCAAAGCTGATAAATATTCCGCTGAAACCCTCCCGTACGCCTCTCCCCCAAGAAGAGATAAAATCCCTCAAAACAAAGACCAAGGCCATCTTGCTCTGGAGCAGCCCAGGCCCCTTTTTGGGCATAAATTTATGACTGCCTTTCTCCTAAGCTCTAAGGGACCCCACAGACTGGCAACCAGGGGAGCAGTGGGCGGAGGCAGCTCATCCCGGGATAACCCCCCAACCTGTCTCCAGGCCCCACCTTTTCTCTGACTTTCCAGCGACCTGACAGCAGCCCCACCTTGGCTCACTTTCCCAAAACGTTGTTAGAAAGCCGGGGCAGAGCACCGCCCAGGCTCCCTGCTGCTGCTTCTACGGGAAGCCCTTCCTCGGCCTTACTGTCCCCAGCTTTAACAAGCACATTCTCACAATCACCTGGACTCGCGTGGGGAAATCTTTTCTGCGCAGTCAAGAACCCACACACAGGCCGGCCTGAGGCAGACCTTCTCTGGGCTAAGCCCCAACTGGTAACACAATAAGTAAAAGGCTGAACAGACTGAAAAATCAGCAACTCTTCTTGCATTTGTAAGAGAGAGGAAGACACAGGGTGTTGGGCAGATAAAATATAGTATGCTCACTTTGTTAAAAATGGTACTGCCCACGTGATATTAATGTGTGTTGAGAATCCCTGTAGCCTGGGGCTTGGTTTTGGAATTAAGCCTTTCCCACCCTTTTTGATGTGGGACAGTACAATCCAATCATGCCTCAGAGAAGTGACTTTGTATTAGAGACTTCCCTATTTTGTATATTGGATTAAGGGTTTGGATTTCTACACTATAAAATGGGGATGGAGCGGGAGCTTGCTCTCTTGGTTCCTGGGATGATTAGCATGAGAGAGCAGAGGGAGCAGAGCAGAGAGCAGAAAGAGGCCATGTGGCCAGGAGAAGCAGCCAAGATGGCGGAGTGCTGAGTGAGATGCCAGTTTGTGCAGTTTGTATCTGGGATAAGGAAGGAGATGGGGAACTGAGGAGAATAAGGCTGGTGAGCTAGAAACCTTTGATTCTAGGAAACTCGGATAAGTCAGTGGCTTTGTGAGCACTGAATGTGCGTGGGTTTTAGAGCCCAGTGTGTGTTTTTACTTGCCCGCCGGGTGCAAGCTAGAATTAAAGAAAATGGCCCACCAGTTTTTGGCTCCATTGTTTCTTTACCGACTGTCCGAATCCAATGCGAACCTGCATGGGCCAGGCTGCTGAGATAGTGGCCCTGGCCCTGGCCACTGGCTTTACACAGGGCAAACAGCTGCTCCCCAGGTTGAAGAAACAGACGGACAAATACAGGGAATCACGGCTTCCCAGGGCAGACTCATCGGAGATGAGAATTGATACCATCCCTGCAGCCAGGGCCAGAGTAGGAGCCCCTGAAGTGTGCTGGACGCAGGGCTGAGGCTCAGTGTGGGGGAGTCAGGGCTGGGGGACCCCCACCGTATTATGCAATTTATCTCCAAGAGCTCCCCCGGCTTCCCACGGTAAATATCGGAGGAAAACCCCTCAAGCTTTCCCGCAGGGGAGGGAAAAGAACCCACTTGAAATACCCCAGAGCACTCTGTTCTTAACAAGGCCTGCTTGCAGGAGAAACTGGTTAACCAGAGCCCAGCTCCGCTGGGGTTTAATCAGAGCCTGAGGGACCTGGGGGAGAGGAAATACCCCATTCCAGCCCACTCTAGCCTCCTGCCCCACCTGGGGGAGGGGCGGAAGAACACTGAGAAACACTTGTGAAGGTCACATTCCAGACGCACCAGGCCACTAAGAGACTGAGACCTCGTCACAGGGCTATAGAACACTCCCCCTCCCCCCCACTCCCTACCACATTACCAAAGGCCCATTGACAGCAGTGACTTCCGCCCAGTATACATCATGTCCCACTAGCAAGAAAAATGACAAGGCAGACCAAAAATGACAAGGCAGACCAAAAATGACAAGGCAGACCAAAAGGCAACAAACACAACAGGAAGAGACAGAGTGAGCACCACAACCAGACATGGCGGGGAAAGTTGGAATTAGCAGACTGGAAGTTTAAAACTACGATTATTACGCTAAGGGCTCTAATGGCAAGGCAAGCACAGAAATGGAAATCTAAAGAAAGAACTAGAAAGGAATGCTAGAGATTAAATAGACTATAACAGACAGAAGGAATGGCTTTGATGGGCTTATTAGTAGACTAGACATGGCTAAGGGGGAAAAAAATCTCTGCACTAGAGGATTTATCAATAGACTCCCCAAAAACTGAAAGCAAAGAGAACAAAGACAGAAAAAAAATAACCAAGGTATTTTTCACAGAATACCCAAGAACTATGGGACAGCTATAAGAGGTATAACATACTCGTAACGGGAATACCGGAAGGAGAAGAAAGAGAGAAAGGAACGGAAGAACTATGTGAAGGAATAAAAATTACTAATATCAGAAATGAAAGAAGGGACATCAGCACTGACCCTTTGGATATTAAAACATAAATAATGGACTAAAATCTATGCCCACATGTTTGATAACCACTGAGCAATCCAGTCTGAAGTGTTTGCACTTGGATTATTTCATCAATAATCCAAGTTCACCCAGGTTCGTTGGCGCCAGTCAAGGAAAGGATCTGCCCAGAGAAAAATTTCATGATTCCACTCTTAGCTGTTGGACATGGACTTCAGGTGATTTTAGAATGCCTTGATTCTGCTTCCTGCCATCAAGGGTTCTGAAACATTGAGGTCCGGTTCCAGAGTGGGCCAATCCAGCCAGCAAGGAGTGGATCCTGGTGGCAGGCAAATACTTCGGAGTCTGACAGGATTTCAGAACCATGGTCATCTGTCCACTGGGCTCCTGGCCCCAGGAACAGGACTGGCCTGGGCAAGACCAACCTGGAGGAACTGGTGTCAGGGGCTGGGTGAGAAGTCACAACTTCCACCAGATGGGTTTGCTCTTGGTAGATGGGAGATGCCGTCATTGATGGAGGAGAGCCCCAAGGGTCTGGCTGGCTTTACCGAAACAAACCATGCTCATCGGGCGAAGACGTGCTTTGTGCGTGTGACACTGGATGAAGGACTGGCTTGAGTGTGGGCACAGTGGTACTGCTACCAGGGACCAGGGGTCCAGTGAAGGTAAGCCCTGGGCCAAGGTGCAAGAAGAGCAAGATCTCTCTGTCATGGAGACACCTCTGAAAAGGCTTAGTTGGAATGGGAACCTTCAAGGCCATGGGACCCTTGCGAAAAAGACAGGTAGGTGAGAGGAGTACAAAAGGGGCCTTCCAGGATGCTTTAATAAACTGAATTGATGTACTGACGGTGCATCACGAGTCCCTGACAGAAATGTGTGACGCGGATTGAGAGCTTAGCAGTGAAGCAGGGTCTCAAACCCTATATTCCCATTCCACCTACGGATGAGAAGGCTGCTCGGACACACCCCTTCTGGGAGATTCCTGCAGTCACTCACCTAAGAGATCTAGAATCACACCACATTGTGTCTGTCTTCCTACCAACTCAAGTCGTGGGGACCCCACAGAAATCTAGCATGAAATTCAAATATCTAGGCTCCAGGACTCCGGAAGCCAATGAGCCTGGCGGACTCCCGTTAGACACTGTCAGCCCACCAAGTGAACACAGCAGCTGGAGGTTCTAGAAGCATGGTGGCATGTGGCACACCCCGCCGAGGCACCAGCCCCTCAGCAAACTTCTAAGGGAAGGGCGCAGGGGCCCCCCAGCAGGAGAGCCTACGCACACTCCGTCAGGAACCCTTCAACACCAACCAGGAGGAGGCAGGCCATCTAGATGTCTTCAATCAAGAAAATTCAGGAGCATATGGTAAAAAGTTAAAAACTCAAATGCTTGACCTTCTGAGAGGAAACAGTTGTTAGGAAGAGAAAATCTTGTCACAAAAGACAGGCAGGGGAAACCACTGGTCACAGGGCACTTTCACCCAAATGACCCCCCTTCCAACGAGCCTTTCTGATATTTCCACCCCGTCCATTCCCCTCATTCCTAGACGGGCCCTTTTTAGAGCCTGCTTATGGTTTACGCATTAGGAACATCCCACAGTAAAACGCTCCAGGGTCAATTATCCCAGGTGCAGTGGCATTTCCCAACCTCCTGGCAACTGGAAAAAAAAGAAAAGAAAAAAACACAGGAGAATCCAAGATCAGTGAGCGGGTTAAGAACACAAGTTCTTGAAAATGAGCCCCACAGACAGACACGTGCACTCGCGGCTTTGCTGCACTTTTACTGGAGTCCCAAGCTCCTGTCCTGAACTTTTCACTGGAAGGGAAGAGCGTTCTGGGACCACTGGAGGTGTGTCTCTGAATGGGAGGAGAAGCCTGTAACTGATAAATTGAGTACGTTTGTGGGCACAGTGACAGTGAGGAAGAAAAAACTGCAAGGGGGTCAGCGTGATAGGGAACCAAACTCAACACTTCACACCGGGGAAATGTGACACCAGAGAAAATACCTGGGAAGCTCCTTTGAAGAAGTGTTTTGTTTTTAAAGGTGCATCAAGAAGGGTTTATTCAAAGGTGGTAAGTTCCACCACCTCTATTCTGACACCTTCTGGTGGTCACACAAGTCTGGGGCTAACCACCTGGTGTCAGAGTCCGGCTCTACAGGCTACAGAACATGGTCCCAACAGGACTGTCTCCAAACACCAGCCAGCAGCACGTTAGTGGTCCCGGGCCACCCACACTCAACTGACGGGCTACAAATCCAGAAGGTTCCCACAATTTCCTAGTCTGGGTGGCTACAACAAACACACCATAAACTGGATGGCTTAAACAACAGACATTTATTTCCCACAGTCCTGAAGGCTGGAATTCCAAGATCCAAGTGCTGGCAGACGCAATGCCTGGTGAGGAGCCGTCTTCTTGCGTCCTCATACAGCCAGAGACAAAGGAGCTCGGCGGGGTCTTCTGTAATGGCACTAATCCCATTCATGAGGGCTCCATCCACACGACCTAATCACCTCCAATACCGTCACCGTGGGGGTTAGGTTTCAACATAGAAATTTTGGGCATACACAAACCTCTGGTCTACAGCACATGACTTCACAGAGCTCAGAAAAGCACACTTAGGTTTTCTTGTAAAAGATACAAATCAAGAACAGCCAAATGCAGAGACATACAGAGTGCAGTCTCGAAGGGACCCAAATGCAGAGCTTCTGTGCCCGCGCCCGTGGACTAAGGGGGCATCTCCCCTGGCACCTTACTGTGTTCAGCGGAGCGTCAGGGTCCAGAGGATTTTTCAGGGTCGCATTATGAAATCCCAACTAACTGAATCCATCTCCAGCCCCTCTCGCGTCATGGTGCTTATACTCGCTCCGAGTACCCAGCATCTAATCTCACGGTGGGTCTTTCTGATGATCAGCCCCCACTCTGGGTCACAGCACGTCCTAGCATAAACTCCCCTGTGGTCCCAGGGGCTCGTGAAGAACAAAGCACTCCTCTTACTGGGGTAAAAGCCAAGAATTTAGAATCTCCCCTCTGGGAACCAGGGATGAAGGCCAGTCAAATTCTTTATTACAATAGCCCACCTTTATCCATGCTCACACTTTTCAGTTTCAGTTACCTGTGGTCAGTGGTAGTCTAAAAATATTAAACGAAAAATTCCGGAAATAACCAACTCATCACTTATACACTGTGCGCTTTTCTGAGTCGCATGACAAAATCTCACACTGTCCGGCTCCATCCCACTGGGCAGGTGAAGCGTCCCTCTGTCCAGCATATCCTCGCTGTCTAGCTACCCAGCTACCCACCCATTAGTCACTCAATAGCCTTCCCAGGTATCAGCTCGGTTATCAGACATTTTCAGAGAGACAGCACAACCGCCTAACTTTTATTGCAGTCTATTGTTATAACTGTTCTATATTTTATTATGTGTTACAGCTAATCTCTTACTGTGCTCATTGTATAAACTAAACTTTCTCACAGGTATGTACGTACAGGAGAAACACAGTATCCACAGGTTCGGTACCATCCTGGGCTTCATACAGGTCTGGGGACGTGTCCCCCACACCCACACCTCCCACTGTACCTGCCCCTCTGCAAACAAGGGTAAAATCAACCGAACGGGGCCTGCTATTGGCCTGGGCTGTGTTTCGCTTCATTTTTTAAATGTTTTATTTTGGACATTTTCAAAATATGCAACAGTAGAAAGAGTATTTGAATGAATGCTCACATCCCCTCACTGATTACCCTGTATTCACCCCATCCCCCACCCCTTCTCCCTACACCCATCCTCGGGTTATCCTAAAGCCAAGCCCAGCGGGACACCCTATCGGTCTGAGTTCTTCAGCAAGAATGTTCCCCCATGGCCACCCTCAAATGGGCTATCGGTCTGCTGGCAACTCAACCCCTAGGAGCAGTTGGGTGGGGTATGCTGATGAGGCCCCTGGGCACCTCAGCGGCTCACCCCAGCATGACAGGTAAGTAACATTGTCTATACACCGAGATGCAAGAAAGAAGAGCGAACATTGCTTCCCCACATTCCAAGAGGCTAGGGCAAGTCAGCCAACTTTGGTCCTCGTATTTCTCGCAGGTTTCAAAAGATCCATGCCTACCACCCTGATTAGCTCCTAAAGAATCCTCTCTAAAATAAATAAGCGCAAGAAATAACAGCTCAAATAGTTCTAATTCAAATCAATGGGGGGAGGGCAGAATAAGGTAAGAGACAACGTATCAGTTATAGATCCCAGAGTCATTAAAACGGGAGAAACCAGCCAGCCCGTCTTGAATAATACAAGCACTTGGCCCTGACCTTCGCTTTGCCATGCCAGAGTGACTGAGACATCCCGACACCCAGGTCGGGATGGTGTTTCTGTTTGTGTTTCTGGGAATTCCTGACACTTCCCCGGGGCGTCTAAGAGGCTCCTCCTCCATGATGGGTTGGCAAGGGCAGTGAGCAGGGTCATCCATACCTCCCCATTTGATTTATTCTGCAAAGTGAGGAGTCAGATGAATGCCAAGGTTCCTCCAACCCTAGGACTCTAGGGTTAGGCAGCGACCCTACAAAGCAAAGGAATGTAAGATTCGAGACAGCAAAAGTGTGCGCCTCGGTTTACATCTCTCTCCAGAGCACCTTGCAGAGCTTGGGCTACCTACTTGCCTCTCTTACCAGCAGAGGGACTGCTGCTTCCCTGTCCCGAGCGAGCGGCAGGCCGCTGGGGACGTGCTCTCTCTGTTGCCCTCATTTCTGCTGAAGAGTCACAGGAGGACTCCTGGGTTCGTCTTTGGCATTCCCCTCGAAGCCCAGCTGGTCCCCAAGCGTGACTTGGCTTCAGACAAGGCTACTGTTTCAGAAGGTCGATGAAGATGCTTTGACAATCTCTAAAAGCAGAGAGGAGTCACCAAAGAACTTTTCTTCCCAGTAGCAAGAGAAGAAAACGTTTAAAAAACCACAAATCAACTCCTATAGGGAGGTCTTCCCTACAAAGATGATCTCTCCCCCAAGGAAGTAAGTCCTTGTTGGGAGATGGCACAGATCAGTGCTCTGTCAGGGAGACCGAGCGCTCGGGCCTGGCTCGTGTCCTGGAATGCCAGCACCTGGCCAGAGATGCTACGAATTCTCCAATATCCACGTGAGAAAGTCTGCAGTCCCGGATTCCCCAGGGGTGACCTCTTTTTCTTACCACCAGGAGCCTGGCCTGAGCTCTTCTCCTGGGCAAACCCAGTGCAGGGCTCATTTCACCATAAGAGGTGAAATTTCTTCCACTGATATCCTGACATCAGGGTACAGAGAGCTCAGGAAATTCCAGCCAGCCATCCGCTGCCGCCCCTCGATGGGACGGGGTTGTTCTTACAGCACAGAAACACCACAGGGAAAACAGCCCCTTGTGCTCGAGTCCCTAGAACTTAGTTACCTCATCGATCCTGAAAGTCTTCCTGAGCCCTAGCCTGGTCACTCCCCACCCCTAGAATTGGCTCAAAGAAGACAGTAAAAGGGGTGGGGCCGGGGCCAGTGACAGGCCTCTGACTCACGCACAAGCCAGCAGTGGGTCTGCAGCCTGTGGCTGGGAGGAACAGGAATGGTGGGGCTTCCCATGGGGTCTGCTAGGTCCTTTTGACTAGCAGGTGACCTGGCAGGATCCCCAAGGCAGTCACACACCACCTGTCATGTGATAGCTTGACTTGCAATATGGGTCTTAGCTATCGGCTCAACTGTGCTGGCCACGGTGGTATCTCCTCCAGCCGGTCCAGTATCCCCCAGACTTGGGGCGGGGTAGCTATCATTGAAGAGAGTCACCAGGAAGAAGGCAAGACACTCTAATAAGAGCAAAACCACCACCCCTCTGGAACCCAGGCCAGGATTCCTTGCCCCGCAGAGCCCCTTGCCCCAAAGCCGAAGCCCCGGGAGGAAGGCCTCCGGCAAGGTTCTGCAACCACAAGGCACCCCTGCTGCGATGCCTTCCCTAACACCTGGGAGTGGGAGAGGCTTCTGTTTGTGTGCGACCTGGGACACCTTGACCTTGAATCAGAAATTCAACACAGGTGATTCCGATCATGGTTTGAGGTCTGAGACAGAAGAGGTTCCTGCTGAATTAAGCATTTTAAAATTCTTCATGGGGTGACGACGACAGGAAGGGAGGCGAGGCTGTTTTCCGGTGGCCGGGGGGGGGGGGGGGGGGGGGGGGGAGGGGGATGGGGGGACCACCCTTTGGGAAACTCCAGTCCGGGTGGAGCCCTGCCTTGGGGGGTGCCAGGACTCTCAGCATGCACCCCCAGTCCCCACATGGGGGTTCCGGCCAGGAGGGGGTAAGGAACATTGAAATTCAACAATTTGGAAATTGATTTTAAATCTGCAGCAGCCATTTTCAACCGGTGTGCCATAAGACTTTTTAAAACATGCAGTACCCATTAAGGCAGGGGCACGGACCTCTTTTTCCCTTAGGTTGTCAAATAAATAAATGACAACAGCCAACACAATAGCCGTCCAGTATGAAGGAATCAAAATTATACCTACTTTTTTTTTTTTGGTCAGATTGACAAAAAAATGTATTTTTTGGTGTGCCACAGAATTTTAGTAATTAGTCCATGTGTGGCATGAGCTGGCAAAGGTGGAAAATCGCTGATTCACAGAGGTGAGTAGTCCTGTAGAGAGTAATCAAGGCACCAAGATGCGAAGAAAGCATCGGGCTCAGACCACCGGCCTGAGAAAGAGCCTGCAGGGACTCGAGATTTTCCCCAAGAAAGGACACTAATGACTTAACCCCAAGGGGCCGTCCAACTCCCAGCAGCGTGGGAGCTACCAGAACAGGGGGAGAGGGCTGTCCCGCCTTGATGGGCACAGAAGACAGAAAAGCTTCCTGTCCACCACACCCCCACCCCACCCCTTCCCTGGCCACACCCTCCCTACCCATCTCCCCACCCTCTCACCTGCCATCCACTCCCCTCTCATCCTGCAGCCCCCGGGGACTCTCGGGAAGACCTCGGAGGGGCCCCTGCCACATCTGCACTCCAGTCCCGGGCACTCCACGGGCGGTCAGCGGAGTGTCCGCGGCCGCCTACTTGCTGGAGCAGATCGAGAGCGTGGCCCCCACGGAGAACACCCAGAAGGCCGGGTACAGAGCTTCCGTAAAGTCCTCCTTGAACTTGTACATCACGTGGACCTTGTCGGCGGCCACGGCGAAGAAAATGACGAAGCCGTGGTCACAGTTGAGAAGCACGCCGACCCGCGTGGCCTTGGTGGTGGGCAGGGTTTTCTCCACGTTGTTGTGCCAGGCCGAGATCTTGGTGTTGAACCACTCCACGCACCAGGAGGTGCTGTTGCGGCCCAGCCGGCTCTCAGGGCCCTGCCGTGCCATTCTGCCGTAGCAGATGCCCATGCCACAGAAGTTGTTCTTCTGCATCTCCACCTCCCAGTAGTGGATCCCCTTCTTGTAGCAGTGCAGGCCCAACACCTGAGAGCAGAATGTGAACCTCTGAGGGTGCGGCCGGTAGTTCTGGTGGGTGTCCACCCCAGAGGCTACGGTGTAGTTCTCCGACAGAGCCACCTTGGTGTGGGCGGTGTTGTAGTCCAGGATGACTTTAACAGCATCTAAAAAGGTATCACCCCAAAAAAATCAATCACAAGGAACCCAAGGTATTCTCACTTCTAAACTTTTCCTCGACTGGCAGTATTATTTGTTTTATCCATCCATCCATCCATATTGCCACCCATCCATCTATCCATCCACCCGTCCATCCATCTGTCCGTCCATCTGTCCATTCATCCATTCGTCCGTCTGTCCATCCACCCACCTGTCCGTCCGTCCATCTGTCCATCCAGCCATGCATGCATCCATCCATCCATCTATCCATCTGTCCATCCATCCGTCTATCCACCAGTCCATCCATCCATCCACCAGTCCATCCTTCCATCCATCAGTCCATCTTTCCTTCCATATACCCGTACACCCATTCAACCACACACCTATTCATCCATTCATAACCAAGGCCTGAGAATGCAAAATTCCAGAGAAAGCAAGAGGGGTCGGATCCAGAGTCCCCGCCGAGGCTCCGGTCTTGGGGAAGCAAACGGGGAAGGAAGGAGAGAGTGGGTATAGACTCAAGCGAGATGACAATGAGAGGAGGAGGGAGCCTCCTTCTGCAGCGTCCCTCTTCTGTGTGACGCAGGTGAGGCTGGCGGGACAGGGAGAAGACTGGAGTTACAGCACATGGAAAGGCTTTGGAATGTCAGGGAGTCAAGAGGAAAATGTGAGCGAGAGAGCTGGCAGTGGGACCGGGGGGTGTTTCAGCAACAGCCGCTGGCTGCAGGGGCTACTCACACTCCAGGAGCTCGGGCCTGGACTTGGCTAAGAAGTTCTCCAGCACCTTGGCCTTAAGAGACGACGAGTTCGGCTGTGAGGTGGGGGCTTTGGCTGCAGCTGGGTGAGGAAAGAGAGAGCCATTTTTAGAACAAACTCAGAGGGGACCCCCTACTTCCCCTTGCCCACAGTAACTCACGCTCTGAGCCAGCTTGTTTTAAATCCACTGACTGTTCCGGGGCTCCAAAGGTGGGAACCTTGTTGGATGAGGCAGCGGCGACAGCTGGGAATGAGGAAGGAGAGACACGTGTTGGGGACATGTCACAGAGTGACCAGATGGCCGCTCCTCCCTCTCAAGCTAATGTTCAAGAGTCACTTCTACACACACACACCTGGACAGCCGGGACAACACAGGTGGATCCAGACAGGTCTACACTCATCTTATTCACATTCCACTTGGCCCCGCCCCACCTGGCAGCCTGGCGGCCATCGCAGAGGATAACCCTACGGCTGAGGCCCGTCCCGGAGCGCGGAGGAGAACCCGACAGCGGAGGCCCGTCCCGAGGGTAACCCTACAGCGGGGGCCCGTCCTGGGGCGCGGAGGGTAACCCTACAGCGGGGGACCCGTCCCGGGGTGCGGAGGAGAACCCAACAGCGGGGGCCCGTCCCGGGGCGCGGAGGGTAACCCTACAGCGGAGGCCCGTCCCGGGGCGCGGAGGATAACCCCACAGCGGGGGCCCGTCCCGGGGCGCGGAGGGTAACCCTACAGCGGGGGCCCGTCCAGGGGCGCGGAGGAGAACCCTACAGCGGGGGCCCGTCCCGGGGCGCGGAGGAGAACCCAACAGCGGGGGCCCGTCCCGGGGCGCGGAGGAGAACCCCACAGCGGGGGCCCGTCCCGGGGCGCGGAGGAGAACCCCACAGCGGGGGCCCGTCCCGGGGCGCGGAGGGTAACCCCACAGCGGGGGCCCGTCCAGGGGCGCGGAGGAGAACCCCACAGCGGGGGCCCGTCCCGGGGCGCGGAGGAGAACCCCACAGCGGGGGCCCGTCCCGGGGCGCGGAGGAGAACCCCACAGCGGGGGCCCGTCCCGGGGCGCGGAGGGTAACCCCACAGCGGGGGCCCGTCCCGGGGCGCGGAGGGTAACCCCACAGCGGGGGCCCGTCCCGGGGCGCGGAGGGTAACCCCACAGCGGGGGCCCGTCCCGGGGCGCGGAGGAGAACCCCACAGCGGAGGCCCACCCCACAGCGGAGGCCCGTCCCGGGGTGCGGAGGATAACCCTACAGCGGAGGCCCGTTCAGAGCCCTGCGGAGCCCAGCCTTCTGCTGCCGCCTCAAGAAACAAACGGAACGGGAACGCGTAACTTACGAGATTTCTTGGGTTTCTTTTCTTCTTCTGAAATAAATTAATTCCAGAATTAAGATATTATAAAGTACAACACTTTCAAAAGGCACATAACACTCACTTGTGTGAATGAGACCCATACCCATAAAGCTAGGATATTTTAACTCAAAGGAGACAGGAGGTCTGCAGACAAATAACTCCATGGTGACATAAACTCCCATCAGTGATTGCTGTGAGGGGCGTATCAATAAGGGGCTTGATGGAATTTTCCAGTCACGGAAATTCTTTATCTTGATGTGGGTCGTCATAAGGCACATGTATGCGCTGGTCACAGTTTAACTGTACACTTAAGAGCAGTGCATTTTGTTGGATCCCCATAAAAGAAAAAATGCAAAAAATAAATAAATAGAGCCAGCAAAAATCATGTGCTGGCCAAGCATGGCAGTAGGCTGTAAGAACTATCTGGGGTGCGCGCCTGTGGCAGCTGACTCAGCTGGACTGCGGTGGGGAGAGAGGCGGAGGCGGGAGATGGAGGGCAGAGGGGGTCAGTGGCGAGGGACGAAGACTTGACTTGGGAGGGAGTCAAGACACAACACGGAGTACAGAGACGTGTTGTAGAATCAGGCGCCTGAAATTGGTATGATTTTGTTGACCAATGTCACTTCAGTAAACTCAATTTTAAAAAAAATTATAAAGAGTTGTCCCGAACCAGCAGCAAATTGTCACAGGACACGCAGATTCCCGGCCCCAGCCCAGACTTCCTCCGGCACCACGAGGCTCCCTCTTCCTCCCGCTGCGGGGTCCTGTCCTCAGGAGCGCCTTCACTGCGCGCCCGTTCCTTCACCCCCGCTCCTGCCCTGTCCACTCTCATCGGACCAGCCTCGTGGGAGGCCCCTGGCTGTGGTGCCGGCCAGGGTCACAGGGCCCCCTCCCGGGTCACCACAGTCCCTAGGAGCCTCCTCTGCACTGTGATGAGCACTCCCTTCCCTGCCTATGACTCTTGCTCCCCCCGGGCGGCCGGCACCCCCAGCTCGCTCGTGCTGAGAGCGGAGCCCGTGACCTGGACAGCATAAGGGAACGGGAGGACAGGGACTTGAGAGGGATACAGGTGGACTGTACTATTTCACCTGCTTGCACTTCCCTTTGCACACCAAGTGCCCTTGATTCTTGGAGGGCGGGGATAAAAAAAATAATCTTACTCTTTTTATGTATAAATGAACAGTATATGAACACATATCCCCAATAGGTGAGGTATTAAAATTTCATCGGTGGGAGCAATTAGGAAACTAAGTGGCTGGGGGAAGGGAGAGGCGGCGACGAGGAGAAGGCCTGGGAAGCCGCGTGAGCGCAGAGGACGGACGGCTCCCGACCGAGCAGCTCTGAGCAAAGGGTCACTGCTGCTCCTCCAGGACCTCGGCCAGCGTCCTCGGGGGCTCCGCCAAGGGGCAGAACTTGGGTGTCTGCACGTTTCCCAGGACAAGCCAGCTTTCGTAATCCCGCTGCCCCGAGCAGCTCGAGTAGCTCACCCTGCTGTTCTGGCAGCTGCAATCACTAATGGTGATGGGCCAGATCGAACGGGCACCCCGAGAGAGCTCTTGCCACAGCCCTCCGACGTCCACACGGGCCCGGCAGAGACTTGCAGGTGTGCCAGCCGCGGCCCCAGCCAGCCCCGGGACGGAGGGTTACTTACTTGGGGCCTTCTTCCCGGGGCGCACGGGTTTGTGCGCGGGCGCCGTGGCGTGCTCTGCGTGGTCCCCTGTGCCGAAGAAGAAGGTGTGAGTTCACGTGGCTCCCCAACCATCCCAGAGCCAGCCTTGTCCCAGGCGGCGGGCAGTGGGTTTACATAGACAGCTACGCCCACACCCCATCATTTACAAGAGCCAGGAACCAGGTCCTAGGAGGGCCAGGCGGGGTGCTCTCCCTTCTCTCTGGCTTAAGACGTAGCTGCGGTTGAGTCTCTTTCCCACCAGCACCGTGACCTCTAAACCCTTTCCGAGTTTCCGTTTCTCCCAGGGCACAGCGGGGTGAGGCCCCTGCTCAAAGGGCTGGGCGAGAGAGGCCTGGTCCTCCTTCCCACCAGGGTTCCTCTCCCCCCCTCGCCCACAGGTCAGGGAGGCACCAGATCACTGAGGTAGCAGGACAGCTAACTCGC
The DNA here is from genome assembly GCF_036850765.1 of Saccopteryx bilineata. Lineage (NCBI taxonomy): Eukaryota > Metazoa > Chordata > Mammalia > Chiroptera > Emballonuridae > Saccopteryx > Saccopteryx bilineata. Next base: position 383,966,296 of record NC_089491.1, read on the forward strand.
TCCCAGCTCTAGCCTCCTGTGGGGGTCCGAGCCACACCTGTGTCAGAGGCCCTTCTGCAAGGACTCAACTTGTCCAGCGGAAACGCAACCCCACCCCCTGGGTGACCCAGCAAAGACTCACTGGGAGCCAGGCTCTGGGCTAGGCACTGGGGGGAGCAGATGGACGCCAGAGCCAGCCCTGCCCTCGCAGAGATCGTAATGGGGCAGAAAGACAGCTGGGGATGGCAAGGAAGAGAAAAACGACAGGTGCGCAGAGGGCCCCACGGGAGGCTACGGATCCCGAGGCCCAGTCTGAGGACCGGGAGTGGTGACGGGGAGCCCTGCCGAGAGATGGAATGCTGCGACCGACCTCCAAAGGGTGAGGGGGGTTAACTGGTGAAGATGGACTCAGAGCCTTTCAGGAAGTGGGGCAGGCACGTACAAAGGCCAAGGGGCAGGAAGTTTAGCAGGGTTGAAGAACTGACCACAAAGAAATGCACCGAAGGAGGGGCACTTCGGGGCTGGAGAGACAGGGCTTGGCCAGGCAGCAGCGTGCAGGCCTGAGTCAGGAGTCCAGCCTGTAATCCCAACCCAACAAGAGTCCCCTGAAGAGGCTGAGGGAGACAAGGTCCCAGGACAGCAGGTGTGCACCCTGAAAAGCTCCTGCTGGCTCCCGCAGGAGTGGTGCGGAGGGACTAAACTTAGGGAGCTGCCTCAGCTGATGGCGACGGAGACCAGGCGGGTGGTGGCTGGTCATGGCACAGGTGCACTGAGTCAGGAGATACGTGGGTATGGGGAGGGGGAGTCTCAAAGAGTAATTACAGGTTTCTCTGGCCCCATCTAACCCTTCCTCCACCAAATACAGTGACAACCCAGAGTCCATTCAAAACCCATCTGAGTCAGCCTCGAGGTCACAGGCAAAAAGGACCCATCCAGAAACATCAAGTCCCCAAAGATGCCTTAGGGCAGCTGACTACCATCTCAGGTCCCCAGTGTCTCCCAATGGAGGGTAACTGTGTCACAGTCCCTGAAACCAAGCCCTAATATCCCAGGATCGAGGCCCTCCCTTGCTCCTGAGGGGACCGTCCAGATTCAGGGGTGCCGGTGAGGGACCACGGGGGCAGGCTGCTCGTGGCTACCTGCGTCAGCGGGCTCCTCGGGCCGCTTGTCCTGCAGCTGCCGGACGCAGCGTCTCAGCTCATTCTTGAGGTCGGCGGTGCTCTGACACACCCCCTTTATCAGCTCGTGGTTCAGCTCCACCTTGGGGACGTACACCGGCTTTGTCGAGGTCGCCTGGAGTTTGGCCGCTTTCTGGAACAAGCCAGGGGGTTAGTGCAGGCAGCTCCGCGAAGCCAGGCCTGGGTTCAGGCCGCCGAACGCCTCATCCCAGTACCCACAGGTGGAAGTCCAACCAGCCCTCTCAAACTGCAGGCCACTCTAAGACAGCGGTCTGGAATGGGAAGGACCCTCGGCAGTTCCCCCCGGCAAATGGGGAAACGGAAGTCTAGAAAGGACAAGTGGCCTGCCAGGAACTCTGCCAATTAGTGGCAGGGACACAGTCGGGAGCCAGGTCTGCGGCCCCCCGCCCCGTGGGTGACGCTCTTTCCGCTCCTCCAGCTGTGGCTGAACAGGTGCAGAAGGCGCAGGACCAGCTCATCGCTCAAGGACCGGCTCAGAACACGTGTCCCGGACACGGACCAGCAAGTCTCAAGGGTGCAGGACTCGGCTAGGGCACACCCGGTGAAAAGGAAAGGTCTTATGGAATGTCCCAAACTTTGAGACAAAAATCAGATCACACACTATCAAGGGGCCCAGACGTGGACTCAGGATCCTTTTCAGAGAGCTCGGGGCCGCCACTCCCGCCAACAGGAAGGAGCCCGTGAGAAGAAACCTGATGCCGTCCAGCCTAAGTGGACTGGTCACTCCTTCCAGGGCCTGAACAAGGAATCCCGGCCTTTGAGGGATTGTCACATGTCGCCCAATCAACGGGCTCACTGACACCCACTGCATGCCAGGCGCTCTGCTAGGCGCTGGCCGAGCCAGGAAGAAGAAGGGTGGTAAGAAGGGACGGCCACACCCGCAAGGCGCTGACAGCCTACAGACACGAAAACAAGCACACCTAACCCAGCGTCCTCAAGGGCTTCGGGCAGAGGCGGAGACCCACGCTCTGGCCTGTCAGTAATGGCAAAATAATGGGGTTCAGGGAAGACGGAGGAAACTGGAGTCATGCTGGAAAAAGAACCAGATTCAACAGGCAGAGAAGGTCAGCCATGGCATCCCCATCTAATGCCCGATGGGTCCAGGGCATGGGGAGCGTCCTGCTGTGGTCAGGGCACAGAGCATGGGCTGGGGCCAGGTGGCGGGAGACGAGGCGGCTGGCAAAGGCAGGGTCCGGACACCCGGGGCCCGTGGGCCCTGCTAAGGAACAGGAAATCAGAAAGGGCAGGGAAGTGCAGTCTGTGCCTCAGAAAGACACTCCCAGGGGCCGTGTGGAGGAGGCGGAGGAGAGGCAATGGAGGTCCCTGCAGTAGGCAACATTCCACAACATTCTAAGATGGTCCCCAAGCGTCCCACCCCCTCCCCAGGGTCCACTCCCTTGAGAATAAGCAGGACGGTGGATGTGATACCATGTCACCCAGAGGATTAAGTCACAGTATATGGCAAAACTGAAGAAACTTTTCAGATATAACTGCAATCCTTAATCAGTTCATTTTGAGTGCATCAAAAAAGCATGAGTCTCCTGGGTGGGCCAGACTTAATCAGGGAAGTGCCCAGAAAGGAGGAACCAGGCCTTCCTGGAGGGAGAAACCCTCCTGCTGGCTTCGAAGAAGTCAACTGTCATGTGGGGAGAGGGCCAAGTGGCACAGAACCGCAGCAGCTTCCAGGAACTGAGGGTGGGCCGCTAGCAAGGCAGAGGGAACCTTAGTTCTGCGCCACACGGAACTAGGTTTCACCAGCAGCCAAGTGGGCTAGGAAGACAACCCTAAGCTCCAAAGGGAACGCAGCCCCGGGACACACGGAGGGCAGCCTGGGAGTGACCCCAGGAAAACCGCCCCTGACTCCGGCCCAGCCTCCTGAGCCACAGACAGCAAACGTCACATTCTAAGCCACCATTTTTGTGGTCGGTTGTCACGTAGCATTAAAAACGAGTACCACGTGTGTCTCAAGGATGCTGTCAACGAGCTCTCGCAGACCCCACTCCTTGAGACCCCACTGCCTGTACAGTCAACATCGTCACCCTCGGCAGGAAGGGCGTCCGACTATGTCCTCGTCAAGACTGACCTCCAGGCCCTGGCCGATTGGCTCAGTGGTAGAGCGTTGGCCCAGCATGTGGAAGTTTCAGGTTTGATCCCCGGCCAGGGCGCACAGGAGAAGCGCCCATCTGCTTCTCTACTCCTCCCCCCCTCCTTCCTCTCTGTCTCTCTCTTCCCTTCCTGCAGCCAAGGCTCACTGGAGCAAAGTTGACCCGGGCACTGAGAACAGCTCCATGGCCTCTGCCTCAGGCACTAGAATGGCTCCAGTTACAGGAGCAAGGCCCTAGATGGGCAAAGAGCATTGTCCTCTGGTGGGCATGCTGGGTGGATCCCAGTCGGGCGCATGCGGGAGTCTGTCTGTCTGCCTCCCCGCTTCTCACTTCGGGAAAATACAAAAAGACCCACCTCCAGAAACTCAAACTCATCGCCCTTCATCAGGGCGGCTTCGATCTCCTCCTTCATGGTCTGGATCTCACTCTTCTTCTTGAGGAGGATCTGGTAGATGTTGTCGAACTTGCTGCTGACCCGCTTCTCCTCCTCCTTTATCTTCCGGGTGGAGCTGGCCTCTGAGGAGTCGATGAGCGCCTTCATCTCCAGGAACTCCTGCCGGAGCTGCTCCATCTTTCTCTGTGCAGCCTCCTGCGGAGCCCAGACAAGAGCGCACCGTCAGACCGGCGCACAGCGGAGCCTGCAGGCCCAGGCTTTGGTGAGGGTGCAGCACGAAGGGGCACGGCCGCTCTGGAGAGCAAGGTGGCAACACCTAGGGAATGTGAAGGTGCTCAAACCCCACGACCCACTGCCTCAAGGGAGATACCCTCGAAAACTTCTCAGACGCCTGCCCCAGAGACGCACACAAGAACGCTCACAGCAGCACCGTCTGGATTAGCAAAACAGAAGACTGAACACACAAACTGCACATTCATCGGCTGGATTTCAAACAGCAATGAAAATTAGTGAACTGGGGCCATGCATGGATAAATGCCACGAGGGAGAAACAACTTGTAGCAGAAGACACAAGAAAGCTTCGACACAAACGGGACAGTGGCATCTACTGCTGAAGGGACGCACGCATACAGGACAGAAGTACAAAGAAACCCACGGGAATAAATTCTGGGAGTAGCTGCTTCTGGAAGAGAGGAAGGAGGCATAAACGGGGGGGGGGGGGGGGGGGAGGGAGAGCCAGGCCTTCATCTGCATGGGTGATATTTTCTTTCTTCCGCTGGGAAGCAGTTCGTGGGTAATTTTTTTTTCTTTCTTAAGCTAGGAAGCAGTTTGTGGGTAATTTTTTTTTTCTTTCTTAAGCTGGGAAGCAGTTCGTGGGTAATTTTTTTTTCTTTCTTAAGCTAGGAAGCAGTTTGTGGGTAATTTTTTTTTTCTTTCTTAAGCTGGGAAGCAGTTTGTGGGTAATTTTTTTTTTTCTTTCTTAAGCTGGGAAGTAGTTCATGGGGCTTTTTTTTTTTTAGATAAAGGTAAGAAGCTGCTCTAGAAACGGTCTGGTGAAGCTCACCCTCGGGAAGTGCACTAATAATAGCAGAGCTACCTGCTGCGTGTGGCGACAGGGCGTTGGACTGTGGCTTGCCCACATTAAGATGTGCTGTGAGCGGGAGACACACACTGGCTTTCAAAGAGTCAGTACAAGGAAAGCCCCCCGTGAATGAATACATTTCAATGGAGTGCATGTTGAAGTCATTTTTTGGAGGTTCTGAGTTAAATAACATGTATTCTTGAAATGAATTTCATGGGTCGTTCAAATTGATTTCAGGTTCTAAGCTCATGTTGTATTTTTACCGCGTGACACTGCCCCAGCTCAGAGTCCACACGACTAAGAGAAACACGCACCAGACTGGCAGTGCACAGGGAGATTAGAATGCAGTTATTTCTTCTTTTTTTTTAAAAGACTTTATTTTAGAGAGGAAAAGAGAAATAGAGAGAGAAAAGGGTAGGGGGAGGAGCAGGAAGTATTGACTTCCATATATAACTTGACCAGGCAAGCCCAGGGTTTCGAACTGGTGACCTCAGCATTCCAGGTTGACGCTTTGTCTACTGCGCCACCACAGGTCAGGCTAAATGCAGTTATCTCTTTACCCAACCCTTTACTCTGCCATCTCCAGTGTGACTACCAATGCCCCCCCCCCATGCTCATGCTCAGTGAGAGAACACCCCTGGAGTCTCAGAGGGGCACACGGCTGCCCGCCACCACAGGCTACATCTCCCAGCCTCCCCTGCAGTTAGGCGTGGTCATGTGACTAAGCTGCTTCTAATGCAGCATGAGCAGAAGTGATATGTGCAACACTCTTCTTCCTTGTTGCCCTTCTCGCAGGCTACAACAAAGACGTAATGGTGACCCAGCTTCAACCACAGAGACGTGGAAAACACCCTAAGGAGTTGTGAGGCAACAGGAAGGCAAGGCAGTGAGTCCCTGAGTGCTCAGATGGAGCAGAGACATCCTACTAGTCCGGGTGGCTCATGTCTGGACTTGAACAGTCACAGTGAGCAAAGTAAACTTCTATCTTCCTTACGCCTCTGAACTGTGGGAGTATCCTTGTTACAGCGGTTAGCCTGCCCCCCCCCAGGCACAGGTACTTTCACGTGGCTGCTTTCATTTAAGCCTCACAGTCAACTTCAGAAAGTTGTGGTTCCAGCGTGCAGGTGGAAAAACTACGGCTCACAGATCTGCCGACAGGAGCAGCGAATCACAGGCTACTACGTATCAGCGCTCGTATTCTAACCCAGATCTCATCCGGGTAAGCCACGGCTGCCACAATAAAACCGGACGCTGCAGCTCCCAAACGGGATTCAAAAATCAAATCCTCTTCCAAGGTGAAATGCAATGCAACCTTTATAAAAAGTCTTGTGGGAACTAGAAGGAAAAAACCCATCCCTGATTCTACACTCCGACATGGGCACTACTATCCTTTTCCTGTACGTCTTTCCAGTCTTCTTTCCTACCTTTCCTGTAATGCGTTTAACAGTGGACCCCGCAAAGATACGTCCACATCCCAGAACCTGTAAATCTGACCTTACTTAAAAAAAAAAATCTTTAGGTCCTGGCCAGTTGGCTCAGTGGTAGAGCGTCGGCCTGGCGTGCAGGAGTCCCGGGTTCGATTCCCAGCCAGGGCACACAGGAGAAGCGCCCATCTGCTTCACCACCCCTCCCTCCCCCTCTCCTTCCTCTCTGTCTCTCTCTTCCCCTCCCGCAGCCGAGGCTCCATTGATGGCCCGGGCACTGAGGATGGTTCTGTGGCCTCTGCCTCAGGCGCTACAATGGCTCTGGATGCAACAGAACAACGCCCCAGAGGGGGCAGAGCATCACCCCCTGGTGGGCATGCTGGGTGGATCCTGGTCGGGCACATGCGGGAGTCTGTCTGACTGCCTCCCCGTTTCCAGCTTTGGAAAAATGCAAAAAAAAAAAAAAAAAAAAATCTTTACAGATCTGATGAAGATAGGACTCTTGAAACGAGAGCATCCTGGATTAGCCAGGTAGCTCGAATTGTCCTTGTTAGAAAAAGAAGTCACCGAGGGAGGAGGAGGCCGTGTGAAGACAAAGACAGAGACAGGAATGATGCAGCCACAAGCCTGGGAAGGTCTGAGCCACCAGAACTGGAAGAGGCAAGGAAGGCTTCTTCTCCAGAGCTTCGGAGGGGTGTGGCCCTCCTGACACACTGCTTTGACACTTCCAGCCTCCAGAGGTGAGAGAACACATTTCTGATGCAAGCCAAGTCTGTAGCAATTTGTTACACCAGCCCTCAAAAACAAACACACTTCCTTTTCACAAACAGATCAACTCCAGTCGGTATACACTTCTCCCCGTCTTCCTCCCACTGGAAGTCGTATCACTGTCTCTCCAGGCACACGGCATCTGGCATGTTTTACAGGACGACGTTTAATTCCGACACTGTGAATGAACCCGCCAGGAGCCTCGTGTTGGTCACAGCTGAGCCTGTCCTGCCTGGAGGCGGAGGGAGGCCCCAGGGCCCGGGCTGGTGGTGGGGGGCCTTGTCACTCACCCGCACATCCTGCTGCCTGGCTCTCACATCCTCCAGCGCTCTCGATGCCCCGTTGATCTGACTGTACATGACTGTCAGTTTATGCCTCAGCGTGGTCTGCGGAGAAAACAATCCAGGGTGAGAGCGCACCTCAGTCCAGCACCCGCCAGCACCCAACTCCAGGGACGGTCCCCTGCATCTATCCCACAGGTGTTTCTCACCCCAAGTTCTGCTTGCTTATAGCTTTTTAAAGTATTTGCATACTTACTACCTCCCTTCATTCTTTTAGGGAGACAGTAAAGAAGTTACAAGTCCAGCCCTGGCTGGCTAGCTCAGCGGTAGAACGTCGGCCTGGCGTGTGGAAGTCCCAGGTTCAATTCCCAGACAGGGCACACAGGAGAAGTACCCATCTGCTTCTCCACCCTTCCCCCTCTCCTTTCTCTCTCTCCTATCTCTCTCTCTCTTCCCCTCCTGCAGCCAAGGCTCCATTGGAGCAAAGTTGGCCTGGGTGCTGAGGATGGCTCCATGGCCACTTCAGGTGCTAGCAGGCCTCCAGTTGTAACAAAGCAACGCCCCAGATGGGTAGAGCATCTCCCCCTGGTGGGCATGCTGGGTGGATCCCAGTCGGGTGCATGTGGGAGTCTGTCTCTCTGCCTCCCCGCTTCTCACTTCAGGAAAAAAAAAAAAAAAAAGAAGTTACAAGTCCAAGTTTTGGAGCCAGGTAGACCAGGGTTCCAGTCCCAATTCCCAGCTGTCTTATTGTCTCTCACTTCAGTCTCCTTAGCCACCAAAGAGATACAACTGTTCCCACCTCACAGGGCTCCTAGGAGAAGTTACCGAAACGATGGACATCCTTAGCGCAGGGCCTGAACCTTAGCAAGGACAAACTAAACGTCAGTTTGTAGATCAGGAGCCTTTCCGTAGCACCCATTTTACAGGTGATAAAACTGAGGCCAGGCCTGACCTGTGGTGGCGCAGTGGATAAAGCGTCGACCTGGAATGCTGAGGTCGCCGGTTCAAAACCCTGGGATTACCTGGTCAAGGCACATATGGGAGTTGATGCTTCCTGCTCCTCCCCTCCTCTCTCTCTCTCTCTCTCTCTCTCTCTCTCTCTCTCTCCTCCTTCTCGCCTCTCTAAAATTAATAAAGTCTTAAAAAAAAAACAAAAAACAACTGAGGCCAGGAGGACTGCAAGGTGGCCAGGCTCACATAGCAACAGAACAAGAAGGGGCAGCTGCTTCAGTAATGGCAGATGAGACCATTCAAACCACCCTTCCCACTGCAACAACTAGAAAAGCAGACAAAATATTGGGGGGTGGGGGGTGCTGCTGAAAGACAGTGGAAAGCTAACAAAGCAGAGAAGGATTAAGAGCCAAGATCCAGGAGAAGGAAACCCAGAGAGATAAGCCCAGCATCTGGAGTTGTTGTCCGAGAGCCAGCTGCCAATTCTGGAAAACAGCTGGGAGAGCCTCTGTCGGCTCAAGGAGGCAGGGGGACAAGAATCAGAGTCCCAGGCTTACTTGGTAAGCCCCACAGAGGGGGACATCCAAGGGCCACACCCTACGATTTAAGAATAAACCTGCAGTAGACCAGCCCCCCATCAGCTTAATCTCTGAAAGTGAATTAAGGGGATTCAGAATTGCTGGGCCCCTAGCCACCTCCAGAAACAAAGATAAATTACACATGAAGAAAGGTAATATCCCCTAAGGCCTCCTAGTATTTCTATATATTTTTATAATCAGTATATATCTAAATCCCCTTACCACCCTGCTCAGGTGAAATGTTAAGAATACTACTCAGCCATAAGAAAAGATGAAATACTGCCATTTGTGACAACATGGGTGGACCTTGAGAATACTATGCTAAGCGAAATAAGTCAGAAAAAAACTAAGAACAATATGACTTCCCTCATATGTGGGATATAAAACTGAGACACACAGACATGAACCACAGTGTGGTGGTTCCCAGAGGGAAGGTAGGGGAGAGGAGGCCAAAGATACGGTGATGTGAGATGGTGACTTTGGGTGGCGGGCCCACAATGCAATATACAGATCATGTATCCTAGACATACACACTTGAAACCTATAAGATCCTATTAATCAATGTCACCCCAATAAATTCAATTTAAAAAAGAGAGAGAGAGAGAAATGTTAGGGCTTAGAAATGGGAAGGAAAACAGCTACCATCACCACAGTAATAGCAGTTCATGTTTATTACGTGGTTGCTACAAGCCAGGCGTTGCTCTAGCGTTTTGCTTCTATTAACTTATTTCAAGCTAAGAACAAAACCTTGAGGTGGGAGTCACCCGCCCTCCATAGATGATAACACTGAAGCACGGAGTGATTAGGGGTCTCACCTAAGTTACATCACTGTTAACTGGTGTTACAAGATCCTGGTGTTATAATGACAGAAATGTGTCCAAACTGAACACACTGGGGATTTCTAGAAAGAAAACATGACTTTCCTCTAAGTAGCTGGTGTAATATACTACGGCCCTCCCTTCCTCTTTCCTGCCTCTCCCACTCCACTAGAGATATCCAGGGCTGAACCTGACCTTGAATGGGGATCTGAACAACCCGTGACAGGCACATGGAAGAGCAGAAGCAGAGTCCAAGGCCACACTAAATCAATCCCCGAAAGCCCAAGTCAATGTTTCAGATTTGATCTCTGTGACCATGCCCTTTGACCTGGCCTCTAAGCGCGGCTAAGCCAAACTGGCGAAAGGCTGAAGGCCAGGCCCACGCAGGTCCAGCCTAGCCAATCTCAGAGCTGGAAGAAACATCTGGCGGAAGGGGGATACCAACAGCTCGGCCTCTGAGAGCACTCTTAGTAGTGAACTCCCAAACTATATTCTGAAAGATTTTATCCACCATGAATGAAACTTAACAGGACAGTCCCGATGGTGGAAAGGGGCCCACACTGCTTCCGACAAACGGGAAGTGGTCCGAGGACTTTAAGAGCCACAACAATTGCTTAATCAAGGGTAGAGAACATTTTGAAGTTCTGAGGATCCCTTCACAGCCTGGAGACTTGGGTCCTCCACGTGGGAGGTACCAGAGACCTGAGTCCACTCGCACCAGTGATGGAGACCAGCCAGCAGCCGGAGGCTGGGGCACTGCCCGGCTGGGGCTGGCTCTGCCACCAGCAGTGAGCAGCAGCAGGGCTGGAGAAGGCGAGTGACTAAAGGACTCCGCCAGGACAAAGGGGAGAAGAGGGGGAGATGCAGGGGAAAGGTCTGTTACAAGAATTAGAAAGTAGAACGTGTGCGGCACACTAATAAACTGGCGCAGACCCCGGCTCCGGGCCCTGGGGGCTGGGCGGGCTGTGACTCTGGGGCAGACTGTGACTCTGGGGCGGGCTGTGACTCTGGGGCAGGCTGTGACTCTGGGGCAGACTGTGACTCTGGGGCGGGCTGTGACTCTGGGGCAGGCTGTGACTCTGGGGCAGGCTGTGACTCTGGGGCAGACTGTGACTCTGGGGAGGGCTGTGACTCTGGGGCGGGCTGTGACTCTGGGGCAGACTGTGACTCTGGGGCGGGCTGTGACTCTGGGGCGGGCTGTGACTCTGGGGCAGGCTGTGACTCTGGGGCAGGCTGTGACTCTGGGGCAGACTGTGACTCTGGGGCGGGCTGTGACTCTGGGGCAGGCTGTGACTCTGGGGCAGGCTGTGACTCTGGGGCGGGCTGTGACTCTGGGGCGGGCTGTGACTCTGGGGCAGGCTGTGACTCTGGGGCAGACTGTGACTCTGGGGAGGGCTGTGACTCTGGGGCAGGCTGTGACTCTGGGGCAGGCTGTGACTCTGGGGCGGGCTGTGACTCTGGGGCGGGCTGTGACTCTGGGGCAGACTGTGACTCTGGGGCAGGCTGTGACTCTGGGGCGGGCTGTGACTCTGGGGCGGGCTGTGACTCTGGGGCAGACTGTGACTCTGGGGCAGGCTGTGACTCTGGGGCGGGCTGTGACTCTGGGGCGGGCTGTGACTCTGGGGCGGGCTGTGACTCTGGGGCGGGCTGTGACTCTGGGGCGGACTGTGACTCTGGGGCGGACTGTGACTCTGGGGCGGGCTGTGACTCTGGGGCGGGCTGTGACTCTGGGGCGGACTGTGACTCTGGGGCAGGCTGTGACTCTGGGGCGGACTGTGACTCTGGGGCAGACTGAGGAGGGCCTCTGCCCCTACTTGCCTCTGCCCCCAAGGAAAGGAACTTCTAGAAGCGCTTTTCGGCAGGTGCTAGGCGGCCTCGGTCTCCAGAGGCAGGCCCAGGCACCCACCTGAGGCAGAGATCTGGGCAGCCCGATACCTCCTGCCCAGCAAGCCCTTCTCTTCCCTGGGCGGAGTAACAGAAATGAGAATTCACTGTAAAACACTCTTTATAGGTTGCCTCGTTTAATCCTCCCAGTAACCTACCGGGGTAAGTACTGTCATTATCCCCTTGTAGGATTTCCCAGCCAGGAAACATGGCCAGGATTCAGACTCAGGTTTCAACACCCAGCTCGGGCCAGAGCCTGTGTCAGGCGGGCACTGGGCCTGGCCCCGGGGCCTGCCTCCAAAGCACTTCCCACACAGCCCCTCTCTCTGCAGCCTCGCAACCAGCCTGGCAGGTGGGCAGGGAGTGCTCCTCGTTCCTTCTTACAGAAGGCGCAGGGAACTGCAGCGACTTGCCCTGAACCACAGCTGATAGGGGCAGAGCAGAGCTCCTGGCTCCAAAAGCTAGGCAGATTCTTGCCCGTGACAGGCGGAGGAGATCAGGTGGCTGGCTGGGCCTCCAATGGCTGCTCCCCAAAGGTCAACTCTCAGGCTGCCTGGAGGTCTGGTTTCTGAGACTCTGGGAAGAAGACCAGAGGAACCCAGCTCAGGCTGGGAGACGCAGGCCAGGCGGGGGAGGGGCCAGGGCCAGAAAAAGGCAAGGCCTGCAACCGGGTCCTGGTGTCCCCCTGCCGGTGTCGCTACAAACCTCCCGCCGGCCTCAGGTCTGCTTTGACAACACGAGGACATTGTCCTCCTGGACCATGCTGCGAGACTGGACGGACACCAGAGCACGCTTCGGAGCTCAGACTAATAGAACAAAAGGTGGTTTGATTACACCTTCCCATCTTCTACCCTAAGTCCACAGGTGGAAGTTACAAGCCCCCAAATGGCTAAAATCATCACAGACCTGGAAGGCCCCTTAGTGGAATCAACCTAGTCCCACCTCCTCACTGTCCTGATGAGGCCCCGGGCCCAGGCCCTGTGCTCAAAGTCACACGGCCAGAATGGCGGGTACCACTGTGCACGGGCGCTGAGTCCCGCAGTGGGTCATATCCAAGAATGCCTAGGACTCAGCCAGTCCTGCCACTGGTAGGGGTCCTCCCTAGTCACCGCGACTCTCCAGCTCTGCAATGGCTCTTGCTCGTATGACCTCAACCCTCCAGGAACGACCTATGCTCTGGATTCTGTAAACTTGATTATGAGGCTGATTCCTGGGGGGAGAAACGGGAACTGGCCAAGTGTGGAGTCAAAGCCGCAGGTCAGTGCCCGATTGGCCACGTACAGTGTTACTCAGGCTAACTTAACTTCTCTGAAACTCCAGCTCCTCAACTGAAAAATGGACCTCATCATACCCATCCCCTGGGTGCTGCCTGGATTTAATGAGGGCGTTCACAACCCTCAGTTAACACCATCTGACAAGTTCCAGGCTTAAGGTAAGCAACATCACCTGTGTCTTCTGCCCCTGATCTCAGGTCCCGCAAGGTCCATCACACACACACACCCCCAGTGATATGTGGTAGACCAAGATGCCCACGGTGGCACCGTCCGCAACCCAGCAGGCCCGGGCTGCCCCCCTGCGCCTCCCACCACAGCCCCCTACCTCCAGGTCTGCGCTGGCCTGGCTCAGGGCCACAGGCGAGCACGTCTTGTGCTCCACCAGGCAGACATGGCAGATGCACTCGCTGTGCTCAGGGCAGAATAAGTCGCGTAGACGGTTGTGCTGGGGGCACTTGCGGCGCAACAGGTCCTGCACGGGAGGCTGCAGCGGGTGGTCCCGGAAGGCCGGGCTGTCAAGGTGCGGCCGCAGGTGCTCCTGGCAGAAGGAGGCCATGCACACGAGGCACGTCTTGAGGGCGGCCTCCTTCAGGCAGTGGTCGCAGGCCACCTGGCCGGCGGGGCTGGGGATCGCAGCGCGGGCGGGCGGCGTCCAGTCGTCGGACAGCGTCGCGCGGGCCAGCTCGGCCTGCAGGAACTGCTCCACCACCGCGCACAGCACCGTGTTCTTGCGGAGCTGCGGCCGCGAGGGGTACGCGGAGCGACATTGCGGGCACAGGTACGGCGCGACCTGGACAGCCCACGTCTGGTCCAGGCACGACCCGCAGAAGTTGTGGCCGCACGGGGTGGTGACCGGCACCTTGAAGGGCTCCAGGCAGATGGAGCACGTCAGGTCCTCGGCCAGGGACAGCTCCGCCATGACGCTCCGCGGGGGAACGGACGGGTCGCGCTGGGACGGCTCGCGCTGCACGATCGCCCCGAGGCCGCCGAGGAAACGAAACTGAGCGGCACAGGGCGGTCCCCGCGGCCTTTCAGGAAGTCACGTGGGGCGGGCGAGGGCGGGGCCGGGCGTCGCTGCGGTCCCAGGCGGGAACTGGCGGGGTCGGGGCTCCAGGTTATCCTCGCGGCCGCCCCCGGGTGAAGAACCGACGGGTCGGGTGCAGATCCGCCGACCCCGGGAGTCGGAGTCCACGCGAGTTCTTTCATTCGCGACCTCCGCTGTCCCCAGCGCTCCGCCAAAGTCGCAGTCTTGGACGGCACTTGAAAAAACAACTGTGGGAACAATTAAACGACTGCCCCTTTTCTTTTGTTTCCTTTCTTTCTTTTTTTTAATACTTCCTCTTCCTTAGTCCTTCCCTCTGCATTTTATGCATTCTGTCCCTGAAGGATGGAGCCCATCATCACACACTTGTGCTTAAACTGAGTGATTTCTTATACCACCGATAGGACGTGATTTTTAAATTTTTTTTTTTACTTTCCTGTTCTAGCTTTACTGGGGTTTGGAGATATCCCAGTTTAAGAAAGGTTTTTCTCCCAGACAAAAATAATGTTGGAACCTAGACATTTATCTCAAAATTGTTTGCTTCCATTCTAGCTCTGTTTTCCCCCTCCAGCTGGGGGGTAGGAAAAGTGGGGGTACAGGAGGCAAGAAGTGTTCGAGAGAGGGGTGGGGAGCAAAGAGAAAGACAGTGCTGACAGAGGAGTTAGCTGGAGTTTGCACTGGGGACAGGGTGAGCTGCAAAAGTGAGAGAAAGGTGAATGTCATAGACTACTGCTAAAAGGGATTGGGAACCTACTGCATGCTAGACGAGTCCCATATCTCATATTCTTTATCATCTCTTCTAGGCTTTAAAAAGCCCACAAGACAGAAGTCCTTATATCCATTTTACAGATGAGGGTCACGTATTTCAACAAAACAGGACTGGGATTCGAAAGTTCTGGATCGCTTACTCAACATTCTAATTCCTGGTTCCCCCACATCTATTTCTCCAGGCCTCTTGACCCCACTTGTTCTTTTTCGGAATCGCATTGTTGTTTGCATGGGGAGGAGGAAGTCAGAAGATGATGTGGGTAGGAAAATAAGACTTATGTCTAGTATCTCATTTAGTTCTCGCAAGAAATTCTTGCAGTAGGTATTTATCTCCTTAAAGATAAGAAAACTGAGGCTTAGAGACACGAAATAACTTGCCTAAGGCAGTGGATATTGGCATTCAGGCTGGTTCAAGAAGGCAAGCATTCTCTATTATAAAATGCTGTCTCTGGAGAGGATGGATGGAACAGTTACCAGGAAATAAAGATCTAAAAGTCCCTTATGACCTAGCCCTTGTGAGTGAGGAGGCCTCATGACTCATGCCAGACTATCTGTGGAATTATCTTTCCAGGATATGTTTAGAAGGGCTGGTTAGACAGTAAAAATGACTAGGGAGGTATAGGGAATTTTGTTTTTCAAATTCCATGCAGTAGATACTAAGATCTAGTAGACTACATTCATTCCATTGTGGTTAAAGCATATGCTTTGTATTATTTTGATCTTTTAAAATTTATGGAGACTTGTTTTATTACCTGTGGTCTATCTTGTTTTGGGTTACTGCTTGCATAGCCTCTCTTTTTCCAGCATTTTATTTTCAACCTGTTTGTGGCTTTGGATCTCTAGTGTGGCTCTTATAGACAGCATAAGGTCGGATCATATTTTTTATGTATTCTACTGATTTCTGCCTTTTAATTGGAACATGTAATCCATTTACATTAAATTATTAAAAGGGTATCGGCCACTTGCTAGATATTTTTGTCTAACATCTCTGTTCTCTCTCCATTGCTGCCTTCTTACTATGTTTATTCCTTTGTTATTTCTTCAAATATTCTTTCTGCCCGCCTTGTCTCTCCTCTCTGTTAGGAGCTCCCGTTGTGTGTATGTTGGTGAGCTCGTTGGTGTCGCACACATCTCTGAGGCTCTGTGCATCTCAACTCATCCCTGGCCAGATTCACCCATCATTTCTTCTGCCTGCTCAAATCTGCTGTTGAGCCCCTCCAGAAAATGTTTGATTTCCGTTTTTATGCACTTCAACTCCAGAATTTGTATTTGGTTCTTTTAAAAAAATAATAATTTCTATCTCCTTACTGATACCTCCTATGTAGATAGATATCATTCTCATACTTTATTTCTTTAGACATGATTTCCTAAGGTTCTTTAAACATTTAAAATAGCTGATCTAAAGATTTTGTCTATAAGTCTAATACCTGTACTTCCTCAGGGACAATTTCTGTTGATTTTTTCCCATATAGGCTATTCTTTCTTGTTTCTTTGTATATATCATTTTGTTGTTATTGTTCAAAACCTGATATTTAAAATAATACAACATGGCGCTGTGGACACCAGATACCCTCTCCCCGGGATTAGTAGTTGTGGCTGTTTGTTGTTCTTACTTGTTTAGTGACATTTCTAACTTAATTCTGTGAAGTCTGTATTCTTTGTCATATGTTGCTGCTGGATTCTCTGCTCCATTAGCCTAGTGATCGGTTAATGACAGGATAGAGATTTCCTTAAACGCCTAGGACCAATAAGTTTCCCAGTGTTCTCTAAGGTTTCAGAGTTGTTTGCAGACAATTGGTTTTCTTTTTTTTTTTTTTTAATTTTAATTTTTTATTTATTTATTTTTATTTATTCATTTTAGAAGGGAGAGGGAGAGAAAGAGAGAGAGAGACAGAGACAGAGAGAGAGAAGGGGGGGAGGAGCTGGAAGCATCAACTCCCATATGTGCCTTGACCAGGCAAGCCCAGGGTTTTGAACCGGCGACCTCAGCATTTCCAGGTCGACGCTTTATCCACTGCGCCACCACAGGTCAGGCCAACAATTGGTTTTCAAGACTACCATGAAGCTGGGGTTGGAGCAATGGAAAGAGAGCAAGTTAAAACATCACGGAATTTGATGTTCTTACTGAGATTCAGCCACTTCTTTCTTCTTCTAATTTTAGAGCGAGAGGGAGAGAAAGAGAAATATCAATTCGTTGTTCCACTCATCTGTTGGTTGATTACGGTTATGCGCCCTGACTGGGGAGCAAACCCGCAACCCTGGAGCGTCAGGGTGATGCTCCAGCAACTGAGCTGCCTGCCAGGGCTCAGCCACTTTTCTTGAATAAACATTCCCTGAATTGTTGCAAGGTCTTTGGTAATTTCCACAGTCTTGAAAATGTCAATCCTGACATTTTTTGTTAGTTTTCTTTTAGGTAGGCAAAATTTTCAGAGGTTCCTACTCTACCATTTTTGCTGTCTTTTTTTCCCCAGGATAATCTTTTATCATATAATGTTCTTAAATCTGTAAAAATAATAGCCACAAAAAAAAAAAGACATTATGAATAAGTTTCCTGGTGAAAACTAAAAATTCATTAACCTGTAATGATTCTTCCTGTAATCATTTTTTAATTTATTTTTTATTTTAAATTTATTTTTAAATTATAGCAGACATATATTAAATAAGTTTAAGATGTACAACATAGTGATTAGATGTTTATATATCTTATGAAGTAATCACCATGACATGTCTAATAACCATCTGTCACCACACATAGTTATTGCAATATTAATGACTATATTCCCTTCTGCATATTATATTCCTATGATTTTTTTTTTTTTTTTTTTTGTATTTTTCTGAAGCTGGAAACGAGGAGAGACAGTCAGACAGACTCCCGCATGCGCCCGACCGGGATCCACCCGGCACGCCCACCAGGGGGGCGACGCTCTGCCCACCAGGGGGCTATGCTCTGCCCCTCCGGGGCGTCGCTCTGCTGCGACCAGAGCCACTCCAGCGCCTGGGGCAGAGGCCACAGAGCCATCCCCAGCGCCCGGGCCATCTTTGCTCCAATGGAGCCTTGGCTGCGGGAGAGGAAGAGAGAGACAGAGAGGAAGGAGAGGGGGAGGGGTGGAGAAGCAGATGGGCGCCTCTCCTGTGTGCCCTGGCCGGGAATCGAACCCGGGACCTCTGCACGCCAGGCCGACGCTCTATCACTGAACCAACCGGCCAGGGCCTCCTATGATGATTTTTAAAACTGGCAGTTTGTACTTCCTCATCTCTTTTCCCTTTTCCACCCATCCCACTCCCCCTTCCTATCTGCTATCAGTTTGTGTGCTCTACCTATGATTCTGTTTCTGGTTTGCTTCGTTCGCTTGTTTTATTATTTTTAGATTCCAACACATTACTCTTTTAAGGTCAGTAGAGTCTGTAGCAGTAACACTTTTTTATTTCTAATATAAGTAATTTGTGTTTTTTTCTTTTCTCCTAATTAACCTGCCTTATAGATTATTCTGTATTAATTTTTTTTTTCAAAGAACCAGCTTTTGGCTTTAATTTTCTGTCATTTGTCTGCTTTTTAAAAAATTTATTTCTTCTATTACTTATTTTAGCTTTCCATTTACTTTTGGTTTAATTTGTTCTTTTTTTTTTCTTTTTTCTTCTCTTAGCGCTGGCCAAATAACCCAGTTGCTTAGAATGTGCCAAAATTATGGGTTCTATCCCAATTCAGGGCACATCTAAGATTCAACCAATAAATACCTAAGTAAGTGGGACCACAAATTGATGTGTCTTTCTTCTTCCTCTCTTTCCAAACTCAAAAAATTATTTATATATATGTTACACAATTCTTCAATTTGCTATTATTTTTCAGGCTTATTAAGTTGAAATATTAGATCATTATTGTCAAACTTCCTTCTTTTCTAACATAGGTATTGAAAACTATAAATTTCCCGTTAAGCACAACTTTACTTATATTCCACAAGTTTTTTTTTTTTTTTTTTTTTTTTTTTATTCATTTTAGAAAGAAGAGAGAGAGAGAGAAGGGGGGAGGAGCAGGAAGCATCAACTCCCATATGTGCCTTGACCAGGCAAGCCCAGGGTTTCGAACCGGCAACCTCAGCATTTCCAGGTCGACGCTTTATCCACTGCGCCACCACAGGTCAGGCCTATTCCACAAGTTTTGATTTGTGTGTTTTTGTTTATCATTTCACTTATTTCCTTTGTAATTTCTTCTTTGATACATTGGTATTTATAAGGGTATAGCTTTATTTCCAAATACCTGGATCTTTCCTGGATACCTTATTGTTACTGACTTATAATTTAATCCAATATTAATGAGCTCTATTAACTAAGGTGCTTATCTTTGGAAATATGTTGAGACTTATTTTCTGACTCAGTAGTATTTGATCTTAGTGACCACTCCTAGTGCACTTGAAAAAATAAAAAGTGTGTTGAAATTGTTGAATGTATAAATGTCAATTATACAGGGTGGGGCTAAAGTAGGTTTACAGTTGTTTGTATGGAAAATAATACAATAATTAATAAATAACAATACAAAAACAAATTCTATGTTTTATGTACTCACAACTGTAAACCTACTTTTTACCCCACTCTGTATTAAAATTCAGACCTTCCATATCCTTCTCAACTTTTTCTTTTTTAAGTTATTTAATGATTTTAGAGAGAGAGGAAGGGAGAGAGACAGACAGACAGGAACATCAATCTGTTCCTGTATGTACCCTGACCAGGGATCGAACTCTCAACCTTTGCACATCAAGACGATGATCCCACCATCTGAGTTACCTGGACAGGGTCCATCCCAATCTCTTTGTCTGGTTGTTCCACAAACTTCTCACAGGAGATGTTAATTGCTTCAATAGGATAATGAATGTGTCTATTTCTCACTTGGTATCTGTCTCTTTTTTTCTTCAGACATCGTGAAGTTTTGTTATTAGGTAGTTTTATGGGTTGAATTGTTGTATCCCCCAAAATATACACTGAAGTCCTAACCTCTGGTATCTGTGAATGTAACCTTATTCAGAAATAGGCTCTTAGCAGATGTAATCAATTGAGATGAGGTCATTAGGATAGTCTTTAATTCAATATGACTTTTAGGAAAACGCCATGTGAAGACAAACACACATGAGGAGAGAACACCGTGTGACAATGGAGGCAGAGATGAATGTGCTGTAGCCACAAGCCATGGAATGCCAAAGATGGCTAGCGAACTACTATAAGCCAGTGAGAAGCAAGAAAGGAGTCCCTCCTGCAGGTTGCAGAGGGAGCACGGGGCTATGGCACCTTGATTTCTGGCTTCCAATCACTAGAACTGTGAGAAAATACTTTTTTTTTTTTTTTTTTTGTATTTTTCTGAAGCTGGAACGGGGAGGCAGTCAGAAAGACTCCTGCATGCGCCCTACAGGGATCCACCCGGCATGCCCACCAGGGGGCGATGCTCTGCCCACCAGGGGGCGATGCTCTGCCCATCCGGGGCGTCGCTCTGTCGCGACCAGAGCCACTCTAGCGCCTGGTGCAGAGGCCAAGGAGCCATCCCCAGCACCCGGGCCATCTTTTGCTCCAATGGAGCCTCGGCTGCGGGAGGGAAAGAAAGAGACAGAGAGGAAGGAGAGGGGGAGGGGTGGAGAAGCAGATGGGCGCCTCCCCTGTGTGCCCTGGCTGGGAATCGAACCCGGGACTTCCGCACGCCAGGCCGACGCTCTACCACTGAGCCAACCGGCCAGGGCCGAGAAAATACGTTTTTGTTGGTTTCTTTTCACTTGGTTTGTGGTACTTTGTTATGGCAACCCAAGAAATGAATACAGGGACATACACATTAAGGAGTTTATGTATTTTAAATTTTTCAATTCCTTTATAAGTCTGAAAAGTCCCCCTTTAGATCTCATAATTTTTCTTTTGAAACCTACTTAGTCTGATAGCAATATAACCATACTAGCTTTTTTATCTTACTGTTGGTGTGGTATCTTTCTATCCATTGCTTTCAACTGCTCTGTGCCTTTATGTATAAAGTGTGTCTCTTGTAGACTAGACATAGTTGGGACTTTTTTTTTTTTATGTTTTCATTGATTTAAGAGAGAGAAAGGATTGAACCCACAACAGTGCACCGAGATGATGCTCAATCCACTTAGCCACCGGCCAGGGCTAACTTGCTTTTTTATAGTTGGGTCTGACAATCTCAGCCCTTTAGTTATAGGATTGGTCCGTTTATATTTAATGTACTTACTTATTTAAAGCCTACCTAATTGCTACTTTTTTTTCGTTGTCTCTTCGGTTTTGGTTCCCATGTCCCTCTTTTCCAATCTTCTTTTAGAGTAATCAAATACTCTATACATTTTATTTCCTCTTATTGGCCTTTGACCTATACATCTTTTTATGATATTTCTAGTGGCTCTAGGAATTACATTAAGCATCCTAAACTGATCACAGTCTATTTAGAATTAATATTGCGTTCATAGACATCCTATATAAGAATCTTATTACATTAAAATTTTGTTTACCACCTCATTTTCTATTGTTGTCCTCTTGCTATCCGTGTCATACATTGTATGCCTACATATGTAATAAACCTCATACTATTGTGAAAGTCATTAAACAAGGAAGTTGGTAGACTGAGGTGAATCTTACGTTGGCAGCCAACATCAGCAAGCCAAAATGTAAGCCAGAGTCAGTTCCTATAAATACCTCAAAGGTTAGGAAAGCAAAACTTAAGAACAATAGTGGCAGACAGCAATCTAGGCTTTCCAAAATAGAGAAACCACCGAAGCTACAGCCAATTAAATAACAAAAGGTTTGACACAGCTCCTGCTAGTAGAGCCCCCTAACCACTTCTAATTTGGCATTGGCTGATGCGAGTTGATGTTTGCTTACATAAACTCTTCAAAAATGTGATGTGCCTCAGTTTATCTTTTAACAGCATTGCATTTGCTTTAAAGTTACCTCTCCAAGAAAATAAAAGAAGAAAATATAGTTGTGTATAAAAAGAGATATATTGATGCCCTGGGTGGGCAGCTCAGTTGTTTAGAGCATCATCCCAATACAGCAAGGTTGCAGGTTCGATCCCTGGTCAGGGCACATATAAGTATCAACCAGTGAGTGCATAAATAAGTGGAATAA
Source organism: Saccopteryx bilineata (assembly GCF_036850765.1). NCBI lineage: Eukaryota > Metazoa > Chordata > Mammalia > Chiroptera > Emballonuridae > Saccopteryx > Saccopteryx bilineata. Next base: position 383,987,949 of record NC_089491.1, read on the forward strand.
CAAATCCATGTCTCTCTCTCTCCCCTCCCTTCCCTCTCTCTCTCTCAAATCAATTTTAAAAAACTACAATGAGATTCCACCTCACACCTGTTAGAATGGCTCTTATCAACAAGACAAATAACAACAAGTGCTGGAGAGGCTGTGGAGAAAAAGGAACCTTCATTCCCTGCTGGTGGGAATGTAAACCGGTACAGCCACTATGGAAGACAGTATAGAGGCTCCTCAAAAAAGGTAGAATAGAGTTACCATATGACTCAGGAACCCGGCTTCTGGGCATCCACCTGAAAAATTTGAAAACATTTATTCTCAAAGAAACATGCACTCCTGTGTTCATTGCAGCATTATTCACAGTGGCCAAGACATGGAAACAACCAAAGTGTCCTTCAATAGAGGATTGGGTAAAGAAGATGTGCTACTTATATACAATAGAAAATAGCCATAAGAAAAGATGAAAGATGAAACACTGCCCTTTTTGACAACATGAATGGATCTCGAGAATATCATGCTAAGTGAAATAAGTCAGACAGAAGAATTCAAGAACAATATGATTTCATTCATATGTGGGATATAAAACTGAAAGCAACAAATGAATCAACAAGAAAAACAAATAAAAACCCATAGACACAGACAACAGTATGCTGGTTACCAGAGGGAAGGGGGAGTGAAGGGAGTAAAGGGTAAAAGCAATGGTGGGATTCAGCCGGTTTGCACCGGTTCACACTGAACTGATGCTTAATTTTTTGTTGAGCTTGGCGAACTGGTTGTTAAAATGGCCTTGTAATCAGGTTTCTCACACAGGTGGGCACCTGGGCAGACAACCAATGTGGAAATCACAAATTTACATACCTTACTCTTTTTTTAACTTTCATCTGTGCAACAATGTAGTCTAAGCACCCATAGTTATGTTCATTCCATCCACTGGTGAAAAAGATTGCAAGTGAGGACAGCAATCAAGAAGCAATATGGAAATATCTTAAAAAACAGTTTTATTGTTTTTTTATAAGATATTTAATATATTTTAATTGATATTTTAAAACTTTATCTTATAATCTAGTTTTGTGTACCTCTTATTATTCTTATTTAAGTATTAAATGCATGAAACAATAAACTACCTTTTGGTATATCATTTTTTTTATGCTTAAAACAATCATTAGGGTAAATAACCAGTTGTTAAATTATTTGAATCCCACCACTGGAGAAAATATTTGCAAAAGACATATCTGACAAAAGACCGTGATGTAAAATACAGTGTGCCCGGAAAGTCATGGTGCACTTTTGACCGGTCACAGGGAAGCAACAAAAGACGATAGAAATGCGAAATCTGCACCAAATAAAAGGAAAACCCTCCCAGTTTCTGTGGGATGATGTGGCAGCATGTGTGCATGCACAGATGATGATGTAACACCGTGTATACAGTGGAGCAGCCCACGGCCATGCCAGTCGAGATGTGGACGGTACTGAGGAAAGTTCAGTGTGTTTTATGGCTCGCTAAATTCCAATTCGTGACCAAAGTGCAACGTGAATCTCGGCGCATTTATAACAAAGCGCCACCACATAGGAATAACATTACTTGGTGGGATAAGCAGTTGAAGGAAACCGGCAGTTTGGTGGAGAAACCCCGTTCTGGTAGGCCATCAGTCAGTGACGAGTCTGTAGAGTCTACAGGATAGCTACCTAAGGAGCCCTAAAAAATCTGTGCATGAGTCCACATCAAACTGCACTGAATAGGTATGAAACTGGGAGAGTTTTCCTTTTATTTGGTGCAGATTTCGCATTTCTATCGTCTTTTGTTGCTTTCCTGTGACTGGTCAAAAGTGAACCATGACTTTATGGACACACTGTATATACAAAGAGCTCTTAAAACTCAACAATAAGAGTCCTGGCCGGTTGGCTCAGCGGTGGAGCGTTGGTCCAGTGTGTGGAAGTCCTGGGTTTGATTCCTGGCCAGGGCACACAGGAGAAGCACCCATCTGCTTCTCCACCCTTCCCCCTCTCCTTCCTCTCTGTCTCTCTCTTCCCTTCCAGCAGCCAGGGCTCCATTGGAGCAAAGTTGTCCCGGACGCTGAGGATAGACCCATGGTCTCCACCTCAGGTACTAGATTGGCTCCGGTTGCAATGGAGCAATGCCCCAGATGGGAAGAGCATCGCCCCCTGGTGGGCATGCCGGGTGGATCCTGGTTGGGTGCATACAGGAGTCTGTCTCTTTGTCTCCCTGCTTCTCACTTTGGAAAAATACAAAAAAAATACAAAACAAAAAACTCAACAATAAGAAAACAGACAACTTGAACTTATTTAAATGAGCAAAAGCCGGTTGTGAGATGAGTGCATTCCAAAGAAGCAGGCTCGGGGAGGGGCAGGCTCTTGATGGCTCAGAAGCTGGGGGTCACCAACCCATGCTCCAGCTTGCCTCCCTCCGTGAGCTCCAATGCCCGCAGGAACGATCCTGGTAAATGTCCCCACAGAGCCAGAGGCAAGACTGTGTCATCGGGGCTATTGTGAAACCTCTCCGTAGCGCCAGTGTGGACAGACTGAGGCCTCTGTGGCTTTGGTGACCCTGCTTAAACATTCCCACTGGGTTCCAGCTCTGTTCTCTGCATGCCTCGCACAGCAGTCCACTCAGCTGACTTCTGGGGGTGGGGCAGGTCCCCTAGGCCAGGGCCTTTTGCTCAGGAGACATGTCAGGCTTCCTGGGGCCACCAGGCTTTGAGCTGTATTGGAGTCCTAGGGAACAACGTTATATAGTATTAACTTTCACTCAGTTAACGAACTGATTTTTACTTACTGTCTAGAATGGAGCACCTGGAGGGAAGAGAGCGGTAAGGCGCCCAAAGTGCCTTCTTTTCTCTGATAGGAATGTATTTAAAAGGACCTCGCCTAGGGCATTCTTAGGTGCGTTGGCCGCATCAAGATTTTAGGGAGGGGCCCTGGCCGGTTGGCTCAGTGGTAGAGCGTTGGCCTGGCGTGTAGAAGTTCTGGGTTCGATTCCCGGCCAGGGCACACAGAAGAGGCGCCCATCTGCTTCTCCACCCCTCCCCCTCTCCTTCCTCTCTGTCTCTCTCTTCCCCTCCTGCAGCCGAGGCTCCATTGGAGCAAAGATGGCCCGGGCGCTGGGGATGGCTCTGTGGCCTCTGCCCCAGGCGCTGGAGTGGCTCTGGGTGCAACAGAGTGAGCCCCAGAGGGGCAGAGCATCGCCCCCTGGTGGGCAGAGCATCGCCCCTGGTGGGCGTGCCTCGGGCGCATGCGGGAGTCTGTCTGACTGTCTTTCCCCGTTTCCAGCTTCAGAAAAATACAAAAAAAAAAAAAAAAGATTTTAGGGAGGGTGCATCTATGTGGTGGGGACACACTCTGATCCTGTGGCCCTTTCCCCTGAGGATGGGACAGGAACTTCAGTTAGAGATCTGGCCAGTGGGGCTAAGCCAAACCCCGAAGCGGCCCTTGCCCTCTGCTCTCCTACCTCCGGGTCCTCAGGAGGATAATCAGCTTTTTAAAGCCCTGTAGTGCCACGCCCGGTGACATTGGCTTCCCCGTGACCTGGGGAAACTTTCGTGTAACTATACACTCAGATACATAAATGCTGATATTTTAAATAATTTGATAAAATCTTTGTAACCACTCAGCCAAAAATAAAAATAAAATAAGGGCAAAGATTTAAACAGACACCTCTCCAAAGATAGACAGGTGGCAAATAAGTATATGAAAGGATCCTTCCCATCCTACCTCACCTGGGAAATGCATATTAAAACAACAGTAAGATACACTACGAACCAGTTAGAATGGCCAAGACCTGGAGCACTGACAACACCCGAGCTGCCGAGGAGGTGTGGCCTCGGGAACTCTCATCCACTGCTGGAGGGAACGCAAGACAGGACAGCTGCTTTCGGAAGACAGTCTGACAGTGTTCGGTTGGTTTGTTTGTTTGTTTTACGAAACTAAACATACTCTTACCATACGATTCAGCAATCATACTCCTTGGTATTTTATCCAAATAAATTGAAAACGTATACTGTGTGTCCACACAAAAACCTTCACACAGATATTCACAGCAGTTTTATTCATAATTGCCAAAACTTGAAAACAACCAAGGTGTCTTTCAGTAGATGAATGGATTAATAGACTGTGGTACATTCTGACAGTGGAGTGTATCATTCAGTGCTGAAAAGACATAAGGGAAGCTTAAGTTCATTTTATTCAATATAAGAAGCAAGTCTGAAAAGGATACGCACTGTAGTAGTCTAACCAGATGACCTTCTGGAAAAGTCAAAACGTGTGGAGACGGTCAACAGCTCAGGGGTTGCCAGGGGCTAGGGACAGATGAGTAGGCAGAACAGAGGATTTCTAGGGCAGTGAAAGTACTCTGCAGGATAGATGCTCTAGTGATGGAATGAATGTACCACATCAAGAATGAACCCAAATGTAAACTGGAAACTTGGGGTGATAACAATGTGTCAGGGCAGGTTCATCATTGTAACAAATGGACCACCCTGGTGTAGACTGTTTGATATTGGTGGAGGCTGGGGGTGGGGGTGAGGGGGTGGAGTCAAGGGTTTCTGGGAACTCTCCTTACTTTCTGCTCCATATTGCTGTGAAAACTGTTGTAGAAATAAAATCTATTTAAAAAATGGGTTAGGAGTCACCAGACTTGGCTATTTCCAGAAATTAAATGTGCTTAGAAGATGATACTTCAGTCTGATTGGTGGTGGCGTAGTGGATAGATCATCGACCCGGGATGCTGAGGTCCCAGGTTTGAAATCCCAAGGTCGCTGGCTTGAGCACAGGCTCACCAGCCTGAGTGTGGGGTCACTGGCTTGAGCGTGGGATCATAGACATGACTCCATGGTTGCTGGCTTGAGTCCAAAGGTTGCTGGCTTGAAGCCCAAGGTCACTGGCTCAGTTGGACACCCCCCCCCCATCAAGGCACATATGAGAAAGCAATCAACAAACAACCAAAGTGTCGCCACTACAAATTGATGCTTCTCATGTTTCCCTTCCTGGTTCCCCCCCTCTCTCAAAAGGGGGGGGGGAAAGATGAGACTTCAAAATAGCCAATTAGTATATTTTTATTACTGTTATTACTATGATTATTTGACCAGGGTTCTCAAGATTGTTCCCCAAAAGAAAGTCCAAAGAAGGTTGCTACACTGGTAACATTAATGGAATAAGTGTTTTGAATTCCAAGGGTTTTGTAAGACTGTGTTTGTTTTTGAAAACTGGAAGGAAGGAGGATGTTGTATATGTAGTTCTTAAAAATCTTAACATGGCTAGGCATGAAACGGCATACATTTGAATTGATACTGAAGGGGAAGTAAATTAATATTATCATAAAGATGTTTCTAGACACCCACCAAAACCCTTGTTCATGTCGCCCAGATAGAGCAGCTGTTTTTAATTAACTGTCAAGGAGCCAAAAGTATATTCCTTGACCCAATTGTGTTTGGCTCTTTTTCATGTGATGATTTTACAAGAACCTTTTTTTTTTTTTTTTCTTTCCATTTTTCTGAAGCTGGAAACAGGGAGAGACAGTCAGACAGACTCCTGCATGCGCCCGACCGGGATCCACCCGGCACGCCCACCAGGGGCGACGCTCTGCCCACCAGGGGGCGATGCTCTGCCCATCCTGGGCGTCGCCATGTTGCGACCCTCCTGGGTGTCGCCATGTTGCGACCAGAGCCACTCTAGCGCCTGGGGCAGAGGCCACAGAGCCATCCCCAGCGCCTGGGCCATCTTTGCTCCAATGGAGCCTTGGCTGTGGGAGGGGAAGAGAGAGACAGAGAGGAAGGCGCGGCGGAGGGGTGGAGAAGCAAATGGGCGCTTCTCCTATGTGCCCTGGCAGGGAATCGAACCCAGGTCCTCCGCACGCTAGGCCGACGCTCTACCGCTGAGCCAACCGGCCAGGGCACAAGAACCTATTTTTAAGGGATTCAGCTCCAAACCTTTTACTCAGTTCCTAATGGTGGAGTCTGGGGTGTGTTTCCCCACGCTCCGTTCCTCACCAGGTGGTGAGAAGGCAGGAACCAGCTCGCCTGGCCACACCCCGTCCGCCCTGGGAGCAGATGAACTGTCAGTTGGCAGACGCGTCTCTGCCAGGTCTGGAGTTTGTGGAGGCCCCAGGATTGAGGCAGCTGCTGGCCCCAGGTTGCAGCTCCTTCCGGCCCCTTACCCTTTTCAGCTCTAAGAAGACATAGGCTTCGGGAACACAAGCAGATCTCTTGTTCTTCCCACTCTGTGCCCTTGGTTAACTGATGCCTCGAGAAGAGAGAAGTATTGATGGAGGCCAAGGTCTGCAGTGTGTTTATTTCTTGCTGGAATCCCATCAGTGCCCGTTATCACTAGCTGTCTCTGCCTCTTCTTCTCACCCCATTCCCCCAACCCTACAGCCTCTCCATTTCCTGTTGCCTGATGGTTCTATTTCCTGGTGTCTTCTAAGCAACATTCCTGCTGACACCATACCCCTTTCTTTCTTTTTTTTTTTTTTTATTTTTTTTATTTTATTTATTCATTTTAGAAAGGAGAGGGAGAGGGAGAGAGAGAGAAACAGAGAGAGAGAAGGGGGAGGAGCAGGAAGCATCAACTCCCATATGTGCCTTGACCAGGCAAGCCCAGGGTTTTGAACCGGCGACCTCAGCATTTCCAGGTCGACGCTTTATCCACTGCGCCACCACAGGTCAGGCAGTATACCCCTTTCTTTCAAACGTCCTGCCAGTTATAGAATGATGCCATGCAGCACTTCAGTCCCAGGCGCGGCGGGAGCCATGGGCTTCGGTGCAGACGGGGCCACATCCAAGGACCACATCACGCACAAACAGTCCCGAACATGGCAGAGAACGGGCATCAAGAACCCCCGGATGTCACGGAAACAGCCCAAGTGTCCATCAGAGGACGAGTGGATTAAAAAGCTTTGGTACATATATACTATGGAATACTACTCAGCCATAAGAAATGATGACATCGGATCATTTACAATAACATGGATGGACCTTGATAACATTATACGGAGTGAAATAAGTAAATCAGAAAAAACTAAGAACTATATGAATCCATACATAGATGGGACATAAAAATGAGACTCAGGCCTGACCTGTGGTGGTGCAGTGGATAAAGTGTCGACCTGGAAATGCTGAGGTCGCCGGTTCGAAACCCTGGGCTTGCCTGGTCACGGCACATATGGGAGTTGATGCTTCCTGCTCCTCCCCCCTTCTCTCTCTCTCTCTCTCTCTCTTTCTCTCTCTCCTCTAAAGTGAATAAATAAATAAAAATTAAAAAAAAAAAAAAAAATGAGACTCAGAAGGAGGGGGGGATGGGGCGAGGAAGGAGGGGGGGTGGCGGAGGGGAGGGGCACAAAGAAAACCAGATAGAAGGTGACGGAAGACAATTTGACTTTGGGTGAGGGGTATACAGCATAATCAAATGTCAAAATAATCTGGAGATGTTTTCTCTCAACATATGTACCCTGGTTTATCAATGTCACTGCATTAAATTTAATAAAAATTAAAAAAAATAAAAAGAACCCCGGTCACAAAGATACTAATCTCTTAAGCGGGTAGACCCCAACTTCCCGAGGAACATCCTTGGAAAAGCACAACAAGAAGGGCCTGGAGAAGAGGCAGGCCAACAACACCAAGGCCACGAGTGACCGTGCGAGCCCATCGAGGCCCTCCTAAAGCCCAAGAGGCCAAGCCCAAGGTCCCCAAGGGCAGCCACAGCTCAGTCGACTCGCCTGCATCGCTCACGCAAGCTTGGGGAAGGAAAACCACTCATGCCCATATTGCCAAGGTTCTCAGGCTCTGCCAGCCAAAGTCCAAGGCCAGCCCTGGCTGAGTAGCTCAGTTGGCTAGAGCATCGTCCCAATATGCCAAGGTGGCAGGTTCGATCCCCATCAGGGTACATACAAGAATCAACCAATGAATGCATAAATAAGTATGGAACAACAAATCAATGTTTCTCTCTCTTCCTCTCTCAAATCAATCAATAAATAAAAATTTTTAAAAAAATGGCCAAGGCTCAATCCAAGGCCCAGGCTGTGGCTGCAGCTCCAGCTCAGGCTGCAGCTCAGACCCAGGTCCCCAAAGCAGCTCAGGCCCCGAGGAAGGCTCTGCAGTGGAGGCCTCTGTCTGCCGATGTGAGGACAGAAGGTCTGGTGTGGCCCCTGGGCTGCTGTCTGCATGGGGCTGGCGTCCTCCTGCACTATTTATGTATACATATAAACCTGGAGCAGGATCTGCCAAAAAAAAAAAGTATACCACACATGTGACAAGATATTTACAGAGAAGAAGAATGTAAAGAAGTGAAAGGCTTCCTCTCCATCTGTCCCTCTTCATAGAAGTGACCGCTATTAAGTTTCACAGATGTCTTTCCAGAACATTCTTATGCATAGCCCATATCGGAAGCCTTTTTTTAAAAAAATGCAAATGGGAAATCTACTTTACAAGTATGTAGCATGCTGCAATTTGCTTTTCCTTTTCTTTCCTAGAACATTCTGCGGACGAGATGTTGGAGCACAGTGGTTAAGAGTGCAGACTCTAGCTGTGCATGGGCCGTGGGGGGGGGGCGCCCTGCAGTGTGTAGATGGCGTTATCCTGAGTGGGGCCCTTGAAGCCACATTAACACAATAAATTTTTTTTTTATAAATAAATTTTTATTTTAATGGGGTGACATCAATAAATCAGGGTACATACATTCAAAGAAAACATTTCCAGGTTATCTTGTCATTTAGTTCTGTTGCATACCCATCACCCGAAGAGAGATCATCCTCCGCCACCCTCCATCCAGTTCTCTCTGTACCCCTCCCCCTCCCCCTCTCCCTCCTTCCCTCCCCCCACCCCCTGTAACCACCACACTCCTGTCCATGCCTCTTAGTCTCGCTTTTATGTCCCACCAATGTATGGAATCCTGCAGTTCCTGTTTTTTTCTGATTCGCTTATTTCACCCCGCACAATGCTACCAAGACTCCACCATTCCGCTGTAAGTGATCCGATGTCATCATTTCTCCTAGCTGAATAGTATACCATGGTGTATATGTGCCCCATTTTCTTCATCCAGTCCTCTATTTTTTTTTACAGTGATAAAAAGCCTTTAAGCAAACTCTTGGCCAATACAGCAAGGATCCATAAAAGAGTAGTGTTCTTAACATGTTCACCAAGTCCAAGTTGGCCCCATCACCATGCCAAATCCCTGAAAAATGCAACCCAACCACAGTTCAGTCTGTTAGGAGCTGTCACAGGGAGCAGGAGTCCAGGAAAGTTCCCTACAGGAAAAGTCCGCATGGCACTGGAATTGTTGTCACCATTCTATACTTTGCAGCTCATGTCCAAGTCCCAATGACTGCTGCTTCTAGCTGGTAATGATTCAGGTGGACTGGAAAAAGCCATTTGCAGCATGTGTGGATATGGAGCTTCTGTTCTCCTCTGCCTGAAGAGCTTCACCTCTGTCTCTGTTTCCTCTTTTGTAGAAGGGAAACAGTAACGGCACCTATCACTGAAGGTGTCTTAGCTGAGGAAATTCATACACGGAAAGTCTTGGGAAAACAGCTGGCACATTGCTCTGTATCACTTCCGTTCTCCAGAGCTCCCTCATCATGATGATCTTGTCTCCAGCTGTGGGTCTCCGTCTGGGGCCAGAAGGACAATGGTGGCTTCTCCTAGGCTGTGGCTATGGAGGTGATCAGGCCAGCCTGGTGGTAGGGCTGCTCAGGGTGTGCTGAGTGCATATCCTGCTCCCTGACCAGCTGTTGTCATGACTCCGGTCAACTGGCTCACCGAGCCCGTGCTCCGAGTCTCAGACCCCTGCAGCTCTGCGGCAGCCAGAACCCAGGGTGGATTTCTTCTGTTTTCAATCAGATATTACCTTATGGCCACACTTCATGTGGTGAAATCCTGCCAAACCCTATAAATGGCGTCCGCAAATTGAGTCACTTAACACAGTGGGGCAGTTACTACAAAGTTAACAAAATGTCTGGGAGAGAGCATCCTACGGAGGGCAAGGGCCAATCACCAATCCCATGATATACCAAATGCATTTTTCAGGGGCTCCTTTGTATTTATTGTCCTGTAATTCCTCACTGGTTCGCTTCTGAATGACTTACCTCCTATCCACTAAAAACAAAACAAAACAAAGACCGGAGTCCCTTTTTTTTCTTTTTTTTTTGGTATTTTTCTGAAGCTGGAAATGGGGGGAGACAGTCAGACAGACTCCCGCATGCGCCCGACCAGGATCCACCCGGCACGCCCACCAGGGGGCGATGCTCTGCCCCTCCAGGGCGTCGCTTTGTTGCAACCAGAGCCACTCTAGCGCCTGGGGCAGAGGCCAAGGAGCCATCCCCAGCGCCCAGGCCATCTTTGCTCCAATGGAGCCTCGGCTGCGGGAGGGGAAGAGAGAGACAGAGAGGAAGGAGAGGGGGAGGGGTGGAGAAGCAGATGGGCGCTTCTCCTGTGTACCCTGGCTGGGAATAAAACCCGGGACTTCCGCACGCCAGGCCGATGCTCTACCACTGAGCCAACTGGCCAGGGCCCGGAGTCACTTTTTTAACATAACCTCTTTGAAAGGGGGTCCTAGCCACCGCCCTGGGGTAAAAGGTGTACCTCATGAGTATCAGGATAAGACGCGAGAGTCTGGAGACAATGGGTGGATGCAGTCATCAGCAGACTTCTCCAAGCCTTCTAGAATAAAAGCACCACTGATGGAAACTGGGAGGCCGACTTCCTCCTACTTAAAGACTGGGATTAAAGATAGTCTAAACACGGCAGCTCTAACATGAAATGACATGAGTCACTGCTAACAGATGAAAATAAATTAAGGGGATTCAAGTTGTGCCGAAAATTTGGAGCCGGGCCTTGGGCAAGTCCTATGATAGGAACATAAATGACTAACGTCCTCTCAAGCACTTGCTATGTGCCAGGTCCTGTGCGGAGTGCTACACATGACTTACTCTCATTTGCGCCCCACCACACTCCTACTGGTGGGTACTATGATGAGGAAATTGACCGTTCAAGAGGATAGATGACCCGCCTAAGCTGAAGTGAATGAGAAGAGGCAGAAGCGGATCGACAGCCACGTTCTAACCAAGGGCTGTCTCGGTTATTCCACTTCCCTTGGGTCATATTAGAATTTCATGGTAACTATAGTCAATGCAGGATTACTTACAATAGCCAAGATGTGGAAACAGTTGAAATGTCCACCCACGGGTGAACGGATAAAAAAAAAAAAAGGTGTAGTCCATACATACAATGGAGTATTATTAAGCCTTAAAAAAAAGAAAAAAGTGCCCTGGCCGGTTGGCTCAGCGGTAGAGCATCGGCCTAGCGTGCGGAGGACCCGGGTTCGATTCCCGGCCAGGGCACACAGGAGAAGCACCCATTTGCTTCTCCACCCCTCCACCGCGCTTTCCTCTCTGTCTCTCTCTTCCCCTCCCGCAGCCAAGGCTCCATTGGAGCAAAGATAGCCCGGGCGCTGGGGATGGCTCTGTGGCCTCTGCCTCAGGCGCTAGAGTGGCTCTGGTCGCAACATGGCGACGCCCAGGATGGGCAGAGCATCGCCCCCTGGTGGGCAGAGCGTCGCCCGTGGTGGGCGTGCCGGGTGGATCCCGGTCGGGCGCATGCGGGAGTCTGTCTGACTGTCTCTCCCTGTTTCCAGCTTCAGAAAAATGGAAAAAAAAAAATTTAAAAAAAAAAAAAAAGAAAAAAGTCCTACCATACGCAGCAACGTGGATGAACCAAAGGGCATTATGCTAAGTGAAGTTAGCCAGTCACAGAAGGACAAATACTGTATGATTCCACTTACATAAGATACCTAGAATAATCCAACCCACGGAGAAGGGTGGTCTCCAGAGGCGGGGAGACGGGGAGTTGCTGTAATATGGGTATAAAATTTCAGTTATGCGAGATGAGTACATTCTAGAGATTGGCTGTCCAACAGTGAACAGCACCGTACTATGCGTGGTGGGCACCTGTAATTTTGTTAGGACGGGAGGCCTCAGGTTAAGTGTTCTTCCCGCAGAAACAAACTGGGCGCGAGGGAACTCCCGGGGGAGCTGGAGGGTTGTCACCTTGGTTGTGCTGACCGTCTCCTAAGTGCATGCCAATGTCCAAGGTCATCAGACTGAACACACATACATATGTGCAGTGCTTGGCATATCAATTATGCCTCAAGAAAGCTGTTTAAAAATTTTAAAAATCCAAACAAAAAGTAACAAAATTTAGTGGGGAGTAGACAACCTGAAGATGGACAACAGCGATTAGTCAGAAGATGCCTGTCCTCACGGGGGGAAAAGGCAGCCAGTGGGGGTCAGAGGGCCAGGCAGGCCCCCTGCTGCTGCTGACACTCAGGCCAGGACAAAGCCACATTAGGGACAGCCACCAGAGCGCCCTGGGGAAAACCCTGCTCTGAAATTGCACTAGACTCTCACTCTTCTAGTTGGGTGGTCTTTGGCAAGTTCCTCAAGACTGAGTGGGAGGAGTTAGATGAGATGTTACTCGATGTCCACAGAGTAATCCGACGCTAGTCACAGCTGGCCTCTGAGGACTCAGGGTTCGTCCCATGGGGAACAGTCCTCTGCCCACCAGCCCGGAGCAGAGCAGCGAGGCAGAGGTTTAGTCCCTGGCCTGTCCTCTGTGCGGAGCACCTGGTTCCGCCTCGCTCTTCTCTCTCTCCTGGAACAGAAGCTCCAGTTTACTGTCCGCATCCGACAGCTGCATCTGGGATTGCAAGCGGTGGGAAATACATTTACATTTTGCGTGGCGATGCAGCCCACAGAGCCGTGTGTAAACTGTTCCAGGAAGCAAACTTCGATGGACTGGAGGTGCTGCACTATCTACTTTTCTATTCTTTTGTATTTCATTTTCCTAAAGGCAGGTCCTGACCCCCTAAAGTGACCCTTCTAGGAGACTGCTATTCATAGTCTGAAAAACAGCACTATTGAGGAAAAAGGTGACTCATAAACTGATTATGATTTGAAGAAAACACACCCTGAGGTCACACTTGCTTTGAGTTAATGTTTACTAGTTAACTTTTTTTTAGGTATAATTGACACATTATATTAGCTTCAGCTATACAGTATAATTGATGTTTGTACACATTGCACAATGATCACCGCAGTAAGTCTACTTGACATCTGTCATCACACTTAGTTATGAAATTGTGATGAGAACTTTTCAGATCTACTCCCTTTGCAATTCTCAAATATGAAACACAGTATTCTTATTTATAGTTACCATGCCATAATTATATCCCCATGACCTGTTTATTTTATAACTGGAAGTTTGAACCATTGACCTTTGACCTCATTCACTCATTTTACCCAGACCCCCACCCCGTGGCTCTGACAACCACTGATCTATTCTCTGTATCTATGAGTTCAGGTTTACTTTATGTTCTTTTTTTTAGATTTCCACATGTAAGTGCGATCATATGGTATTTGCCATTCTGTCTGATTTGTTTCACTTAGCACAATGCCCTCAAGGTCCACCTATAATGTCACAAATGGCAAGATGTCTTTTTATTTTTATGGCTGTGTAATAACTATATTTTATACACACACACACGTCAATTTTTTTTTATCCACTAATCCATCAATTGATAGGTTGTTTCTCTATCTTGGCTATTGTAAATAATGCTGCAATAAACATATGAGTACATGTAGATTTTCAAGTTAAGTGTTTTAGTTTTGAGTAAATACCCAGATGTGGGATTGCTGGGTCACAGTTTTAATATTTTGTGGAACCCCCACGAGTTTTCCACAGGGGCTGCACCAGTTTACATTCCCACCAATGGTGTGCAAGGTTCCCTTTCCTCCACATCTCCCGCATTTGTTATTTCTTGCCTTTTTGATAAAATCCATTCTAACAGGTGTGAGGTAAATCTCAACAAGGTTCTGACTTGCATTTCCCTGACCATTAGTGATGTTGGACATTTTTTTCATGTACTCGTTGGCGTTTGCTAGCTGTCTTGTTTTTCAGCCCCTGGAAAGTATGCTAGCTCAGAACCCAAGCCACGATGCTATCACTCTGGAGCAATACTTCTCGTTACAAATCACTAAATCCGTATTTTGATATACACCACTATCACGCAAATTAAAATCGAACAGCATCTTCATGGGTGCAGCAGCTCCCAGATTAGACAAACTCTGTTTGACTAAACTTGGCAACCCCAGACTCTTCGGTCAAGGCCAGCCTTCGGTTCCGGAACACTCTCATCTCTCGCAGTATTGTAGCACGCTGGTCTGCCACACTCAACTAAATGTAACGAGCCAGCACAGAAGTTTAGTTCAACATGACTTTATTTAAAAATCTGCAACGCTGAAGGAGGGATCTGATCTTTTGTTAAAGGAAAACAGTTTTCACAGTATATATTTAGCTATTTTAGCTTTGTGTGGAGTAATAAGAGGAAACAAAGTTTCAGTTCAAGACCCCCACTCACACCAGCTCACTCAGCCAGACGCCTGAAAACTGACAGTGGGGTAACACCCCCTGGCCAGAACCCACAGCGAGTCCTCTCGCCCAAGTGAGACAGTGCTTCCCCGGCACACACGCCAGCCCCACGTCCCCTGCGCCACACGAGACCCCAAGAATCCTTCACTTTAAAGTGGAGAAAACCGTAAAAGGATGTCTTAGCTCACTGCCTTCAACAAACCCCACTATTTGCTAATTCTTAACAATTACAAGTATTGTAATTGAAACTTGTAAGATGTTCCACATGTAGTAGAACTCAAATGTAAAAAAATTAGGTCAAGTAACATGCTTTCATGTTTTAAAACGTTACTGAGTAAAACTTACTGAGACAAGATATGCAGCACTTTCTCATACTTGGAATCATAAACTGCTTCTGATAATGGCTACTTGATGGTCAAAAAATAAAAGAGAAGAAACCATATATACTGGTGAATAACCGCACCCACGGGAATGCTATGTTTTAGATTTTGTTACTAAGATTAAACCTTAAAAAAGAAAGACCTAGAAGAGCAACACACCCATGTTATTTTAACTGACGAGGTAGATCTTTGTCCTATGCCATAAAGTGAAGGTGATTTTTAAAAATGCATATAACTTTCGAATCTTTTCTTTTTTAAAGTTCAGGTTCTGGTCACCTTCATAAGCAAAGCGTTTATAAACAAGGGCGTGGAGAGGTCACGCTCGGGCCAGCTCGGTACTTGATGAGTTGGTACTCGGAGAGTCAACAATCAGTCTCGGATCAATCAGCTCTCTCCACAAAACAGTGATCTGAGGGAAAAGACACAAGTCAGTTTAGAGATTTCACTTTGAGGTCGTACAGGTTTTAGTGAGTGAACAAACTCATTCAGTCAAGTCAATTCCCGTCTGTGCAGAGCGGTTGCAGACCAGGAGTGACAGCAGTCCCAATACACTGAGTTGAAGTAGGGTATAAAAACGTTCACCTCTAATGCAGCTAAATTTGACATCAAGTGTATTGGTTTAGAGCAGGCGTTGCATGGGGGGGTGGTGACAGGGAGGTGGTGACAAGGGTCAGGAGGACTTGCCTAACAAGCTTCTGTGGACACGCAGCCCACAGACCTCTGGGGAGACAGAAGTGGCCCAAAAGGGTCGTCCCTAAACTGCTGATGCCCTTCTGTGCAGCTCTCTGGTTCTCACGCTGTGCTGCCTGAAATAGACGGTATTTCTATTTTCCCAAAAGAAAGCAAACTCCACCACTTGGCCATGGGGCTGAATGATGAGGGCCATCTAGTGTCCAGAAGTGGTGATGACAGGCTTGGCTCCCAGCCTCTGTTTCAAAAAGGCACAGAGAGGAAAGCTTCCAAGATTTAATTTTCCAACATAGTGGCCAACAATACAATTCAACAACAACAACAACAAATGGTGGTGCGTATATTGCAAATAAAGAAGTACAGAAGACTGGGCCACATCTGCTGATACTACCCAGATCCTAAAACTGTGTTTTTGGAGAAATCTATCTTAGAGCCAAATCAAAGCATAAAGTCTGGTCAGGGTTTCTCCATTTCAGAAAAAAATGTGTTTCCAATACTGAAACAGGATAATATTCATAACATTTCAAGTATGTATAGATGTGGTAGACTGCAAGTAGCAAAAAGCCTTTGTAAATTTGAGGCTTAGCAAAGGCTAAGTTCTCCCCCTTCCACTTCCATATTGGCTGTGATGCTGAGTATTTGTATCCACTTCACTTGCTTGCTTAAGTTACTGGAAGCAATTTACACACCCTTCCTCTCACTCTTTGTTCAGATGTTCACTGATTTCACTTATGCATGGTGGAGCGATTCCTGTTTATGCCTTGAGAGAGTTCCTGTTTTTGACTCAGATGTGTAACTTTGTATCAAGGACTTCCTTGTTTTGCATATGGCTATATAATAAAGCAAACTGGGGCAATGGGGCTCTCATCAGCATTGAAGAGGCCTCCCGATCCCATCCTCTTTTCTTAATGAGTCTGTTTCCGTAGTTCTGCACGGTTCTCCCTCAAGACCCAGAATTATGAGCCGCACTGGTCCGCAGCGTACAGATACTTTAATAGGAAGCATTTTCTTAAATACAAATTCTCTTTATCTTAATGCTAGCATACCCTAATGGGCTATTGCCAACAACTAGTCTGGCTGCCAAAAACCTCTAAAACATACGCTTCCTAAAATGGCAATTTAAGGCTTTAAACAGCCTGACCTGTGGTGGCACAGTGGACAAAGCATGGACCTGGCACACTGAGGTTGCTGGTTTGAAACCCAAGGCTTGCCCGGTCAATGCACATACGAGAAGCAACTACTACAAGGTGACACTTCCCTTTCCTCCCCCCACACCTGTCTCTCTATCCTCAATACAATCTTTAAAAAAAAAAAAGGATTTAAACAGGGTCAAAAGACGGACTTCTCATTTTGTGTGATTCCTCAAAACTATCTGTGTTTTAAATCAGAATCGTGGTGACATCCGAGGGGCAGCAGTGACCACAGGAGACATAGTGGAGGTTTCCGGAGCGAGCTGTTCATGTTCCTGCTCTGGGTGCTGGTCACACGAGTATGTTCGTGTCACCAACATATGTAAGTTCCACCGTACTTATATGTCCTTTCTGAATCTGTAAGTCAATAAAAGGCTTTTAAAGTATGCTGGTCTCTTCTACTGAAACCCTTAGGTAACCGTGTACACTATGATTTTATGCAAATCTATATACTCTAGGAGTGTTATCTTGTCACGTAGGCTCTGTAAGGTCCAGGAACAGTGCCCTAACTTGACACTTGGCATGTATATGCCACCCTGGAGGCAGGACAGACCTCCCCAAGCCCCAGGTCCCTTATGATGTGCATACAGGCAGTTCCGGAAGCTGCGTGTCACCTCCCAGACAGACCCCCAGTGACCAGCTGGGAGAGAACAGACGACTAGGCAATCCCAGAAGAGCGGCACGCCTACCCTTGGGTCCTGCGTCACAGCGTACTCCACTACCTCGGCTCCGTTTTCGTTGTGATAAACCAAATCAAATTTCCCAGGCTCCTTCACAGCTGAAACCAGATGGTAGGGGGAGAGAGAACAAGTCATTCCCCAGCAGTGAAGACGTTCCTCGACAGGGAATTCCCCTCATTAGAAAAACCACCACAAACAAACTGCCCACCGGTGTGGAGGCTGGGTACGCACAGGCAGGCGTGGAGTGCCCCGTGACAGGAGACCCTGAGAAAACCCTGCACCAGCAGACCTGAATTTCGTGGCCATTTATCAGAGACTATCTTTCATCAAAAAGAAACAAGCTTGATACACTAGCAGTGGCGTTCCCAGAGAAGAATGGATAACCACAAAATAATCCCAAAAGGTAACTGATGTTTCAACAAGGGAAGGTCATCGGAATTCTGCAAAGTACTTTCACCTTGCTCAGTCCTCGGAAATTGCACCTGCGTACCACATGGGGATACAGCAGTCCTCACTTTGCACGGTCGCGCAGGACGATAACAATGACCGTGCAGGCTGAAAGCACGCAAAACAAGCCTAATAATCGACAGGCAAGATTAGGATTGCTTCACGGTCTTTAAAACATTGTGTCCAAACATTAAAACCTTTATTGTATAAGGGAATACAAGTAAAGCTAAGATTTACGTAGCACACTGTAAAACACTAGAAACACTGAGAACTGAAGCGTTCTATTTCTTCGCAGAATCCCAGGCGGGGTAGTCTGAACAGTACTCGCCTTCTCGCCGGGCAACCACGAGGCAGAGTGAGCAGCCTTCCGAGGCCCTGCAGAACTGTCCTACTCATTTTAAAGGTTGGATCAGCTTGCAGTACTTTATCCTTTGAGCTTTTAGTGTCATGATATAGCCCTGCAAGTTCCTTTTTCACAGTCCTGTGAAATTTTTGGCTGGTATCATTTCTGGGACATTTCATCTTTTTTCGTCACAACTACCCTCCTCTTTTATGTCCAGAAGTCCATCTCAACCACATTATTCATGTTCCCAACTTTGCTATTCTTTTCTATAGTGTCACTTAAACTTGATTTGGACGTCACTTTTTGCTTCTTTGTTGTGCTTTCATCTTTGTTGGCCGGTTTCCTATTTCAAGTATCTACTTTGTGAATGTCATGTGGGTTATCACCGAGGGACAAGGAAGCAGCAGAATGACACATTTCATTGCGTGTACGGAAACCGAGAGACAGAAGCACAGTGACCTGCTACCAAGACTTCGGAACAAGTGCCGTGGCCGGTTGCCCACCACGATGGCCATCTGTTACTATGTGGTTTGTGGACTCCAGAACTGCCAGTACTTCAGGCAGTCACTCTTGGTAAACATGCCTAGTGTCACTAGGGAGCTGGTGTTATCTAAATAAACCATGGTAACAGAGGTGCGTGGACATCAGAACCATGCAAAGCGAGGACTGCTTGTATTTCTACTAGAAAATAAGATACCGCTATTCCTTAATGCCCCAAGGAAAAAGGCTCTAATGAGATGCCATCACATTCGGTCACCTGACAAGCAATGATCAGGCTACATCCACAGAATTTGACAATGGACAAACTTCTCCACCCAACATTCCTAAGAAGGGGAATTTCTTCAAACAAAATCATAAAGAGACTTTGTTGAAAAACCCTTTTGACTAACTTCTGTATACTGGAGCTTTCATTATTTTACTCACTGCCTTATTTAAACACAAACAAAAACTAATTAATTGTCTTAGGGTCAAAGAAAAAGGGGTCTCTTGGAATCCCAGTTGGGGCAGGGCAAATGCAAGAGTCTGTCTCTCTGCCTCCCCTCCTCTCACTGAATAATAAAAAAAAGGGGGTCTCCCCGGCCTCTGACCAGGGACCCTACAACACAAGCTAAGTTAAGCCATCTACAGGAAAAACCCTCCCATCCCAGGATTTCAGAACCAGCAATGAGTGTGGTGAATCAGGGATAAAGCAGAATAATGTGTGGAGTGTGCATACACAAATACTTTGGACACTATTTTGACCCAACATAAAGATATGTTCATCTGTCAATCTTTTGAAATAGAGCTGAAGAGCTCTCTCTTCCAAGCCTGCTGACTAGCACCGTCTCTTATAAATCATAAGATATACATTAAGTATGTCTGCAATTTCCAGTCTTGAGGGTGTATTTTTTTTAATTATGCAAGAATGCAAAAACTAGCAAGGCAATTTAAGTGCAAAATCTTCGATTTTTACCAAATCCCCCCCCCCATCTCCTATGTGGCTGACCCACCGACACAAACTCAATGGCAAGTGTTTCAGTGACACTCCTGTGTCAGCATTTGACTTAGGATTCATAGAAATAATTCTCTTTGAAATCCATTTTCATCGGTTTATGTAATTTTTGTGAAATGACATAATTATAGTAATAAGAACGGCTTGCCCAACAGCTTTGGGAACAAGCCCAAGAGCTCTTAGCAGAAACACTGCCTCCCAGTGGAGCACAGCCCTCCCCCCCCCCCCCCCCCGCCCCTGGTGGCTCTGTGGTGACAGACGCGGTGGAGCCTGCCAGTTAACCATGGAGATCAATGAAGACAGCGGCTCCTATACACACAAGCTATTAGAGAACGATGCAGATATGAAAAGCCTAAACTTTCAAATTCTTTTCTTGAAGACTCACCAGGTAAGGATGAAAGGATTTCTATATCTACTTGCTGGGTCTCTGGATTGTGGCTTAATATTTTTCCTTCCTTTGAAAAATAAAAGTCCCAGTCAAAAATCAACACATGAAACATTATGAATATATAATACTTAAACCACTGAATTATATACTTTAAAATTGTTAAAATGGTAAATTTTATGTTATGTAAATTTTATCCCAATAAAAACTTTTTTTAAAACAAATAAAAAAAGAAAAATAAAAAAACCCACAAAAAACAAATCAGCATGGAGGGGAAGTGAAAGTCCCACACTCCAAGCCAGTATTTCCCCTGATCTTAATCAGCCCGGCGTCAGGCACCACCTAAGGAACAGCCTCTGTAGACCAAAGCCTATCATTACTGAAACTGGTGGATCCTAACTGCTTCCGGCACCCTGCCGCGCCTGTCCCCAGGAGACCTTCTCCTGCCCTGGCTCCTGCCTCCTGATCACATCCGGGTGCTTCCCCCTGCAGCACTGCGGGAGGTGAGATCACCCCTCCTCAAGGGAAACTTAAGTAACAAATTCCTTTCAACAGCACTGGCTTCTCCATGTCCTCACCCAGTCACCTCCATGAATTAAATCCCATGGGTACAGCCTGGCCGGGCAGTGAAGTGGATGGAGCGTCCGACTGGGACGCGGAGGCTCATCTG
This sequence comes from Saccopteryx bilineata, assembly GCF_036850765.1. NCBI lineage: Eukaryota > Metazoa > Chordata > Mammalia > Chiroptera > Emballonuridae > Saccopteryx > Saccopteryx bilineata. The sequence continues at coordinate 384,008,643 of NC_089491.1, forward strand.
GTTTGAGCAAGGCTCACCAGCTTGAACCCAGGGTTGCTGGCTCGAGCAGGGGGTCCCTCGGTCTGCTGTAGCCCCCCCCCCCCCGTCAAGGCACATATGAGAAAGCAATCAATGAGAAACTACGGTGCCACAACGAAGAGTTGATGCTTCTCGTACCTCTCCTCCTGTCTGTCTGTCCCTATCTGTCCCTCTGTCTCTCTCTCTCTCTCTCACACACACACACACACAAATCCCATGAGTGTAAATGCAACAGGGTCCAGAGCTGAGATGCACTCTTTGAAGACAGATCTGACATTCGAAGACAAGCTTCATGAATAAAGCCAGAGATAAACAGGTAACAGCACTTGTGGTCAAAGCAAATGAGTGGAACCAATTTTCTCTCTCAAAATGGTTTTGAAAGCAATTTCAGAAGTTTTGAAACCACAGGGAAATAAAGGAAGCAGACAGCTTTCCAAGGTAATAACAATGATGGCCAACATCCACTTAATGTGAATTTTAAGAAATTAGTATCATACAGGGGTCCCCAAACTTTTTACACAGAGGGCCAGTTCACTGTCCCTCAGACCGTTGGAGGGCCGCCACATACAGTACTCCTCTCACTGACCACCAATGAAAGAGGTGCCCCTTCCGGAAGTGCGGCGGGGGGGCCGAATAAATGGCCTCAGGGGGCCTCATGCGGCCCACGGGCCGTAGTTTGGGGATGCCTGATCTAGAATCACAGTCTGTAAAGGTTGTGGGGAGTATCAACTCTGTATTTATTTCCACTTCCTCATATATCACAGCATTTAGTAAGTTATTAATTACATAGGGCAACAAAACATCCTGATTTTCCCAAGACAGGCCTGTTTATATATATTTCTGTCCAGTATAATTATCAATATGCTATTAATCCTTTTTACTCGCAGTATCCTGATTTATATGATAAAGTATATAATCATTTATAGCAAGGGCTAAGAAGATGAAAAATATCATAGAACACCAAATACCCAGAACAATAACTCACCTCATCCCTTGTGAACTGATTCTTCTTCTGGCTCTAGCCTGCTTTTAATTTTATTTGCTTATTTATTTATTTCAGAGACAGAGCGAGAGTCAGAGAGAGGGATAGACAGGGACAGACAGACAGGAACCGAAAGAGATGAGAAGCATCAATCATCAGCTTTTTGTTGCAACACCTTAGTTGTTCATTGATTGCTCTCTCATATGTGTCTGCCTTCAGCAGACCAAGTAACCCCTTGCTTGAGTCAGCGACCCTGCGTCCAAGCTGGTGAGCTTTTTGCTCACACCAGATGAGCCCGCACTCAAGCTGGCGACCTCGGGGTCTCGAACCTGGGTCCTCCGCATCCCAGTGCGATGCTCTATCCACTGTGCCACTGCCTGGTCAGGCACTAGCCTGCTTTTGAGGAAAACTTCTTACCAAGAACTTAAAGTCTTCTAAGATATGAACTCAGATTAAATCAAATCTCCTTGTATTTTATCTTTACTACTACATTAAAATTACCAAGTATTTACCTTTAGAAAATGAACCTACTTTCTGTATATTACATCAAAATAAGAAAGTATGCATTTTAACCGGATTTTCAACAACAAGGTGACTGGGTGAGAAAGAGAAGGAAACATGGTATCTGGAACCCACTGGCTGAGTCGAGTTTGTAGTGAACTGAGACACAGCTCATATGCCAAAAGGAAGTCCCAAACAAGTATCGAGTAAATTCCAAGGATAATACTTGTGAATTATGTCGTTAACCGATAATTAAAAAAACAAAAAAACCCATTAGACTATAATAAGCAGTAGTAATTCACAAATATATAAAATATATTCCTATGGCCTGGCCAGTGGTGGCGCAGTGGATAAAGTGTAGACCCAGAATGCTGAGGTCACCGGTTCAAAACTCCAGGCTTGCCTGGTTCGAGGCACATGAGAACCAACAACTGATGCGTCCTGCTCTTCCGCCCCTTCTCTCTCTCTCTCTCTCTAAAATAAGTAAACAAAAGCTTTAAATAATAATAAAAAATCCCTGGCTGGTTGGCTCAGCGGTAGAGCGTCAGCCTAGCGTGCAGAGGACCCGGGTTCGATTCCCGACCAGGGCACACAGGAGAAACGCCCATTTGCTTCTCCACCCCTCCGCTGCGCTTTCCTCTCTCTCTCTCTTCCCCTCCCGCAGCCAAGGCTCCATTGGAGCAGAGATGGCCCGGGCGCTGGGGATGGCTCTGTGGCCTCTGCCTCAGGCGCTAGAGTGGCTCTGGTCGCAATATGGCGACGCCCAGGATGGGCAGAGCATCGCCCCCTGGTGGGCAGAGCATCGCCCCTGGTGGGCGTGCCGGGTGGATCCCGGTCGGGCGCATGCGGGAGTCTGTCTGTCTCTCCCCGTTTCCAGCTTCAGAAAAATGAAAAAATGAAAAAAAAAAAAAAAAAAAAAAAGAATAATAAAAAAATAAATAAATATATTCTTATGATGAATACAATCAAATACTTAACCTGAGAGCTATTTATTATTTTCTTTCAAAGTTTAGGATCATGGGGGAAGGGTACTCAGATAAATCTGTGTGTCTAAGCTGATTAGGAAAAATATGAGTATCAATTGAAATCTCTCCTTTTCATTCTATATTCTTCCCAAGCGGAAGGGCAGTCTCACTGGGAGACTTCACAGTGATGCTATCACAGCTTACGTTTTGATCATGTTTTCATTTTCTACTCTACGGCATTATTTACTCAAAAAAATCTGCATCACCCATAACAGCAGTAGTAAACATGACGTCAGCGTCTTTAATATACTGCCAATTATTTTTAAATAAAGTCTTACCTTGTAGTCAGAGACATCAGGTGAATAATCAGATGTTAGTTCCAAAAGCTAAAAAAAGAAAAGAAAAAGAAAAATCCATAAATGCACAGGCTCTGTGGCCCCTTCCGCCACCCCCGAGAGAACATGCACAGCCCGACCATTAACCTGCAGCAAAGCAGAGGCTCCAAGGCTTGGGGGGGGGGTGTGTGTGCTGAGATGTATAGCTTTCTTTTATTGAGCACTTGCTATGTTCCAGACACCAGGCTAAGCCATTTTTATTCATTTAGGAAACAATTGCTGGGCACCTACTACACACTGGAAGGTGTGTGTGTGTGTGTGTGTGTGTGTGTGTGTGTGTCTGTGTGTAAAAATAGACTTCTAATGAGTAAATTGGAGGGGGAATAATCTTTTTATTGTAATTGTTGTTTGAAAATATACCTTAAACGCAATCTTTTCCCCCACTTGGGGGGCAGCTGCTAACAGCGGTAACAGACTGTAGTCCTTCTTGAGTGTCTCTACTGGGTTCTGGAAAAAAAGTATCTGTTAGTTACGTGACTCTGTCACTGGTGAGAAAACATGCACCCATGACTTCAGCTCCAGACCCACCACAAGGGGAAGGGGAAGAGGCAGACTCACAAGAAAGACTACTTGCCTGGATGATAGTAGATGAGTTTGTGAGCATTTCATTTAAATGCTGCTGCTTCTGAGAGTCGGTGTTTCTATTCAAAACACAGGGAAGGGCAAGCCCCCGTCCTTGGCCTCTTCCCCGCATGCCTCGGCCCCTAGCTCCCCTCCAAGAAGGAAGGTCCTCTCCTCTACCCCAACCTCTTCCCAAACTGCTGGGGAGAGTCACATTGGGAGGGCCAGGAGCCTGTCGGCCACCATCTGAGTCAGCATGCTTCCAGCCAGTGGCTCTGGGAACCTGTGATGATGGCCCGGGACCTGGACAACCGCTTCCTGCAAACAGGCCGGCTGTCTCTAAGGGACGTGGGGCCTTCTCCAGGTTGTTCTTTGACACCATGTATTGGTCATCTGACTCTGAACTAGAGTCTGAACTAGAAGATGATGTTCTGGTTGCTTTGTCCTCGATGGGGGTAGAGTTAAAGCCAGTTTTTGTAGCTACTTTGTTTGCAGTTGGGTTTTTTATAGAGGGCCCTTCCTTTGACAACGCAGCTATTATTTTCTCTGAGGACTTTCTGACCTCCAAGGTGACATTGCTGAGATCATCGCTAGTTGATTCCTGATAAGACTCCGACTCGGAGGAGGAACTGGGACTAGCCTTTGTGTGAATGTCCACGCCACCTTTCCGTTTGGCTTTAACAAGGCTGTTTCTAGCGGGAGAACCCTTCGGAGGACCACACTTCTGGACAGTCCACTCTTTCGCTGTCTGCGCTTTAGAAGACTTGGGACTCTTTGTCTGTTTTTTATACACGCACTTCTCCTTTTTCTTTGGTGACTTCCTCTCAGTCTCTCTGTCGTCACCGTTGACTATACTACACGTGGCTTTGCTCTTCCTCTTGCTTTTCTTCCTCTCACTCTCGTCTGCGACAGCTTTTGGTTCTGGATCCCAGGCGTTCTTCTTGTTGTCTTGCCGCTTCCAATGCTTCCTCGGATTTCTGTAATCGGTTTCTTCATCCTCCTCCAACTTAAATGACCGCTTCTTTGCTTTTCTAGGTAAGAAATGAGTACTGTCACCATTAGTGACTGTTACGGGGTTCTCAGCGACTTCTCTCTCTTCTAATTTAACTCTATCAAAAGAACAAGAGAGAAAACTAGTGAGTAACTACGTCTTCAGGACATTATATATATAACTGAGAGGACTGCAAATTGTTGCTGCTGGCAATGAAAAAAATATCAAATCCTTTAAGGACAAAAGACTTCTTTTTGACAAAAATGGCTTCTATGGCATTACTTATGGTCAATTCTCAAACAGCACGACCCACTATTCCTGAAGAGAATAATCTCAGTATGGGACATATTAAGACTGAGAGACAAAATGCTATGCAGAGACTAAGAAACAGTTCACCTAGGTCTGTTCCTATTCCTTTCAAGGTGTACACTTTCCCTGGCCATGTTCTTTCTTTCTCCACCTGGATCTCTCTCTCTCTCTCTCACACACACACACACACACACACACTAAAGATGGAGTAATTGTCCCAAATGACATTCCCTGATGTTCTCAAGAAACCTTATGAATCTGCCTGACCAGGTGGTGGCGCAGTGGATAGAGCATCAAATTGGGATGCCGAGGACCCAGGTTCGAGACCCTGAGGTCACCAGCTTGAGTGCGGGCTCATCTGGTTTGAGGAAAGCTCACCAGCTTGGACCCAAGGTCGCTGGCTTGAGCAAGAGGTTACTCACTCTGCTGTAGCCCTGCGGTCAAGGCACATATGAGAAAGCAATCAATGAACAACTAAGGTGTTGCAATGTGCAACGAAAAACTAATGATTGATGCTTCTCATCTCTCCGTTCCTGTCTGTCTGACCCTCTGTCTCTGTAAAAAAAAAAAAAAAAAAAAAAAAAAAAAAAAAAAAAAAAAAAGTTTTATGAATCTGACATGCTCTGGGAAAAGGAATATTCAAAAAGAGGCAAGCAAGAGGAAGTAGTCTGGTCCACGACTCCAGAATTGTTTCCCGGCAGCTGGAGCAGAAGCCCTGAATAAGTCCGAGCTAGGAATCCGAATTGAAAATGATCATCACATCTTACCATTTTATTGAGACAAACCAACCACGCACGTGGACGAGTCATACCACCATTGCTGCTTGATCCTCCTCATCTCAGTATCAGTTTTGAAAATTTCCAAAGGCATATTTAAAAACTTTTGTTTCCCAAGTCACAATCCAGAAGGTCCCAACTACCTATTAAGCGAACCACAAAACGCCTCATGAGACCCCGAATGGCACCCATCAGAGGTCTCAGGGGCTATCGCAGGAGCCCTGAGGCCGGACAAGCTGCCCCTCAGGAAGGGATCACGACGGTTCTTCTGCACGGACCCTCGCACCGGACCCTGCGCGCAGCCCGGCCATGCCCGGGTCTCGGGCACGTGCCATCCTGCGCGCAATACAGGGCGACGCTCACCGCGCTGGCCAAGGCGGAGAGGCCCTGGGGCCCTGCCCACCCGCGCAGTCGGGGTTTTCCCGAGCTTGCTCCACGAACCACCTACATCAGAAGCATCCGGGGAAGGATGCCCACTCCCGTGCAGATTCCTGAACCTCGGACCCGAGTATCAGACTCCCTGCGGGTCCCGAATGCGCACTTTGACAGCCCCACCTCCCCGCCACTCAGCCTCGTCCCACCCGGGGTCTCCCCAGGCCTGAGGCTTCCCCGCCCCCGGCGTGCGCAGGCGCGTCCCCGGGGGCCCCGCGACCCCCAGCGCCGCCTCCCACGGCCGCCCGGCGCGCACCTGAGGCAATCGTTGTCTCGTACCAGGCGCGCGCTCTCGCCGTGCGGCAGGAGCCCCCCCTCCAAGTAGAGGCCGAGGGGGGCCCCAGAACTGTAGCCGAAGCGCTGGCGGATGAGACTAATGAGATCCGTGACTACTCGGCATCGGTTCAACTCGACCAGAAGCCAGAAGTCCGTGCAGTGCGGGGTGGCTGGCGGCGGGTAATCGAATTGAAGCCGTAGCCTAACCGTCTCGAAGGCTGCCATCTTGCTCAATGCTCTACGGAAGCCGAGAGACACTACAGCGCCACCGCGAGGGGGCCCGCCCCGTGGAGCCTGTTAATGTGCGCCACCTATTGGTGGTGAGTGGCTACTACATGCTTCATGGATCGCAAGGCGGAGCGGGAGTTGATTCAATTCAATCCTGTTCACGAGTGGTCTAGGGAAGAGGATGTATAAATAAAATAAATCCCTTTACTCCTTTCCTACTGAGCACTATGTAGGATGCGTATTTAGGCAACTCTATGGATAAACTCTCTGATAAAGCAATTCTCAGCAGTTGTCTTCTAAGATATTAGCTTGTATACGCAGAAGAATTTCTAAAAACTCCCAATAATTTAGTTGACAAAGTTTTTCATCGTAAAGAGTTGTAAGAGATGTCTTTTCTAATGTAGTGTAAATATTAACGTTAAAAATTAATCACTCTCTCCCTGGCCGGTTGGCCCAGTGGTAGAGCATCATCCCAGTGTGTGGAAGTCCTGGGTTCAATTTCCCGCCAGGGCACACAGGAGAAGCGCCCATCTGCTTCTCCACCCCTCCCCCTCTCCTTTCTCTCTGTCTCTCTCTTCCCCTCCCACAGCCAAAGCTCCATTGGAGCAAAAGTTGGCCCGGGCACTGAGGACAATTCCATGGCCTCTGCCTCATGTGCTAGAATGGTTCCAGCTGCAACAGAGCAAGGTCCCAGATGGGCAGAACATCGCCCCCTAGTGGGCATGCCGGATGGAACCTGGTCGGGTGCATGTAGGAGTCTGTCTGACTGCCTCCCCACTTCTAACTTCAGAAAAATACAAATAAATAAATAAAATAAAAATTAATCACTCTCATGGCCTGACCAGGCAGTGGTGCAGTGGATAGAGTGTTGGACTGGGATGCAGAGGACCCAGGTTTGAAACTCCAAGGTTGCCAACTTGAGCCCAAAGGTCACTGGTTGGAAGCCCAAAGGTTGCTGGCTTGAGCAGAGTCACTCACTCTGGTATAGGCCCCTCTCATCCCCATCAAGGCACCTATGAGAAAGCAATCAGTGAACAACTAATATGCTACTACAAGAAAGAGTTGAGGTTTCTCATCTCTCTCCATTCTTGTCTGTTCCTATCTGTCCCTCTCTCTGACTCTCTCTGTCTATCAAAAAAAAAAAAATTAATCACTCTCTTAAATGTATCCAGTGGTATTTAAATACCTTAGCAGCTTAATACCTTACCACCATCCACATTAACCTCTAAATCAGAAATTTTACATCATTTGAATCTCCATTCCACATATACATATATATATCCTTTAATTTTCATAAACAAAGATATAAATTATGAACCATTATTTTCTTCATTTTGAAGATCAAAAAAAAAGTTCAGAAAGGTTAAGTAGCTTCCCCAAGATCGCTGGTCCAGTCAGTGGCTGATACAAGTCGGCAGTGCTGGGAAAGGCTTCCTTGGGGAGGGACATGTGAACTGACAGGTTCAGCAGTAACTAGCCAGGTGCCGGGGGGAGGAAAGGTGTGAGAGCGTTCCATGAAGGTAGAAAGGCGCACATGCGTGTGCAGAGAAAGGCTCACGCAGAGGGGAAATGATGTGAGGACACACAGAAGAGACGGCCATGTGCCACCAACCACCTGCACCCAGAATTCACTGGAATGGCCTCTTAGGAGCCCCCCTAACCAATCTCATGAGCTTTTCAAACCCTTCCCAAAATAAACATAATTAAAAATAATGAACTTTTGCAAGTACAGTACTGAGATGGGTTCCCAATATCTTTCTTCCAAACCATTTGCCTCCACTAAAGCCCTAGTGTACTTTTGACCTGCCCCCAAGAGGACAGGTTTACAACACAAAGAATACAAGCACCCCCCAAGCATTACCTTCTCCTGTTCTGCGGCCACTCCCTCGCTGGAGGAGATTCCACTGGCTCTTCAGCCTTCACACTTTGGCTGGTCTTTCTCTGCACGGCGCCCTTCTTTTCAGCTGCCTCTATCCTCTCCTCTCCTAGGAGCAAAACAAATTCTTCTCATAGTCTTGTGCAGCACAGTTTAGCAATTTGGGGAAAAGGTTTCAATTAACAATAACCGTGCCTCTGGTAAACTTCATTGTCTAGGGCAGGGGTCGGGGAACCTTTTTGGCTAAGAGAGCCATGAACGCCAAATATTTTAAAATGTAATTCCGTGAGAGCCATACAATATGTTTAACACTAAATACAAGTAAATGTGTGCATTTTATGTAAGACCAACACTTTTAAAGTACAATAAGTCTCTGAATTCTTTTTAATAACATTGTTATGCTGTTGCTAACCGATGATGAATAAAGTACTCCTTACCATTAATGCGACTTCTGGTGCTGCATGGTTTTGCTGATGGCTTTGTAGTCTGGTTGATACGTGGTGAGGTTAAGCTTCATGCAGGCGTTGAGACTTCCACCCGTTAAACATGATCGTAGGTTGGTCTTAATGTTCTTTAGATATGAGAAAGACTGTTCACGTGCATACGTAGAGCCAAACATTGTCAGTACAGCAATACTCACACGCTGCAGTGTGTGGTATGTGATGGGAAGCGCGTTCCAAGTTTTGACAATCAGCTGGTCCGCGGGTTGAAGTTTTTTCATTTCTCCCCACTTGTGTTTGCTTACCAACTCTGCTTGCTGTCCTACAGGTCTTTCCAAATCTTCATTCACTGACTTGAATTTATTCACCCACATGTCTGAGGCCTTCAGGTCAGCAGTTTGTAGATCAACATCTCTGATGGAGACACCAGGGATGTAACTCAGGTTGGTGCTGTCCACTGCACACTTGTGTGGATGGGTGATGAACTTAAAAAGACGAGTGAGCTCACGAAATTCTACAAAGTGCGCTTTGAATGACTGCAGGAGATTAGATGTGAAGCCTGCTAGCTGCTGGAGATCAAGATGTTGAGCAGGGTCACTTGCTGTGCATGCATCTTTAAACTCTTCCAATTTTTCAAAGTGTAGTAAATGACCTGTTTCAATGTTGGCAATGAAGAGTTCTAGCTTATTTTCAAATGCAAACACTGCTTTTGGGATAAGACAGTATTTCCAGTGCCTTGTATTTTCACATTGAGCTGGTTCAGATGTTCAGTCATGTCCACGAGATAGTAGAACTTCAGGAGCCACTCAGTGTTAGCTAACTCAGGATGCTCGACGTTTTTCATTTCAAGAAAAGTCCCGATTTTGCTCAGACAAGCCGCGAAACGGCTGAGCAACTTCCCTCTTGACAACCAATGCACATTGCTGTGCAGAAGCAGACCAGGATAATTATTCCCAACTTCATCCAGCAGTGTTTTATTTTATTTTTTATTTTTTATTTTTTATTATTTTTTTTTTTTTTTCATTTTTCTGAAGCTGGAAACAGGGAGAGACAGTCAGACAGACTCCCGCATGCGCCCGACCGGGATCCACCCGGCACGCCCACCAGGGGGCGACGCTCTGCCCATCCTGGGCGTCGCCATGTTGCGACCCTCCTGGGTGTCGCCATGTTGCGACCAGAGCCACTCTAGCGCCTGGGGCAGAGGCCACAGAGCCATCCCCAGCGCCCGGGCCATCTTTGCTCCAGTGGAGCCTTGGCTGCAGGAGGGGAAGAGAGAGACAGAGAGGAAGGCGCGGCGGAGGGGTGGAGAAGCAAATGGACGCTTCTCCTGTGTGCCCTGGCCGGGAATCGAACCCGGGTCCTCCGCACGCTAGGCCGACGCTCTACCGCTGAGCCAACCGGCCAGGGCCTCCAGCAGTGTTTTAAACTGGCGATCATTTAAAGCTCGGGCAACAATAAAGTGACCATCCGAATGACCAGCAACATCACCTCACCAAGCTACTCGCCTCACATCTGAGCACAAAGCGCTTCCTGATGTAGGCTGCAGTGAAAGCTTAGGATGGGTCTCTTTCCTTGTTCACGAAGAAGCGCTACAAATCCTGTTTTTCCCCACCATGCACAGAGCACCATCAGTACACACCGAAATAAGTTTATCCATCAGTAGATTTTTTTCTTTAGTGAACTCAGTGAAAGACTTAAATAAATCCTCCCCTCTTGTTGTTTCTTTCATAGGCAAACAGCAAGACTTTCCTCACGTAGTGTGTCACCGACAGCATACCTTGTAATCACGCTGAACTGGGATAAATGGCTTACGTCTGTTGATTCATCCAAAGCAAGAGAAAAGAATGGTGCTGCATTTATGTCCTTCACTTGTGTTGCTTCAATTTGATTTGCCATCATGATGGTATGATCATGAACAGTTCTTGCCAACAGAGGCATGTCTTTTATTCGTTTGATTATCTTGTCTTTATCCAAAAAGTCGTCAGGAAGTTCATTGGCAACATCAAGCATGAATGTTTTGGCATACTCCCCATCTGTGAATGACTTTCCGTTTCTCAGAATTGCTAAAGCATCAGCAAAGCTAGCCGAATTCCAGTCACCTTGTGTCCAAACACGGAATTACTGCTGACTAGCTTGCACTCTGCACAGTAGCTCTTGACATGCTTTCTACCTGCTGTCCCCCACTGGATATTTCGATGCAAATGTAGTATGGCGTGTGTCAAAGTGCCACTTTATATTTGACCGTTTCATTGATGCAATTTTATCATTGCATATTAGACACACTGCAGAACCTGCTCTCTTCACAAAGGCGAATTCCTCTGTCCATTCCTGCTGAAAAGTACAATATTCCTCATCTTTTTTTCTTTTAGCCATCTTCTTCGTCAAAAGGGTTTCTGCAATTAGCTAGCTGACTACTTGATTAAAAGGAGGGAAGTTTACTTCCTGACCTCACAACAACCTATGTACTTTACGCATTATCCAATAGAAATTTGGTGTTGTCCTGGAGGACAGCTGTGATTGGCTCCAGCCACCTGCAACCATGAACATGAGCGATAGGAAATGAATGGATTGTAATACATGAGAATGTTTTATATTTTTAACGTTATTTTTTTTTATTAAAGATTTGTCTGTGAGCCAGATATAGCCATCAAAAGAGCCACAGCTGGCTCACAAGCCATAGGTTCCCGACTCCTGGTCTAGGGTACTGCCATTGCGCAAAGCTATATACAGTTTAGCAATCGTGCTACCTAGCTAATGCTCTATACTCAGTGCTCATCTCCTAACCTCAGGGAACTAATAAGGTATCTTTCCTAAACAATGACCATTCCAAACTTTAAGAGGAACTTAGCTATTAGAATAATCAGGTGTGTGTGTGTGTGTGTGTTTGGTTTAGTTCCTGCTATTATAAGCTATAATGAAAAAGAGAAATTTAGTCGTTGCCCTCATGAAAGACCAGGTTGTGTTGACACCTTGATTGTAATGGAGATTGTAGGGAACTTACCGCCTGTCACACGCCACACTTGTCAACACTTAGAGCCACCAAAGTGATCCATTGTTTGATAATTCTAGCATCACAAGAACATTTTGTGGGGGGCTCCCTAACTTGGTTAGCTTTTGCTTATATGGTCAAAAACTTCCACTCTGGAAATAATACTGGCTTAGAAAATAGATGGGACAGTATGTACTTTATGTATATTATGGGGTTTTATGCATTTAGGACCACCCACCACGTTAAGCTGGTGCCCTATTTCTTTTCTCTGGCCCAAATCTCAGTGCCCTCTCCCTTCACCAGCGGGACTCTGCCATTTCCCAAGGCTTCAGATAAAAACATCTGTCTGTTTATGAGGGGGCGGGGGCAGGGGCAGGTGGAGGGTTGGGGATGGGCACAGGACAGAGAGGCCTTGTCACACGTTGTTTCTCTGTTTTGCTTTTTTCCATCATGCGCTTTTGGAACAGTATTTGTGGCAGGCAGTAAGACAGACGGGAGCAGAGCAAGGGTACTGGGCCAGGTACAGGTCACCAGGGTGGAAAGCCTTGCATGCCTAGCAATGGGCACAGCTGGGAGAACAGGGACCCCACCCCTAGGGTAAACTTTCTGCCCCTAGCATATTGCTAGGCATGCAGGTTAGACCCCATGTTGTGACCCGAATCAAATATACACAGGCCTAGTTGTGTTTCAACTCCAGGCCTGAATAAACATCAAAATCAAACAAGTGACACAGCCAGCAACTCCATGGCTAACATCCGGACAGAAACATTGACTGATGTCCCCCTGCCCAGAACCCGATCAATCAGTTGAGACCACAACCCTGGAAAGATACACCTGGAAAACTGATAAAGTTTCTGTTGGGGTCCTTACCCACCCCCCATCCCAGACCTCCAGGTAACTGCCCTCAGGGCAGAGGACCTGTCTCTCCAGGGAGCACCCAGTGCCTGTCCCCACCCCTTCTCCCAGGGTATGTTCCTGGCCTCTCTCTCTCCTAAGCTCCAAGGGCCCTTCTTTGGCCTCTGTAACTTGTTTCCTGAGCCCATTTCTTCTACAGCTCACATCTTCTACCCGTGTGACTCTCTAAATAAACTTTCTGTTACGTTGAGTCTTGGCTCTGAATTCTTTCTTAGCCAGAACTCGGTACAGAGGTTGCTGAAACGAGGTCGGGTCCCACTCTGCCGATCTAACACCTGGTGTCTCCTTCACCACCAACGTAGTTAGACGTGTAACGCAAACATCATGTAGCCCAGGCGTATTCTTGTTTCCTGGTTCCCCTAAGATAAACATGACCTTTAGACACACACAACACACACACACACACACACACACACTCACCCCTGTCATCCTTTTCCTCTCTTCTTACAAAACTCCCAATACCCTCTTTAAAACGACAGTTGTGGAAGAGAGAAGAACACGAGGGGAGCGGCAGCAGCAGGGGCAGCCGCGCTGCTGTAGCAGATCGCCAGCCGGAAGCTCATGCTGGAGGTCAGGGCAAAAGCACTATTGTGCCCCACCCCACTCCTTTCTGCTCCTCCCAGAGCTGTGCTCTGCTGTGTTCCTGTGGGCACTGGCGTCCTCTCTCTTCTTGCAGGTCCCCACTGGGTTACTGGCCCTTCAGACATCACAAATATGGGAGGTTCGTGTCTGTGAGCATCCTGCTGAAGGGCATCTGGGACCAATTACTGCTGGAATCTTGACAAGTGCAGCAATTGCTGGAATGTACCAAACAGCAGGAAACGGTACCATTTGAAGCCCTCACCTTGGGCGCTGGACAGAAGTGTTGTGTAGTGATGTTCTCCTTTTTTATGGGTTTTAGCTATTCTATAGCATACACCTTTATGCTATGATGTCAAACCTAAGTTTTATAGAATTCTCAGGATGCTTTACAATATGGAGTGTGGGATGTAGTGTTTTCTTAGTTCTTCGAATGGAAGCAACTTGAATGAAAAAGTATGTGAAGAAGCGCAGCCCTTTCTTCAGTCGGGAGCTCAGAAATCGAAGATCGTTTTTTAGACTCCCATTGTTCTCACCCAAAACAGATCAAGTTTTGTTGTGTTTTTGTTTTGATATTTAATTTAAGCAGTTTTATAGCTGCAGCTTTACCCAAAGCCAGGTCAACAGTGCTTCTGGGTTAGCAGCCTTTGCACTGAAATGTACAATATTCTGTAAGAAAAGGCAATGTTGCATACTTCAAAGAAACTATGGAAAACATTGGTCTATTTCTGAGCAGTGTATACTGTACTAAAATCTTATTTGATGTAAAAAATAAAATAAAAAATTGTTGTGAGATGTTAACATAGAATAATGCTGATGACAAATTATCAAGAGGGAAATAATCCAAAAATTTTTATCGTTATAGTTAAAAAGATGAAGCAAAAGACTAGCAAAAAAATAATCTCAAAATGTCAAGAATCGTTACATAGAACCTAACATTTTTTCTTAAATTTCCAAAAATGCCCATGGTATATGTAACTTCTTAAGAAAAATAATTAAAAATATCTCTGAAGGGGTGGAGGGAAGGGTGTAAAGAGGGACAAATAGAAGGTGACGGAAAATGATTTGACTTTGGGTGACGGATATACAACATATGTAATCAGCAGTTCAAAGGCTATAGAGACGTTTACTTGAAACCTATGTACTCTTATTGACCAATGTCACCCTATTAAAGTTAACTTTCAAAATAAAATTTAAAAATTAAAAAAAAACCCCTCTAAAAATGAAATCCGACAGTTTTCACCGGCCAGCTGGTCCAGGCTTCATCTGATTTGTGGCAGATGCAGCGGTTTTTGAAATGTTAGGGCTTTTGCTGGGGAAGGAAGAGATGGACAGGGCAGGAACGATGATCCTCATGGTTATTTCTCTGTTGCGTCTCAGTCCTGTCGCACAACTTAAGTCAAAAGCATCGAAGGTCTCTTCCCTCCTGCTATGTTCCCAAAACAGCAAAGAACGACCTCGTGGGACTGACAGAACACACTCCCCACCCCCTCCCCAGGAGTCGCGGCAGGGATTTTGGTTGACCCATCCGGCAGAGGGCGCTCCGGACACGACCAGTCGCCACTCCGCCCAAGCCCCGCCCCCAGGCTGGCCAAGGCCGCCCCTCCCCCGGGCCAGTCCAGGCTCCGCCTGTCACCGTCACGTGGTGGGGCACCGGGGCCAGCCTATTGCTGATGCTGCAGCGCGGTATTCATCATGGAGCTGGCGCCGCGGACTTGTCTGGTGCCGCCGCTGCTGCTGCTGCTGCTTCTCGGCCCGAGTACGGGTAGGTTCGGGCAAAAGGTGTATTGTATCAGTGACCGGTGCCTCCTTCTGTCTCCAGGGTTGAGAGTCTCTTAGTGCGTTTGTGCTTCTTAAAGCCAATCTCTTTTCCTCTGTGCGTTTGAACCTCACTAGGATTTTGATTGTTGTTTCGTTTTTTAATTGAAAGTACTTTTTCTACCCATCTTTGGCTCCGGGTGGTCTGATGCTCCCTTCTTCCCTAGGTAGAAGGGTGGTCCTTCCACGCCTAGGTAAAAGCAGGTATGCAAAATGTATGAAGCAGTTATGCAAAATATATGGTTTGTAGAAACTGGTGATCAATCAGGTTTCTACGATCTTAAGGCCACCTCCCTTTTCCTGCCGTCATTAGCTGCTAAGTGGGATTAGGAGGTTTTTGTATTTTGAGCGAAAATACGCAGTATTAAAGACCCAGAAATATCCTACCTCGAATGGGACGTTTATTGAATCAAGGCCTTTTCCCCCTCTACTTGATCAGAACAGACAAGATCATGCCTCCCCTCACCGAAGTCCTTTTTGGCAACAACAATTTCGTGTTTAAGGGGTGACTTGCAAATTGATTTTAAGTCTCCTCCCTCACCCCCCCCCCCCCCGGCAAAATATTTCCTGGTCTGAATCAACTGCGAATTCGAACTGGCCACAAACTTGCCTTGTGATCTTAGGCAAGTTGCTTAACAGTTGTTTTTCCCCATTTGTAAAAGGATCATATGCCCTTCAGTGTCTTTCTGGGAAAAGGTGTCAAATATGTGCCCCCACCACCCCAAATTTTAACGTGGTCACTGCCAAGGAAGAGAGGAGTGACAGCGGTTAGGTCAAAAGTGACCCAGGCCTCATCTGTCATTGTCAAGGAGATCATACCCTTCCTTGTGTGACTTGTCTATAGACTTGTTTTTGTTTTTTGTATACAGACGCTTCTAGCCACATCTATAATATGCTAGCATTCTCTTTTTCTCCCCAAGCCGCTTTTGGGCTTTCTTAATCGCCAGCTTTATCAGTTACAAACAGACCATCTCCTCATCTATTTCCTTCTCTTCTTGAGACCAGATTTTGTTTTTCTATTTGCTGCAGAGGCTTGAAATTTCAGAAAAGAGGAAGTAAAAGGCAGAAAACTCCAATGAGCACGGGTAATCCCTAATTCACCCTTTAACTCGGCCTTGTTTCCCCAAAGTGGTATTAAAAAAAAAAAAAGATACTGTAACTGGAAAGGTGTGAGCAAAGGTGAAGTAGAAAATGTACTTAACCTGCTCTTTTCTGATACATATTTTGCAGGTGCTAAAAAAGTTAATTAAGGAAATTGGAGTAGTGGCAGTGAAGGACACACACACACACACACACACACACAGCTTTTCATACATTTTTTGCCAAATTGCCTTCCCAGAAAGTTATGCTAGCGTGTTCTCTTGCCAACGGTGCTAAGGGCTAGTCTCCTGTCCCCTTGTGGACATAGAACAAATACCATCTTTGCTTTCTTCTTTTTTGGTTTATTAAATAAGCAGAGATTTTTTTAGTGACCTCATTCTTACCTTAAGTTTCCTGTCCTTGAATATGAGTGATGTTAAACATTCTTTCACATAGTTATCAGACATTCGTATTTCCCTTTTCATAAGTTATTTTCTCAAGACCTTTATCCATTTAACTATCAGGATCTCCCCCCCTTTTTTTAAGTGAGAGGAGGGGAGCTAATAAGACAGACTCACGCATGTACCACAATTGGTATCCCCCCCAGCAATCCCTGACTAGGGCCGATGCTCAAATAAACTGAGCTATCCTTAGCGCCTGAGACTGACACACTCAGACCATCTGAGCCATCCTCAGTGCCCAGGGCCGATGCTTGAACCAATTGAGCCATGGCTATGGGAGGAGAAGAGGGAGAAAAGGGGGAGAGAGAGAGAGAGAAGCAGATGGGTGTATCCTGTGTGCCCTGACTGGGAATAAAACCCAGGATGTCCATATGCCGGGCTGATGCTCTATCCATTGAGCCAACCAGCCAGGGCCCAGATCTTTCATTTTTAATTGATCTACATGAGTGAAGAAAATTACCCACTTTCATATTTGTTGCAGATCTATCTTTGTTATTTGCCTTTTCATTTTATTCTTGATGTGTAGAAATTCTATTGTACAGAAATGTAACAAGATTCTGTCCTCTGCTCTGTTGATATTTTTCTTTATAGTCTCTCTTTTCTTTATAAATGATTTCTTTTTTTTTAAAACAGGGATAGAGAGCCAGAGAGAGGGATAGATAGGGACAGACAGACAGGAACAGAGAGAGATGAGAAGCATCAATTATCAGTTTTTTGTTGCGACACCTTAGTTGTTCATTGATTGCTTTCTCATATGTGCCTTGACCGTGGGCCTTCAGCAGACCGAGTAACCCCTTGCTCGAGCCAGCGACCTTGGGTCCAAGCTGGTGAGCTTTTTTTTGCTCAAGCCAGATAAGCTCACACTCAAGCTGGCGACCTCAGGGTCTTGAACCTGGGTCCTCGGCATCCCAGTCCAACGCTCTATCCACTGCACCACTGCCTGGTCAAGCATAAATGATTTTTTTATAATCATTTCCCCATCTAGCAGTCAGAAAAACATTCTACTATATTTTCACATTGTCTTTAATATTTAAACTTTAACCTTGAAATACTTGATCCGCTTCAAATGTATTTGGCTTTACAGTGTTAAGGGAGGACCTACATTTCTATTTGGTTCCTTCAAAAAGTTAACTGTGGCCCTCCCATAATAGAGTGAATCATCCTGGCCCCACTAATTTGTAACACTTCTTAAATCATATATCCAATAAGATATAAAAACCAGCATGTTGCATTTTGAGGTTTTTTTTCCTTTTCCCCCAAAATGTAAATATCTCTTATTAAAAATAAACAGAATTATAAAAGTGATTCATGTTTATTGTTAAACATAAACATCCCAACATTACAGAGTATGGAGGAAAAAATGGAAGCTTCCAGCCTCCTATTAAGTTTGGTTTGTGTTTTCATAACTGAGGGGGTTTCTTTCCCCTTATTTTTACAATATACTGTAGTAAGTAGATTGCCTAAAATATAAACCAGATTCTCCCTAGCCTCGTAAGGCCACCGGTACTGGACTTGGGCTCTGTCTAGACGTTAGACATCCTCCAGGAAAATCAAACTCTGCTTCTGTTTCAGGGGCCACCGTCGACCTGCCCCCAGCTGAGGGCAAAGAAGTCTGGGACTATGTGGCTGTCCGGAACGGTGCCCACATGTTCTGGTGGCTCTATTATGCCACCAGCCCCTGCAAGAACTTCTCAGAGCTACCCCTGGTTATGTGGCTTCAGGTAAAAGTGGCTTCGATGCTTGGCCAGGTTTGAGGCCAAGGTTCCCCTGCCGAACATGTCCCTTGCTCCGACGGGCTCACAGCTCAGCCAGTGAGGAAGGACTGAGCTGGTCCAGCAGCCGGCGGGGTCTGCTAGGCCTGGGGGCTCGGCGACCCCCTGGAGGAGGCAAAGGCGGTGGTATGCCAGCGAGGGCAGGTCAGAGAGCGAGGGGCTCCAGCCTTTGACTATGTTGTTTGCTTGCTTGTTTTATTGAGCCAGACAGTGGCAGGAAGGCAGGAGACTATCGGGAGCTCCTGAAGGCACAGTTGACTCTATCGTGATAGAAAGTGTTTTGAATGGTTCCAAAGCTAAGACTGGGGTACCCGGCCTGGCCCCTCCTCTCCCTCTTTTCCCAGTCCTATCCCAGACCCTAGCGTCTTGCCCCCTCCCCCAGAAAAACTGATCTTTTGAAAGGACTCGGCTTCTTGTATCTTAGTATTAAATGTTGGGCCTTCCTCTCCCTAGATGTGTGTGCGTCCTGATCTTGAGCTCGGATTGTAGGACGGAAGGCATGGAACTGGTTAAGAGGTATTTGGGGGCAGGCAGAGGATTCTTTCTTGCATTCCTGAAATATCTGCGCAGAGATGGCCCACACCCACCTGGAAGACCAATCTTGAGGGAGGGGTTGAGGAGCATGGTCTTGCTTTAATCTCTGGGCTCCAGGTTGCTCACCAGTAAATAGGGCTCCCTGGCACTCATTTGCGTAGGATGCAAATGTCACTTCCTGCAAAAATGTCCATAGTCATAAGCAGCCATATGCTGGCGAAAAGGCATCAGGTGTTAGACCTCAGTTTAGCTACCTCGGGACTCGCGTCTGGCTACGAAAGAATTCAGAGACAAGACTTGAACTATAAGAGAAAGTTTATTTATTATTATTTATATTAGCTTTTTAATCTTAAATAACAGTTTTATTGTTTTTTGTCAGGTATAATTTAATATTTTTCATAAATATTTTAAAACTTTCATATAACCTCATCTAGTTTTGTGTACTTTTGTTGTTCTTGTTTATTTATTTTAATTTATTGTGTTTGCATAGATTCAAGAGTCCCATCGAATATATCTCCTTCTCCCCCACCCCCATGTCCCCTTTGATGCCCCCTTTACCCCCTCCCCACAACGCCCTCCCCCTCCCCTCCAGGATTTGCTGTCCTGCTGTCTTTGTCTCTGTGTTATGTAAATATAATGTCACTAATCTTTTTCCCCTCTCTGATCCCATCCTCTCTTCTCCTTTCCTTCTGGTCCCTTTGATCCCGCCTCTGCCTTTATTTTGTTCCTTCGTTCATGTTGTTCAGTAGATTCCTCAGATGAGTGAGGTCATATGATATTTCTCTTTCTCTGCCTGGCTTATTTCACTTAGCCTAATAGTCTCCAGGTCCATCCATGTTGTCGCAAAAGGTGAGATTTCCCTTTTGTTCACAGCTGCGCAGTATTCCATTGTGTATAAGAGAAAGTTTATTTAGAAAGTTGCAGAGATAGAAGTGAGTCGTAGAAGACATGGGCCCAGGAGAGCAGTTACAGAGGCAGAAGATGGGCCGTTGGAGCTTAGGGGAGAGAGCAAGAGAAGTACATGCCTTGAGAGATGGAGAGGAGAGATAGGGATGCGCTCCGGAAAGCGAGACAGAGAGAGACAGAGAGAGAGAGAGAGCGCCCCAGGTCCATGCGGACCTTCTGGTGATGTGGAGCAAAGACGAGCAGTTAGGCAGGAGTGGCCTTTCCCTCGTAGGGTTATCGGAGCAGCTCCTCTGATGAGCTGGAGGTGAGGGTGCCCCTCAGCCACAGGTACAGACAGGAAAGTGCTGCAGAGAGCTCGTGTGGGCAGCCGGGGGACGTCTGTCCGTCCCAGAGAGCTCGTGTGGGTAGCTAGGGGACGTCTGTCAGTCCCAGAGAGCCCATGTGGGTAGCCGGGGGACGTCTGTCAGTCCCAGAGAGCCCGTGTGGGCAGCCGGGGGACGTCTGTCCGTCCCAGAGAGCCTGTGTGGGCAGCCGGGGAATGTCTGTCCGTCCCAGAGAGCCCGTGTGGGCAGCCGGGGAACATCTGTCCGTCCCAGAGAGCCCGTGTGGGCAGCCGGGGAACGTCTGTCCGTCCCAGAGAGCCCGTGTGGGCAGCCGGGTGACGTCTGTCCGTCCCAGAGAGCCCGAGTGGGCAGCCGGGGGACGTCTGTCCGTCCCAGAGAGCCCGAGTGGGCAGCCGGGGGACGTCTGTCCGTCCCAGAGAGCCCGTGTGGGCAGCCGGGGGACGTCTGTCCGTCCCAGAGAGCCCGAGTGGGCAGCCGGGGGACGTCTGTCCGTCCCAGAGAGCCCGAGTGGGCAGCCGGGTGACGTCTGTCCGTCCCAGAGAGCCCGTGTGGGCAGCCGGGTGACGTCTGTCCATCCCAGAGAGCCCGAGTGGGCAGCCGGGTGACGTCTGTCCATCCCAGAGAGCCCGAGTGGGCAGCCGGGTGACGTCTGTCCATCCCAGAGAGCCCGAGTGGGCAGCCGGGTGACGTCTGTCCATCCCAGAGAGCCTGTGTGGGCAGCCGGGGGACGTCTGTCCATCCCAGAGAGCCCGTGTGGGCAGCCGGGGAACGTCTGTCCATCCCAGAGAGCCCGTGTGGGCAGCCGGGTGACGACTGTCCATCCCAGAGAGCCCGTGTGGGCACCCGGGGGACATCTGTCCATTCCAGAGAGCCCGTGTGGGCAGCCGGGGGACGTCTGTCAGTCCCAGAGAGCCCGTGTGGGCAGCCGGGTGACGTCTGTCCATCCCAGAGAGCCCGTGTGGGCAGCCGGGGGACGTCTGTCCGTCCCAGAGAGCCCGTGTGGGCAGCCGGGGGACGTCTGTCCGTCCCAGAGAGCCCGTGTGGGCAGCCGGGGGACGTCTGTCCGTCCCAGAGAGCCCGTGTGGGCAGCCGGGGGACGTCTGTCCGTCCCAGAGAGCCCGAGTGGGCAGCCGGGGGACGTCTGTCCGTCCCAGAGAGCCCGTGTGGGCAGCCGGGGGACGTCTGTCCGTCCCAGAGAGCCCGAGTGGGCAGCCGGGTGACGTCTGTCCGTCCCAGAGAGCCCGTGTGGGCAGCCGGGTGACGTCTGTCCGTCCCAGAGAGCCCGTGTGGGCAGCCGGGTGACGTCTGTCCGTCCCAGAGAGCCCGTGTGGGCAGCCGGGTGACGTCTGTCCGTCCCAGAGAGCCCGAGTGGGCAGCCGGGTGACGTCTGTCCGTCCCAGAGAGCCCGTGTGGGCAGCCGGGGGACGTCTGTCCGTCCCAGAGAGCCCGAGTGGGCAGCCGGGGGACGTCTGTCCGTCCCAGAGAGCCCGTGTGGGCAGCCGGGGGACGTCTGTCCGTCCCAGAGAGCCCGAGTGGGCAGCCGGGGGACGTCTGTCCGTCCCAGAGAGCCCGAGTGGGCAGCCGGGTGACGTCTGTCCGTCCCAGAGAGCCCGTGTGGGCAGCCGGGTGACGTCTGTCCGTCCCAGAGAGCCCGTGTGGGCAGCCGGGTGACGTCTGTCCGTCCCAGAGAGCCCGTGTGGGCAGCCGGGTGACGTCTGTCCGTCCCAGAGAGCCCGAGTGGGCAGCCAGGTGACGTCTGTCCGTCCCAGAGAGCCCGTGTGGGCAGCCGGGGAACGTCTGTCCATCCCAGAGAGCCCGAGTGGGCAGCCAGGGACGTCTGTCCATCCCAGAGAGCCCGTGTGGGCAGCCGGGGGACGTCTGTCCATCCCAGAGAGCCCATGTGGGCAGCCGGGTGACGTTTGTCCATCCCAGCTGGCAGGTTGCTGAGGATAGCCCTGCAGCGGACAGGCCCAGGCATGCCAGTCACCCGACCTGGGTCCTCAATGCCTTCCTGCCCCTGAAAGCTAGGGCAGGACACTTCCCTTCTCTGGCCTCTGGCTTCCTAATCCAGGGACTTTGTTATAACTTTCCATGAATCAGCAGAACTCCTCCACCCACCGGTGAAAGCTGACAGAGGGGCAGGAGCAGGAGTGCAGAGCTCTGTCAGGGTGGAGGCGGCGCCCAGTCTCACCCACTCGCCCTCCCTTGGTCACACACGGCCTTCCGGCACTGGCTGCATTTTCAGGAATACAATTTGAAAAGCACTGAGTGTAGAAGCTGCAAACCTTCCTTGTGGTTGATGATGGCAGAGCAGGGTTTTATTTGAGTAGCTTGCCAACATTTAAAAATCAAAACATTTCCTTCCTTTTTTGCAAAAATCAAGATGTAGCAACTTGGGGTCTGAACTCACTGTCCCATAGCTGAGTGGCGGTGGTCCCCTTGCAGACAGGGAAGGAGCTTCTGGGAGAGGGGGTTCCTTGGCCAGCGCTGGTTTCTCTGCATGGTCACAGCCCAGTGTGTGACCCTTGGCTAGGTTCACCCTGGGAGCTGAGATACTGGTGGAGGGCTGTCCACTGGCTAACCAACCTGCTCTTCATTTCCTCGGAGGCCCAAGGGAGGAGAAGAAAGATGAGTAAGGAAGAAATAATTACTAATTTAGATTAAAAGGGGATTTTTTTTTAACAGCCTGCTGGGGAAACGTGCATTGACTCCTATGGGCGGGTCTTTGAGAATCCAGGGCACGTCGTCTGAGTGGAGTAGGGAGCTATTTTAGGGACACTTTCAAGCCATTTCAGCTTGCCGGTTGTCTCACTGACACATTTACCGTATTTCAGAGTCACTGGATAGCCCCCGGCCGTGACAGCACCCCATTTCCAAGGTTCTAGACAAAGAGCTTGTAGCAGGATGCTCTCAAATAGAAGTGTCCCTCAGCCCATTTCTCGCTGCCCATGCCTGGGATTGGCGTGGTCGTCTCCTGGTGCCACAGTGGTGTATTAAAAGCTAGTGGGGGGCCTGACTAATGGTGGTGCAGAGAGGATGGAGCGTCGACCTGGGATGCTGAGGTCCTAGGTTCAAAACCCCAGGGTGGCCGGCTTGAGCGCAGGGTCACCAGTTTGAG
This sequence comes from Saccopteryx bilineata, assembly GCF_036850765.1. Taxonomy (NCBI): domain Eukaryota; kingdom Metazoa; phylum Chordata; class Mammalia; order Chiroptera; family Emballonuridae; genus Saccopteryx; species Saccopteryx bilineata. The sequence goes on from NC_089491.1 coordinate 384,031,909, forward strand.
CTGGTGGTCATCAGTGTGACCTTGAGCCCAAGGTCACTGGCTTGAGTAAGGGGTCATGGATCGGCTGGAGCCCCCCGGTCAAGGCACATATGAGAAGTAGTCAATGAACAACTACACTGCTGCAACTACGAGTTGATGCTTCTCATTTCTCTCCTTTCCTGTCTGTCTGCTTATCTCTCTCACCCAAAAACAAAATAAATAAATAATAAAATCAGAGTGGGGGAAGAGTGTTTGTTCGAGTGGAGAGTCACAAGTCCCCGTCCAGTCCTGGTAGAGCTGCTAATTGCCATGTCGCCTCCCTGGGCATTATTGCTTCTCTTCCACGAGGGAGCTGGTCAAGGTGATCTGAAGGTCGGTGGCACAATGGCAGGCCAGGATTCAAGTTTGGAGAATCAGAGGTAGGAAAGTCCCCTCTGGGGGCTCTTGGCTCAGGTCTGTTCCTGATCAAAAGACTCCAGCAGTCACCAGGGGACTGACTCAGTGCAGAAGTCCCTGGTTCAGCAGATCTGTTGTGCTTTTCTGTGGGGTGGACACAGCCATCACTAAAGCCTAAATCATTTATGGTGAGTGTGGTCATCATTGTAGTGACTAAGATTTAACGAACATTTTCTCAGGGTGCATTTCTTTTTAAAGAGAGTGGGGAGAGAGAGAGAGAAGGGGTGGGGAGAGAGAGAGAGAAGGGGGTGAGGAGCAGGAAGCATCAACTCCCATATGTGCCTTGACCAGGCAAGCCCAGGGTTTCAAACCGGCGACCTCAGAGTTCCAGTCGACGCTTTATCCACTGCGCCTCCACAGGCCAAGCAGGCAACGGTGAATTTTTGTTTCTTTTCTTTTCCACAGGGTGGTCCAGGCGGATCCAGCACCGGATTTGGAAACTTTGAGGAAATTGGGCCGCTTGACTGTGACCTCAAACCACGAAGAACTACCTGGGTAGGGTGAGGCTGGCCCCAGCTGACCCCGCCCTGTGGCCGCTGGAAGTCTGAGCCCACCGGGCCCCCCATGCTGGGCGGGGTCACAGGGTTCGCAGTCCGGCCCTCCCTCCCCCCCTTCTCCCACGGTCTCTCTTGCCTTTCGTGACCATTTTCCCCACTTGTCACGGAAACCTGTTCTAGCGGACACCCTGGTCCTTGTCGTTCCCCGCGGTTTGGCCGTCTCTGCAGTCTGACTCCAGGGTCCCTGCCTCTGGCCACAAACTCCCGTCTCTTCCCCTTCCCCCTCTCCCCCACTCCTGCCTCGTGACTTCTTCAAGACTTGGAGCCCCTTGTCCTCTGACCTCCTGATGTCTCTCTGGTCTCCGTCTCCACCCATTTTCCTCGTTCCCAGCTGCATTTTCTCCCCTAGCCCCTCTCTGCTCAGCGCCCCACCCCCACCCCCTAGCTCCCTGTCCTTCCTTTACAACCTTGTCATACCCAGCTGTGGGTCAGCCCCATTGGCCACCTGCTTGGCCCTGACCCCGGGCTACTGAAAACTGGAGGGCAAAACCACACTGTGCTAAAAACGAATTCTTAAACATGGCTTTACTGAAATATAGTTCAGCCCTGGCCAGATAGCTCCGTGGGTTAGAGCAGCGTCCAAATATGCAATGGTTGTGGGTTCAATCCCCAGTCAGGGGTTTTCTGTGGGTGTCTCTCTCTCCTTTCCCCTCTCTTTAAGGTCATTTTTAAAAAAATGTAGAGAAAGAAATATAATTCTTATACATACGGTTCACCGCTTTAAAGTATAAAATTCAGTGGCTCTTAGTCTATTCACTTTACATCCATTTCACAGTCCATTTGGGAACGTGTTCGTCACCCTCCTACTCAGAAAGGCTTGTGCCCCTTAGCTGTTTCCCGCCAGTCCCTCCTCAGGCAGCCACTAATCTCCCTTCTGTCTCTCTAGATTTGCCTGCTTTAGACATTTTGTAAGAAAGGAATCATAGAATCTGTGGCCTTTGGTGCCTGGCTTCTTTCACTTAGCACAATGTTTACAGAGTTCAGCCAGGTACCATATATCAGCACTTCCTTACCTTTTAAGACTGAAAAAGATTTCATTGTGTAGATACGCCACATTTTGTGTATCCCTTCATCTGGTGAGGGACACTTGGGTTGTTTCTATCTTTTGCTATTGTAAATAGTGCAGGGAACACTGGTGTGCAAATATCTGAGCTCAGTGTTTAATTTTCGGGGAGATACATGTCTAAGAATGGAATTCCTGGATCAGGTGGTAGCACTGTGTTTAATACCCGGATGTTGTTAATGTTCTTCACCCCTCCCTGCTCGTGGCTGCTTTCAAAGTGTCCTTTTCCCGCATGCTGTTTGAGTGAAACTCTCCAATGCACATAATTTCTTTCTTTCTTTCTTTCTTTCTTTCTTTCTTTCTTTCTTTCTTTCTTTCTTTCTTTCTTTCTTTCTTTTTGTGGCAGAGACAGAGTCAGACGGACAGATAGGGACAGACAGACAGGAAGGAAGAGAGACGAGAAACATCAATTCTTCATTGCGGTTCCTTAGTTGTTCATTGATTGATTTCTTATATGTGCCTTGACCACGGGCCTTCAGCAGACCGAGGGACCCCTTGCTCAAGCCAGCGACCTTGGGTCCAAGCTGGTGAGCCTTGCTCGAACTAGATGAGCCTGCACTCAAGCTGACGACCTCGGGGTCTCGAACCTGGGTCCTCTACATCCCAGTCCGATGCTGTATCCACTGTGCCACCGCCTGGTCAGGCTGCACATAATTTCTTAGTTTAGCATCTTGCATTTACTGCAAAGATCAGACCCAGATTCCTGGGCATAAGCTGACTTCTGCTTCCCTCTAGCCACGTCTCCCAGCATCTGTCCATGTGCATCTGCCTTTGGGCCTCTGCATGGCCAGTTTCCTTGGCTTGGACTCCATTCCTGTGTCCATCCACTCACAACCTAGCTTGCCATATTCACATCCACTAGTCTTTTTGGAGGGTGGGGGTGGGGGTGGGGAGAGAGATGAGAAGCATCAACTCATAGTTGTGGCACTTTAAGCGTTCATCGATTGCTTCTCATATGTACCTTGCTTGACCAGGGTGCGCCAGCCGATCAAGTGACCCCTTGCTCAAGCCAGTGACCATGGGATCATGTCGATGATCCCATGCTCAAGCCGGTGACCCCCACGCTTAAGCTGGTGAGCCAGCGCTCAAGCCCGATGAGTTCGTGCTCAAGCCGAATGAGCTTGCACTCAAGCCGGCAACCTCAGGGTTTTGAACCTGGGACCTCAGCATCCCAGGTTGATGCTCTCTTCACTGCGCCACCACCAGCCAGGCACATTTACTGTTCTTTAAATCTCAGTGCAGGATCACCTCTTCTTTAATGTCCCTTGTGAGTCCGTTGATTCTCGTTTGTCTCCACAGTGGCCTTCCTTTTACTTACTCTTGCCTTAGGGTCTTTGCACATGCTGTTCCTCAGCTTGGAACACCCTGTACTCACTTGCAACTGAAACGCCACTTCCACTTGCCGTAGCAGAGTGCCTCACTGGCGTGTCCCCAAGCCTCCCGGTAATATGACTGGGCAGAGAACCTGCGTGAGGAGTGAGCTGGGCCTCAGTCCTTGTACTGCCAGTACCTGTCCAAGTTTGTGACCTTGGACAAGTGCTGGGCCCTTTCTGGGCTTTCGTTTCCTGATCAGTAAAGGACAGGGCTAGACTGTGTCATCACTGGGGACTCTTCCTGATGTAAAACTCTGTAACTCTAAGCTTCTCTGGAGAAGAGATTAGAGCAGGGGTCCCCAAACTACAGCCCGCAGGCCACATGCGGCCCCCTGAGGCCATTTATCCGGCCCCCGCCGCATTCCAGAAGGGGCACCTCTTTCATTGGTGGTCAGTGAGACCACCGCAAAGCGTGGTGTCGGTCACGTACAGTACTACTTCTGGTGACGCGGGACACATGCCTCACGGCTCTGGAAGCGCATCATATCACTTGTTATGGCTAGCAGTGACAAATACGGAACCGGACATTGACCAGCTCATTAGCCAAAAGTAGGCCCATAGTTCCCATTGAAATACTGGCCAGTTTGTTGATTTAAATTTACTTGTTCTTTATTTTAAATATTGTATTTGTTCCCTTTTTTTTTTTTTTTTTTTACTTTAAAATAAGATATCTGCAGTATGCAAAGGGATTTGTTCATAGTTTTTTTTATTTTATAGTCCGGTCCTCCAACGGTCTGAGGGACAGTGAACTGGCCCCCTGTGTAAACAGTTTGGGGACCCCTGGGTTAGAGTAAGTCTGTTTTCATGGTGTACCGGGAAGTCAGGCCAGTGTGGACACTGGTTTGGCTTGGAGAGCACTGGTGTGTGGAATTCGGACCTTGGAGGTGTGGTCAGCTCTGTGCAGCCTGTCTGATGGTTCCACCCGCACTTACGTACTACATTTAGGACATCTGTGTCGTGTGAAAAGTGATAGCCTAGGGATGCTCTGATCGCCAGGTAAATGTCAATCTTTCATTCTCTTTGCCAAAGCAGTCTGTGTTGTTCCTGTCCCTTATTTTTTCTAATTACTTTATTTTATTTAGAAATTAAATTTAGTGAAATTAAATATAATGGGGTGACTGATCAGAAAGAGTACATAGGTTTCAGGTGAACATCTCTGTAGCATGTGAACTGTTGATTGCATTATTTTTTTATTTTTATTTATTTATTTTTTTTTTCATTTTTCTGAAGCTGGAAACAGGGAGAGACAGTCAGACAGACTCCCGCATGCGCCCGACCGGGATCTACCTGGCACGCCCACCATGGGGCGACGCTCTGCCCACCAGGGGGCGATGCTCTGCCCCTCCGGGGCGTCACCATGTTGCGACCAGAGCTACTCTAGCGCCTGAGGCAGTGGCCACAGAGCCATCCCCAGCGCCCGGGCCATCTTTGCTCCAATGGAGCCTTGGCTGTGGGAGGGGAAGAGAGAGACAGAGAGGAAAGCGCGGCGGAGGGGTGGAGAAGCAAATGGGCGCTTCTCCTGTGTGCCCTGGCCGGGAATCGAACCCGGGTCCTCCGCACGCTAGGCCGACGCTCTACCGCTGAGCCAACCGGCCAGGGCTTGATTGCATTATTTTTTTTAAAGAATTTTTATTTAATTTTGTTTTATTGATTGCTTTTTAGATAGAGAAGGAGGGCGGGGGGGGAGGGGGAGAAGCGGGAAGCATCAACTCTTCGTAGTTGCTTCCTATATGTGCCTTGACCGAGGAGGCCCAGGGTTTCAAACCGGTGACCTCAGCGTTCCAGGTCCAGGCTTTATCCACTGCGCCACCACAGGTCAGGCGGTTGCATTATTTTCTCAACTCCCTTTTAGCCGCGGGATCGTAAGCACACAGATAGCCTCACGTGTGTGGTTTGTGCTGAGCTCATACATGAGTATCAAAAGCTAATCAGTGATTGGCTGTCTGACTGTAACATTTGGATTTACTTCGTGGCATGTAGCTCCAGTCCGCCAATCTCCTGTTTGTGGACAACCCCGTGGGCACCGGGTTCAGCTACGTGGACAAGAACGGCACATATGCCAAAGACCTCGCCACCGTGGCATCAGACATGATGGTCCTCCTGAAGAGCTTCTTCAGTTGCCGCCAGGAGTTCCAGGTGAGCAGAGCCTCAGGAACAGCTAAGCAAGGGGTCAACAGTGGTAACACGGCTTCCACCAGAATAAAGTTCTCCAAGATGTCAGTGCCCGGCTGACTTCAGAGAGATCAGCTTGTGGATTGCGGGCTTCTGTTTCTGTCGTCATTAAAGGTGGTTTTCCGCTGCAGGAATACTCCAGCCAGTATTCTAATCAGACATAATCAGGTATGGGGAGGGAGAAAGCCAATGGAAGCAGGTGTGTCTGGCGGTTACATGCAGTAGAAATGTGAGATTAACCCGTGTGAATTACAAGGGATTCAGGGTGATTCCTTCTTTGTAAACTCCTTTTCTTGCCAGACGGTCCCATTCTACATTTTCTCAGAGTCCTATGGAGGAAAAATGGCTGCTGGCATCGCTCTGGAACTTTACAAGGTAACAAGCAGGGTGACTTCGTTGTTTTGGTTTCGGACAGACTGATAGTGTTACTTTTTATAGTCACTTGATATTGAATATACTTTGAATAGGACCTTGTACATACAGAGTAAAAGCAAATCTGTTACAGTAACCATGAAAAGCTTCCAGAACAACAGTCAAGGTAAAAGTTTTGGTTAGTCTGCATCATAATAGGTCAGGTTTCAGAAAACCAGCCCATAGAGCAAATCCCAGCCCACCAGCTGCTTGTTCACGACCCATGAGCTAAGAATGGCTTTTACATTTTCAAGTGGTGCGAGTGGTGGGAATGAAAAGAAGAAGAATATTTCATGACACGAAAATTATATAAAACTCAAATTTCAGTGCCCACAAAAAATGTTTTATTAGAATTTTTATTTATGTGCATACTGCCTATGACTGCTTAAACAGTACAATGGCAGAGTGAGTAATTGCAACATCAGACTGTTTGTTCTACAAACCCTAAAATATTTCATATCTGGCCCTTTATTCTAAAATAATTTCCAAACTCTGATGTAGGTGGCGTTGTACACATCACTTTGCATCCAGTCAGAAGGCGTATAACATCTAGATCTGGTGGGATCACCCCACTGAACTCATACATACACCCCCACCCCCAGATAGAAAATTATCTGAGTGGTGTCATTTTTACACCATATGGATGTCCAGCCCTTAATCCGTCTTTCACCGAATGGCTTTACCATCAGTTTTTAATCCTCATGCAAGTCAGTAGTTTCCTTAGGTGTTTCGGGACAATGTTCTTCTGTTTTGTTCACCTCTATCAGCTGACATTTCTTTATAAAGTGGAACTTTCCCTCATCGCCAGGGACTATTTAGGTAACTTGAAATAATTTCCTTCTGAAAAAGCCTGAAAAAATGCATAATTCTTTCTCTTCAGTGACCAGTGTTCAAAGTCAGGATATCATTGTTTTCTTATGTTAGATCTCCAAATAGCTTGTACAGGCCCATGATTCAAAATTTCAAAAACGTAAGATGTATACTGTAACAATTCCCTCTCTTGCCTCTGTCCCCTCCCATAAGGATACCTCTGTTACTAGTGTCTTCTGTATCTTTCCAAGGGTATGTCATGCCTGTAAAAGCTAACTCACATATATTTTTTCTGGCTTTTATACAAATGATAGTATATACTACACACTATTCTATATGTTTCTTTTTAACTTGACAATGTACCTTAGAGACGTTTTCATATCAGTTCATAGAGTGCCTCCTGGTTTTTTTAAGTGGCATCATATACCATGGAAATAGCCATAATTCATTCAGCCTATCCCATGATGTTCAGATTCTTTCTAATTTTCTGCTACTGTATTTACTGTTAAGTGGGAAAAAGGGGCAGAGGAGCACAAGCTCCTAGTCCTAAGGCATCATGCCACCCTGAGGACTTCCCAGCCCTTCAGTGACTGGAGCGTGGACAGCGAGGATTGTACCCAAGAAGCCCACTCAGCACCTTGTGACAGATCAGACCTCAGGGTAGAGGAGGCACAGCAATGTCCCCTCTAAATAGGTCGGGGCTGCACCAGGCCCCACACACATCCCGCCGACAGCCTTGTGAAGAGAGTAGGAGAAGCTCACAGTCCCCACTCACTTTGCACATGGTATCAGGAAAGAGTTACTGTTCTCTGGTGGGTATCGGAAGTCTTTGGAGACCTGGGGGGGTCTCGGGGGAGCAGAAGTTTTCTGTGCTCGTGAAAGCCGTGTACGAAGACTGGGCTCCTTCGTGTTCAGGAAAGGGTGGAGTCCCCCGAGTCCCCTTGGCCAGGATGTCTCTTGGCTTCTCTTCTTTCAGGCCATTCAGCAAGGGACCATCAAGTGCAACTTTTCTGGGGTTGCTTTGGGTGACTCCTGGATCTCCCCTGTTGGTGAGTACAGAATTTTTAGACATTACTTCCTTCCCCCACCCTTCCACGGACTTTGTTCTATGTTATCCAGGTTAAAGAACAGGGTGATGGAATTTTCTGGATTCTTGGAGAAGTTAACACACACTGTGGGTGCCCCAGGGCTATCTAGAAAATTTGGGGAAGAGAACTCATTACACACACCCACTGTGGGTTCTGATGGACTGAACTGAATTCTCTTACTTGGTTCTCATAACAGAAGAACCCAGTGTTACAGTTGAACATTCTAAAGGCTCGGAGATGTGATGGAATCTGCCCTCTGACATACAGAACGAGTGGCCTGCTTAGGATTCAAACCCGGGTCTGTTTGTCCTCTTGTCCCTCCACCAGCCTGACGTTGGCGTGAGCGTTTGGGGTGAAATGGCCATCTGCTGCTCATGTTGCTGATAAGACAAGGTTACCATCAGGTCCTGCACCTCTGGTTCACGGTTTCACAACTTGAGCATCAGCATCCTTGTTGGGAGTACAGATCAAAGTTGTTTATGGTGCCAACATCCGGGGTGTGACCTCAGACCTCCAAAATAGTCACCTTAGTGGGTTAGCTCCAACATAGAATTCCAAATTTCAGCACGATTGACATATTGAGTCAAATAATTCTTTGTTGTAGGGGCTGTCCTGTGCATTATAGGATGTTAGCAGCATCTCTGTCCTTTTTTTTTTTTTTGTATTTTTCTGAAGCTGGAAACGGGGAGAGACAGACAGACTCCTGCATGCGCCCGACCGGGATCCACCCGGCACGCCCACCAGGGGGCGACGCTCTGCCCACCAGGGGGCGATGCTCTGCCCCTCCGGGGCGTCGCTCTGCCGCGACCAGAGCCACTCTAGTGCCTGGGGCAGAGGCCAAGGAGCCATCCCCAGCGCCCGGGCCATCTTTGCTCCAATGGAGCCTTGGCTGCGGAGGGGAAGAGAGAGACAGAGAGGAAGGAGGGGGGGAGTGGAGAAGCAAATGGGCGCTTCTCCTATGTGCCCTGGCCGGGAATTGAACCCGGGTCCCCCGCACGCCAGGCCGATGCTCTACCGCTGAGCCAACCAGCCAGGGCCCGTCCTTTTTTTTTTTTTTTTTTTTTTTTATTGAGAGAGAGAAAGACAGTAAGGAAGAGATGAGAAGCATCAACTCATAGTTGCAGCTCCCTAGTTATTCATTGGTTGCTTTTTCATATGTGCTTTGACTGGGGGCTCCACTCCAGCTGAGCCAGTGACCCCTTGCTCAAGCCAGTGACTTTGGGCTTCAAGCCAGCGACCATGGGGTCATGTCTGACCCCACTCTCAAGCCAGAGACCCAGTGCTCAGGCTGGTGAGCTCACGCTCAAGCTGGCAACCTCAGGGTTTCGAACCTGGGTCCTCAGCATCCCAGGCTGATGCGCTGTCCACTCCACTTCACCTCCTGGTCCAGGGTCTCTGTCCTTTAGATGCCAGTATTTCCACTTCAGTATAACAACCAAAAAATTTTCCAGACATTGCCAAATGTCCCTCAGGGGACAAAAGTACCCCTGTTCAGAACCACTGCTCTAACCTAGCAGAAGCTGGCTTTTCACAGGCAAAACCAAACTAGAAAATCAGGAATCAGAAGCGAGTTCCCGTGGAGGAAGGAGGGGAATGAGCTGGAAAGGGACACGAGGGAACTTTCCAGGCTGTCTGTGCTCTGCCGCTCGACTGAGGCGGTCGCCACGGGGGAGGATCCGTGTTCACAGAGCCGTGTCCCTCACGGACTCAGGATATGCGGGTGCTGCTTGGAGTGGTGATCTCCTGCCCTCATTCTTGGCATCTCCAGGGAGTAGTAGCACACTCGAGAACCCGATGAGTCATCGCTGGGAGGAGGGCTGCTGCTCATTTGTCCGTCCTGGACGCAGCCCCTGGAGCATCACGGGGCTGCAGGTCTCTGGGTCAGAGGCACGAGGGTCCAGCAGGTGTCTTGCCAGATGCCTCCCTCAGAATGACAGCCCTGGCCCCACGCTTCCTGCTGGGCTCTCGTCACAGTTTCCTAACAACACGAAGCACTTTGCACACGTTACCTTCATTTAATCTTTGCACCAGCTCCATGGATGGATGCTGTGATTCTCCCGATTCTGGAGATGGTGAGCCTCAGAGGTGGAACTCAGATGGGTGGAACAATTTTTTCTTGAGTCCTACAGCTAAAGCCAAGACCCAAATCCAAGCAGCAGCCACTGGAATCCATGCACTTAACCATTACCCTGCACTGCCTCCGGAAGGCCAGGAGGTTCAACCTCATGACTCGACCAGTGCTTTTCGTCTCGTCCAAAATCTTTTCCACCTTGCCATGACCCAGCTCCCTGTCCAGATCCATTTCAGCATCACCCTGAGGGAGAAGTACTATTAACATCATGAGCAATTAATAATTGCTTACCAGGTAATAGGTCTTGTGTTAGGTGCTGGGAAGGCTATACAGGCATGCTCCTTATAACAGTAGTCCTCCCAACCCCCGGGCTGTGGACCGGTACCAGTCCGTGGGCCATTTGGTACTGGTCCGCAGAGAAAGAATAAGTAACTTACATTATTTCCGTTTTATTTATATTTAAGTCTGAACGATGTTTTATTTTTAAAAAATGACCAGATTCCCTCTGTTACATCCGTCTTAGACTCACTCTTGACACTTGTCTCAGTCACGTGATACATTTATCCGTCCCACCCTAAAGGCCGGTCCATGAAAATATTTTCTGACATTAAACTGGTCCGTGGCCCAAAAAAGGTTGGGGACCACTGCCTTATAAGATCTGCACTGTTCAGTATGGTAGCCATAGAACTCTTTGTGACTATTGACATTTAATTTCATTAAAATATAATAAAATCTTTCATCTTTCAGTTGCACTAGCCACATTTCAAGTGCACAGTAGTCACACGTGGCTGTTGACTTTTCTTTTGGGCCACACAGAGAACATTTCCATCATTGCAGGAAATTCTATAGACATCTCAGGCCTACGTCAGAGGTCACAAACTATGGCCTACAAGGCAAGTCTGCCTTGCCACTTGATAAATAGGTTCTTTATTGGGACAGTCACACCCATTTATTTGCATATTGTTTGGAGGCCGCCCCAGCGAAGTTGAGTAGTTGCAACAGAGACCTGCAAAGCCAAGAGTATTATTGGCTGTCTGTCCCTTTCGAGAAAAGGTTTGTCAGTCTCTGGTCGAGGTCAAGCAGGGAGTGGAGTGCACTGGAGAATTCGCAGTTTTGTATTTCAAGAAAGCAGGGCACTGGCTTGGAGGTTAACTGGAGTGGTAATGGGTAGGTTTGTTCAGAAGGCCCTGGAATGCCTGCATTTCTCAGGCTGTACTCAAGAATACCAGCCCACTGAGATGCTGTTCAAAGGGCTCTGTGGTCAACTAAGTTTTGGAAGCGTTAAATACCACTCTGCCCCTCAGGGTTTCACAGGCGCATCCAAGATTCTGAGAAGTCCTGCAGCAAAGAAATATGTTATAGTTCCCCTAACCCCAAAGATGTCTCACCCAAGAGTTTTCTCTTTTAACACCTATATTAAAATTCTGCAGAACTGAGGTTATTTGAAACATACTTTGAGATGCTCGGCCTTAGGTTGCCATGGAAGGCTTTCAGGCGAAGGAGTGACGTATTTCAGTGTACTTTCACACTTGTGGCCCTGGCCATTTTGTTGGCTGGCACATCTCAAAGGCGCCAGCCTAACATCGCGTTGTGGGAACAGTAAACCTGTCTGAACCAAGCCCCACTGTTCTCATTGAGGGCAGGCATTGTCTTCTTTTCTTTCTTTTTTTCTTTTAGAGAAAGTCAGAGAGAGGGATAGATAAGAAAGACAGGAACGGAGAGAGATGAGAAGCATTAATCATCAGTTTTTCGTTGTGACACCTTAGTTGTTCATTGATTGCTTTCTCATATGTGCCTTCAGCAGACCGAGTAACCCCTTGCTCGAGTCAGCGACCTTGGGTCCAAGCTGCTGAGCTTTTGCTCAAATCAGATGAGCCCGCGCTCAAGCTGGCGACCTCAGGGTCTCGAACCTGGGTCCTCTGCATCCCAGGCCGATGCTCTATCCACTGCGCCACCACCTGGTCAGGCCATTGTCTTCTATTTGTATCCTAAAAAGGTCCTAACTGGCTTCAGGCCCTTTGTAAATTCTCAATATATTTGTGGATTAGAAATGGTTTGATTGCCCTGGCTGGATAGCTTGAGCATCGTCCCAATACACAAAGGTTGCTGGTTCAATCCCTGGCCAGGGCACATATAGAAACAGATTGATGTTTGTGTGTGTGTGTGTGTGTGTGTGTGTGTGTGTGTGTGTGTATGTCTCTCTCTCTCTCTCTTTTAAATCAGTCAATAAAAATATACTGTATATAGGTTAAAAGGAATGAATTGATAGATAGTATAGCCACAGACTCCTGAATTATGAAATCATTAGTCTTCTTCCTTAATTGGCAACTTGGCAGAAACCAGTGTCCCCACATTGGAGATGCAAGCAGGAAGTCAAGCAGAACTGAGGGCGGGGAAATATTTTAAGCTGTCAAAAGCCTCAAAGTCGGCACGAACACAGCCTGTTGGTGGGGATGCCATCGTTGGCTGTGACTCACTTGCTGGGCCCAATTAATGCACCAAATTAATAGTTAAAAGACATCAGCCCTGACTCGACATAGGCCCCCACACCCTCGTCCCGCCTCCCAGCCACGGAGACACCCTCTTCTTTCCTGCACGGGCCTTGCTGAGTGAAGGAACCCTGTGATTGTGAAGCCGCCGGGTTTCTGCTGTGGGAGGGAGGCTAGTTAGGTGGTTCCTTGGAAGGACGGAGCCATGACAGACTTATTTTGTCCCTGTCTGGTTTCCCTTAGATTCGGTGCTCTCCTGGGGACCGTACCTGTACAGCATGGTAAGTTGGCGGGGCCTCACCTCGGTACCCTCCGCGGCCAGCAGCAGCCCGGTCGATGTCTTCCGGCTCTGTCCTCAGGAAGGACAAAGCTGAGTGTGCCCGCGTGGTGGACACTGCCCTTCTAGGGACTTCTAGTCCATAGCCAATTGGAGACCCTGAGCAATAGCTGGCCTCGGGGACAGATTGAAGGAAATACCAGCATAGTTATCCCATTTTTCCAGGTACAGGAAACACAGTTTTTAAAAGTGCCCCCAACATTTTAGTACAGAAATGTTCAACTATGCAGAAAAGTTGAAAGGTCAGCGTGAATACCTGTAGACCCACCACCTAGACTCGGCTAACGTTTCTGCTCTATTTCCTCCGTTATAAGTAGATGAGTTGTAACAGACGTTTCGTATTATAAACCCCCCTTTTCGGTCACCCGTCCCGTCCCTCCCTGGAGCAAAGTCAGGTTTGTGTTTCTTAAGCAAAGTGGCCTTTTGTGTTCTTGATTTGCGTTCCAGTCTCTTCTCGACGACCAAGGTCTGGCAGAGGTGTCTCAGGTGGCAGAGCAAGTCCTGGACGCCATAAATAAGGGGCGCTACAAAGAGGCCACCCAGCTGTGGGGCCAAGCAGAGGCGGTCATTGAACAGGTAACAGCTGTACTCTCGGGGGCCCGCCCAGTGGTGTCTTCCCCACGGAGGGAGAGCCCCTCAGTGGTGTTGTCAGGCTTGGGGTCTATCCAGAGACTCCAGGAATCGTGCTACGTGACAATCTGACGTGTCTGAGCAGTGACAGGGTCAGAAAGCCACCCAGGCCTGTAAGACTTGCTTGTCCCTTGATTGAAGGCACGAGTTCTATGTAGAAGCAGTATGTCTTGCAGAGGTGAGTGTCGGGATCCCTGGTAAGCAGCATTCTGTCCCCAGTGAGCCAGAAGGCAGAAAGCACTGGCCGCAGACTCTCGTGTGGGGACCCTCTGCAGCTCACACTCCCTGTAAATGAACCCACGGGCACGTGCTTTTCTCAGAGCTCCACTCCTATGCGGGAGCGGCTCGGCTCGTTACCCCCAGGAGGCGGGCTAACTGCACTGCCCTGCTGCCTTTCTTTCTGGGCCGAGCAGATTTGCAAAGGTTAAGCTGTGCTTGGATAAGATGGAGGGCCAGGAGCCTTGCTGCTTTGCAGCGTCGCTAGTGGAGAAGTCCAGAAAACAAACAGCCAAATATACTACTATATTTCAGAACACGGACGGGGTGAACTTCTACAACATCTTAACTAAAAGTGCTCCCATGTCCACAATGAAGTCAAGCCTCGAATTCACCCAGAGCCACCTAGGTGAGTGAACTGGGAAGTTGCTGGACCCTGTCTCATCCTCTGGGTGAGAGGAAACCAATTTCTTTTCACTGCTTTATGTTATTAATTTGTTTTAAATGACTGTTGACATTCAATATTTTATTAGTTTCCAGGTGTTCCTCACAGTGACTCAACATTTGTACCCCTTAGAAAGTGATCGCCCACAGTGAGCCTAGTAACCCTCTGTCACCGGACTAAAAAGCTTTACTGATGGATAAGTTACATTCCATAAAATTCACCCGTTTGAAGTGTAAATTCAGTGGAGTTGTGCGATCGTCCCCGCAGTCCAGTTCCCACATGTTTCCCAGAAGGACCCCACAGGTCTGTTTGCTGGTGACTCAGCCCCAGGCAACCATGACCGGTCCCTGGTCGGCAAACCGCAGCTCGTGAGCCACATGCGGCTCTTTGGCCCCTTGAGTGTGGCTCTTCCACAAAACACCACATGCGGGCACTACCTCGATAAGGAATGTACCTACCTAGATAGTTTAAGTTTAAAAAATTTGGCTCTCAAAAGAAATTTCAATCGTTATACTGTTGATATTTGGCTCTGTTGACTAATGAGTTTGCCGATCACTGGTTGCCTCTTCAGGACATCACATAGAAATGGCATCATGCAATAGGTAGTCTTTTGAACATCTGGCTTCTTTCACGGAGCACAGTGTGCCTGAAACTTGGCGACCAGCTTCTGCACACTGCATTACGTCGTTCCTCCCGCAGGCTGGCCTGAGCTGTCTCAGCCGCCCCAGCTTCATGTGAGTGCCTAGGGCGGCATCCACCCCCTGGAAGAGACATCCAAAGGCTGCGAGGGTCCCGGAGCAGTGGTTTTCCACCTATTTACACTTGGGGACCGGTGAAAATAGGAGAATTATTTTGGGGACTGCTAAGGCAGAGATAAATCACCCTGAGTATAAACGAATTCGACTAAGATCATTGAGTGTACAATCTTCACATAGCATCGGGGCGGGGGGGGGTGTAACTCTCAGACTCACACGAAATTTCTGGCGGACCGGTCGGTGACCCAGTTTTTGAAAACCTCTGCTCTGGATTCCACTTCTCAGCTGATGACCCCTTTTGGCCATGCCGGATAATCTCCATGGCCCCAAAGTACTTAAAATGCAGCGATCGACACTAGTAAAACTCCACTTTCAACGTGTTTCTGACTTTGCTCCTCCATCCGGCGTGAGTCGGGGGGACGCGGTTCATTTTTCAGCTGAAAGCCTCGCTCCTACGCCCGGCAGTCCCAGCAGCTTGGAAGAGAGGTCCTCTTGGTCTCGTTTCCACTCCTTTGACTCACCGTGTACCAGTTTATTTCAGTTCACCTCTTCTATCGCCACGTGAGACACCTGTATCGGGACAACTTAAGTCAGCTCATGAACGGCCCCATCAGAACAAAGCTCAAAATCATTCCTGAGGATTGCTCCTGGGGAGGTAACTTCTGTGACCTACTTTTTCAAGTGCCACTCGTAGAGTTGGGGGAGCTTGGTGACGAAAGGTGCACATTCAAAGACCTTCATTTGTAGGATGGGTTTTGCTGATGGTGATGATGTTGCAGGTAGAACGGTATTATTAGTCACATTTTGTAGAGGAGCAAACAGGTAGCGACGCTAACTACCATGCCAGGGTTGGGTCAGAGAAGGGGGTCGGTTGGGGGAGAAATGGAATGCTCGGTTATAAGTCGGTAATTGTTGAAGTCACAGGTGGGTGAGTGGGGGTCATCGCACTCTTTGCTTGTGTATCAGTTTGGAGGTTGTCATAATAGCAGACTGAGATTTAGAAAAGCCATGCCCAAGGCCACAGTGGGTGACAGGTGTGACTGCCAGGCAAAGGTCCTTTCGGACATGTGTGACCAGCTCTCTGGCCGGCCTCCCCTGGTCACACATTGACCAGGCCTCCTGGTGCTCAATGAGGACCAGGTGTCTACTGCATTGTGGCCTGAAGGCCATAGGGAGGAAAATTGAGGTCCACAGAGACCAAGGCCAAGTAGAAATCTTGGGTAAGTTCCTGTTAGTTCTATGGAAAAGCCAGGAGCCAAGGGGTACACCGAGGCTCCCGGAGGGGAGACGACTCCAAGCTGGGGGGGCCTCGTTTGTGTGTGACGTAGTGTAGAGTTAGGGTCTGGGGCGTTTTCTAGGGTGGGCCCTTGACAGCTGCTGGGAGGCTGAGGCTCGGCCCTGGCCTCGGATTCCTCAGGGGACACGGGCCGTCCTCCCAGCCTGCCATCCACAGCGTCTCATCCTAGACCTGGTGTCTCCATTTCCCCTTCATCCCTCAGAGTTTTCTAGAAGTGAAAGAAAAATTACATCAATTAAAAGAGCGTGTGTCCGAGCTGCCAGGGCAGGGGACAACTGTGGGAGCTGTGACAATGACAGCCGAGAAGAGAGGGGAGCTATCACAGGAGGCCACGTCCTGCTCTGACTCCTAAGGGCTCGTTTTCAGCTCAACTCCTTCATTTTCTCTTTACGGGGGTGTTTCCAGCCCTGCTTCCCCGTGACAGGGACCCTCCCTCCCTGCCTCGTGGGACTGGACGAGCCAGGTGACGCTTTCTTTTCAGATGATGACTAATAGAAAACTCTCTTTGGCTCCCGATGTGTCTTTGTATGGTTCGGAAAGGATCGAGTGTCCTTGGCCAATACCCCAGTGTCTTGAGTTCCCGTTTGTGGTTACGCCCACACACTACGTAGTCCGCCGGGCCTGTGTTCGAATCCCAGCTTGCCACCGACCAGCTGTTGCGACTGGACGCGTTTCTTAGCCTCTCTGAGCCTCATGTTCTTGAAGCATTGTGCAGGTTAAGAGACCTTGCTCCCCAGGGTAGTGATGGAGGGGAAATGAGATGTTGCTTGTAAAGTTCTTCCTTAGCACAGTGACTGGCAAATACAGATCAAGGGAGCCGCTCTTGTTGTTATTGCTGTGTAGTGGTGTGATGATGGTGGTGATGACGATGTTGTTTAGCATGATGGTGACGACATTGTTTAGTGTTATGATGATGATGTTTAAGTATGATGATGATATCGTTTAGTATGATGATGATACTGTTTAGTGTTATGATGATGATGTTTAGTATGATGATATCGTTTAGTGTTACGATGATGCTGATACTGTTTAGTATGATGATACTGTTTAGTGTTATGATGATGATGTTTAGTATGATGATGATATCGTTTAGTATGATGATGATACTGTTTAGTGTTATGATGATGATGTTTAGTATGATGATATCGTTTAGTGTTACGATGATGCTGATACTGTTTAGTATGATGATACTGTTTAGCGTTATGATGATGATGATATCGTTTAGTATGATGGTGATATTGTTTAGTGTTATGATGATGCTCATACTGTTTAGTATGATGATGATACTGTTTAGTGTTATGATGATGATGTCTAGTATGATGATGATATTTTTTAGTATGATGAGGATGATGGTGGTGGTGGTGGTGGTGGTGGTGGTGGTGGTGGTCAGGAGTCCAGTGGGAATGCTGTACTGACCCTCTCCTCTTGCCTGGGGCTCGTCCTCCACGGGGCTTTACTGAGGGCCAGCTGTGAACCAGTCTGGGTCTGGTTTGGTTTATTACCAAGGTAGCCCCACCTGTCCAGAACTTAAAACTCGGCCAGGGGAAGGACTGACTCTGGCCCCTGTTTCCTTGGGCAGTGGCCCTCTCAAGGTGTCAGTTCCTCATTAGAAATGCCTTTGCTGGCGTCACCGCACGTGTGTGACCGGAGCGCACGTGCTGCCCACGCCGCCCTTCTGCCTGACCAGCTCGGGGCACGGGTCCCCAGCGGCGGCCCCTGCTGTGAGGCACCTGTGCCGTCAGTCTCTGCCAGGGGCTGCCCGGGTCCTGCACGTGGGTGCCCGAGCCCTGGCGGCTCTGGGCTGAGAGGCGCCTCTGGTCCTGGCAGATTCCAAGCCGCCACCTCTTTCTCCTTCCCCACGTGCAGGCCAGGCGAACAACGTCTTCCTGAACATGGAGGAGGACTTCATGAAGCCAGCCGTCAGCGTTGTGGACGAGCTGCTGGACGCCGGGGTCAACGTGACCGTGTATAATGGACAGCTTGACCTCATCGTGGACACCATGGGTAGGGACACTCTGAGGGGCACGTGGAGGCCGTATCGTGGGTTGAGCTGGGAGGGAACTGGCCTCAGCTACATCAGTCTTGGGGCTGGTGACACTGGATTACTAGGAAGAATGCCATTTTTCTATTATATCTATCCACTCCTGACCTTGACTCTTGCAAACAAGGGTGGCGCTCCCTGCGGCTGTGACCTCTCAGAGAACCATAGGTCTATCCAGCTTTTGGGGCCCTTGAGTATAATTAAAGATAAGAACACCACCTACCCCCACCACAAACATAAAAAGAAGATATTTTTCTGACCATTGGACAGATGGACATTTAATTGAGGGAAAACCTTGCAAGGTGAATTCAGACTAAACCCCAATGGCACTGAAAACCTTAGGACCCAGGGGAAAATGGTCTTTGCAGAATCCCTGTCGCACCGGCTGTCACCACATGCCCACTTCTGGGTGCAGTAGGGCCAAGTGGAAGGACAGAGGCAGGTTCTCAGAACCAGCAGGCAGTCGAGGCATGTGGTCTGGTGGGTGTGATGTGTTACTTCATGTCAGCAGGGTTGAATATTTTTGTGACTTGTAAGCCAAGGGCACTAAGGATGACATGAAAAGGTTCTGCATTTCTTCCATAAACCGCTGGGGTAATGCACACATTCATCTCCTAACCCGGAGACTTCCCTGTCCTCCTGACAGCCCGGTCACCTCCAGAGGCCCCCGGTTTCCTTCCTACGGAGCATACAGCAGGAGGAGAGTTAAAGGCAAAAACTGGTTGGGCTTCGCAGCTCTTAGGTTTGTCTCTGCCAGCCTGGGTATCATTGGGAGCTAGCTAAAAATGCAGAAGCTCGGGCCCCACCCAGACCTACTGAATCAGAATTGACATTGTTGCAAGGATAAGGATTTTTTTTTCTCTTTTTAAAAAAGAAAAAGTTATTAAATTTACTGGGATGCCATTGCTTAATAAGATTATATAGATTTCAAACATATAATTCTGTAATACATCATCTGTATATTGTATTGTATTTTTACCACCCAAAGTCATGTCTCCTTCCATCTATATATATATATATTTTGACTCTCTTAATCCTTTCTACCTCTATTCCTTCTGGTAACCACCATTCTGTTGTTTGAGGTTTTTTATTTGTTTTTCTTGTTTGTTTATTTGTTGCTTTCAGTTTCATATCCACATATGAGTGAAATCATATGGTTCTGGACTTTTCCCATCTGACTTATTTCACACAGCCTGATATTGTCAGATTCATCCCTGTTGTCACAAATGGCAGTGTTTTTTTTTATGGCTGAGTAGTATTCCATTGTGTATATGCACCACATCTTCTTTATCCAGTCACCTATCAAAGGACACTTCCGTTGTTTCCACGTCTTGGACACCACGAATACTGCTGCAGTGAACACAGGATGTGCACGTTTCTTTACAAATAAATGTTTTCAAATCCTGGGAGGTAGAGACCCAGGAGAGGGATTGCTAGGTCCAATGGTAGCTCTGTTCTTAATTTTTGAAGGGACCTCCAGACTGTCTTCCTTAGGGGCTGGACCAGTTTACATTCCCACCAGCAGTGAGTGAGGGCTCCTCTGTCTCCACAACCTCTTCACGTGTTTTTACTTGTCCTGTTGATAACAGCCATTCTGACAGGTGTGAGGTGATAGCTCACTGTGGTTTTGCCTTTCACACGGGTGAGTTTTATGCACATTACTATACTTTGGGGAAAGCCAAGTTATAGGACGTAGGTTTCTTTTCCTCCTCTCCCCAGCAGTTAACCCCAGGTCCTTCTTTGTGCCCCTCACCAGGTCAGGAGGCCTGGGTGCGGCAGCTGAAGTGGTCGGAACTGTCCAAATTCAATCAGCTCAAGTGGAGGCCCCTGTACAGCGACCCTAAATCTTCTGAAACATCTGCTTTTGTCAAGAGCCACAGGAACCTGGCTTTCTACTGGATCCTCAGAGCGGGACACATGGTGAGACAGTCTGCTTTTGTTCCAGACCCTCACTTGTCCTGAGCGGGGAGCCACAGGTAGTTGGTCGTGCGTGGGTGCACGGCCCGCGTTGGTCTCACACGGAGCACTTGGGGCTTGGGAGTGTTTCGAGATCTCCTAACAAAATTCTGCCGTTGGCGCCTCATTCCTTTGAGTCTAGAAATTATTGCAAAGAGTAAGTCCTCCTGAGGGAGTTCCGCTGGGCTCTCTGTCCTTTCTACTCTCCAGGTTGAATGAATAGAATGCTACTTTCCTCCTAATGGTTTGTTCTGAAAAAAACTGTCTCAGGGGAAGAAGGGAGACACCTTTCTTCCTTGACATTTTCAGGAAGCGAAAACCAAAGCTCAGTGCTCGGGACAGCTGGGTGCCGGACAGCTGAGTCCTGGGTGCCGGACAGCTGAGTCCCGGGTGCCGGACGGCTGAGTCCCGGGTGCCGGACGGCTGAGTCCCCTAGTCCCGGGTGCGGGAAAGCCGAGTCCCGGGTGCGGGAAAGCCGAGTCCCGGGTGTGGGAAAGCCGAGTCCCAGGTGAGGGAAAGCTGAATTCCTGGTGGGTGTGGGAAAGCCGAGTCCCAGGTGCGGGAGAGCTGAGTCCCCGGTGAGGGAAAGCTGAGTTCCCAGTGGGTGAGGGAAGGCCGAGTCCCGGGTGTGGGAGAGCCGAATCCCCGGTGAGGGAAGGCTGAGTTCCGGTGGGTGTGGGAAGGCCGAGTCCCGGTGCGGGAAAGCCGAGTCCCAGGTGTGGGAAAGCCGAGTCCCCGAGTCCCGGTGCGGGAAAGCCGAGTCCCAGGTGTGGGAAAGCCGAGTCCCCGAGTCCCGGGTGCGGGAAAGCCGAGTCCCAGGTGCGGGAAAGCCGAGTCCCGGTGCGGGAAAGCCGAGTCCCGGGTGCGGGAAAGCCGAGTCCCGGGTGCGGGAAAACCGAGTCCCGGGTGTGGGAAAGCCGAGTCCCGGGTGCGGGAAAGCCGAGTCCCCGGTGAGGGAAAGCTGAGTTCCCAGTGGGTGTGGGAAGGCCGAGTCCCGGGTGCGGGAGAGCCGAGTCCCTGGTGCGGGACGGCTGAGTCCCAGGGGGTGCAGGAGGCCGAGTCCCCCGGGGGGTGCGGCACAGCTGAGTCCCCGCTGCAGAAAAGCTGGTGCACGGTGGGGAGTGTCTTCGAGCAGGGGCTCTGGGGACCCCCGGGTTTCCGTTAGGAGGAGGCTTTGCCTGCAAGCACAGGCAGGGAGGCTGGCAGACTCCTGCATTTGCAAGGCGAGCACACTGTTTTCCTCAGGCTGTATGTTGGCCGAGGGGGTTTCTGTGGGCGGAAGGAGGTGATGGAGAGCTGAGTCCACTACACACAGGCACCCGCACACCCGCCAAGAGGCCGGGGGAGGAACCCCGGAGGTCAGGAGGGCCCGGGTGCTTCCGTCACGGTTATGCTCTGGTCTGGGCATGTAAACACAGGGTCTCTCTTCTCCGCAGGACTGTGGGTTCCTGTCCAGTATTAGTTGAGAGGGACAGTAAGGTGTTGTCCGGCCTTTCCTGCCCCCTTGGCTCCATTGCGCTCAGGACACAATCTCTATAGAAAATCTTTAGAGTCCACCGATAAGTGAAAGCATATGCTATTTGCAGAGACGACATACTCTGAACCTCTCTGACCCTCGGTTTCCTTTTAAGAACTTTCCAGATCCTGAAAGTTTCCTTTATTGATTGAACAGACGTTTGAGTGTCTTGTGACTGCTAGTCACTGTGCCAGGTATTGGGCTGCGTGGAGGGTGCCCCGTCTCTGTCCTCAAGGGCATGAGGCTCAGGCAGAGGCCCTAACGGCACGGGGTGAGAAGTGCTAAGATAGGGGCTGGCCCAGGGCAGAGGGCCTGGCCCAGGCTTGGGGTCCCAGAAGATGGAGCCCCACCCAATGGGCAAGAGCTAGCCAGGTACAGGGCAGAATGCAGGAGCGAGGAGTGCAGCCGAGGCCTCGGGAGGGACACTGGGCAGAGACGAGACTGGGAAGGGAGGCTTTACACACCATGAGAAGGACCCCCAGGCGAGAGGCGGGTTTAACGGCGGGCACACCGGGCACGCGCACCAGCCCTGACTTCTGAAGGGCCCCGCAAAACCCCAACTTTATACTTTTTTCTAATGACACCATGTTTGGTTTCATATGTGCAATTTCAACATTAATAGTATCTAATACTTTTTATTTATTTAAAATATGTTTAACATGTATTTTTATTTCCCCCTCGTCTCTCTCTTTTTCTTAAGGGGCCCAATACTTTCTTCTGCGCCCTGGGGCCTCAGCCGACCTTAATCCGCCTCTGCCCCAGACCTTTCTTGATAGCAATGGGATGCCATTGAAATGTTTTAAGTAAAAGACGTAAAATTACTAGGTTTGTCTATAAAAGAATATGCCAGCAGCAGAAGTCATGGGACAGGACTGGGGTAGAGCACCAATCTAGGAGGCTTGTACAAATCCAGAAGGGAGGGAGGTAGAGGCCTTAAGGCAGAGAGGGCAGGACTTGGTAGCTAGCTGCCCACAGAACAGCTCAGAAGGCAACCGAATGTATAAAGCGCGTGTATGTGTGAGTCTGGAGTCAAATGTTTGTCCTTGCAGACGGAGACTGGGGAGTCAAATATGGAGAAGGCAGGGGGCCGAGCCCTGGGGACACCAGTATTCAGGAGACAGGAGGCAGAAGAAGGACCCATGAAGGAGACTTGAGAAAGAAGCAGCCAGGAACCAGAAGGGAGACCTAGGGCGGGTGGCATCCCCCGGGCGGAGAGGAGCCGCTGGTGTCGGCGGCCGTCGTGGCCAACGTTGTTAGTGAACGGCAGTCTCTGAAGCCTGCACGGCAAGGCTGGTTGGAGCGAACGAATGAGCAGCAAGGGAGAGAAGACGACTCCCTTAGGAAACAGGAAGGAAGAAACGATCTGAAGAGAGAATGATCAAGGCTGCAGGACAGGGTTCAAAGCGCATTTTGTTCATGGCTCTCAATATCTCAGTACCTTCAGGGGCGAGAACACACTGTGTCTTAGAGCACAGAGCTATTAAGAGAGGGGTCCCTGCGGAGGCAGGTGGGAAGGGGAGGGGGGGAGCCAACCCCGGGCTGGCTCCAAGCTGGAGTTCAGACCCATTTCCTCTTGGTTTGTCACAGAAAGAACAAGAGATCAGTTGGGGGCAGCCTTAAAATAGCTCTTCAAGGCTGCTATTAAATCATAACCCCAACCACTTCCCCTTCAGTACACTAAATGTCGTTTTGGTAAGCCCCACCATGCCTGTGTGGCCTGGCTTGGCAGGAGAATCCGGGACAGTGATATGCCACAGAGAACCCGGGAACTGGGGAATTTCAGACCTCGGAGACATTTACTCTCTGCCCCAATCTTTGTAGAGGAGAAACTGAGGCCTTTGCCCCTCCCCCCTTTGGCATGTGGGAAGGAGATTTATTTTTTTAAAACAGGAATTATTAATAAAACTAAAGGAGAAACAAAACAGAGCTGAATACAATATAAAAATGGGGGTGCCACCCACACAGAGGGTCTTACTTGCTTGTTTGTTTATGGTTTTGCTGTTAGCTTCCCTCTTGGGCCGTTTTTCTACTCTGGTCCCAGCCTGGGGGGCTTCCTATGCAGAGAATCCTATAAAATGTTTAGAATCTCCTCTGTTCCTTGAATAGTCTGGTGCCTAGTACCATAAGCACAGCCCCTGTGAACCAATCAGTGGGTCAGCCCCACACGGAGAAAGCGCTGTCCTAGACGCAGACTTCACGCCCCTGCCAGCCAACACCCTTGCGGCCCAGAAGAGCCTCTGTCGGGGATGCCCCGGGTTGCTGTCACAGAGAGGGCGCTCTGACTGGGAACTGGGTCTCAGATGTCACCCCTGAGCACCAGCCCCAGGAGCAGACCCGGAGCACTAACTCGGATACTGTTTGGTTCTAGGTTCCTTCCGACCAAGGGGACATGGCTCTGAAGATGATGAAGCTGGTGACCGGGCAGGAATAGGACGGACTGGGCTGGAGGGGCACCACTCGGCCTTGGGGCACGAAAGCTGGAGCGAGCGCCCCAAAGCTATAGGATGCTCCGTTCTTTCCCTCGAATCGGACCTGGGCTGTGAATCGTGAAGGTTCCTGTCGGTTCCCGCAGAGGACAAACTCACCGCCTCTGTGGTGACTTAGAAATCATTTCTGCTTCTGAAAAAAACTGAAGATATTTTTAAATGGATTTCTTTTAATCAAAATGAAGGCGTTGAACTACATTAACTTTTTATTATGAAAGCAAATTATGTGATATATATTTAAAAAGTGGGAGTGGAAGGCAGGGACCCTGGCAGAGTAGATCAGTTGGTTACAGCATCATCCCAATACACCAAGGTTGCAGGTTCGATCCCTAGTCAGAGCACATGCAAGAATCAACCAATGAATGCATAAAATAAGTAAAATTACAAATCACTGTTTCTCTAGTGTGTGTCTCTCCCTCTCTCTCTCTAAAGTCAATAAGTAAAAAAATTTTTTTATTGAGGAGGGGACTACAAAGAACAAAATAAAACACACACATATGCCCTCCCCTGGGATATGCACTATACCACTCTAGTGAATATCCTTGGCAGGATTTTTTTTTTCTATACATGTGTATATTTTTTTTTGCAAAAATTGAGTCATTATTTTACTGTCTACTTTGTTCATACACCAGAATGTCATAAACACCTTTTCATGTCAATAAATGTTCTGTAACATTTTTAATGGCTGCCGAGAATTCCATTTTGCTGATGTACCATTGTTGATGTACTAAATGTCCAGTTGTTTCCTATAAGCAATTTTTAGTTTATTGCTATTCTACACGGTGCTCTGGTGATTCATCCTGACAGTTTTATTTTTATGCATATCCTTATTATTTTCTTACAATAAATTCCTAAAAGCATAATTGTTTCGTCAAACAATTCCAGCGTTTCTTTAACATTAAAATGATGAATTTTTATTTGTGGCTTAAGGTCTGCGCGAGGGATCGGATAGCTTCTCTGATGCCCTGAAAAGATCACTACCTCCTGTAGTTGTGAGACTGGGATTCTGAAAAGCAGAGTTTTCAGAACTCAGGGAAGGAGTTACTAGCAAGTTACACCTCCGTGATCCGCCCCTCCGGGCTGAGGCCAAAACAGGCTTCCTTGGACGGAGGTGTTGCACACTTTCCCTGTGAGCAGAGGTGTTGCACACTTTCCCTGTGGTTTGCCATTGGAGAGAAAGCATCTTTGCTCTTGGATGGAAGAACACAAGAAGGCTGGGCTGGCTCCCTCTTAACTCCACCAGTGCTGCGTTTGCTGGGTCCCAAGACTGACCTGGCTGAAGCTATTGCTGAGTGCCCAATCTGCCAACAGAAGAGACAACACTGAGCTCCTAAGATGGCACCAATGCCCACCGAGACCAGCCAGCTACTTGGTAGTAGGTTGAGTACACTGGACCACGTTCATTATGGAAGAGGCAGCGAGCTGTTCTTACTGGATGTGACACTTGCTCTGGACGTGGATTTGTCTTTTCTGCCCTCGCGCTCCTGCCAGACTACCATCTGTGTCATTGCGGCACTTTCGTTGTTCATTGATTGCTTTCTTATATGTACCTTGACCGGGCGGCTCCAGCCGAGCCAGTGACTCCTTGCTCAAGCCAGCAACCTTGGGCTTCAGGCCAGCGACCATGGGGTCATGTCTATGATCCCATGCTCAAGCCGGCGACCTCAGGGTTTCCAGCCTGGGTCCTCAGCGTCCCAGTTCGATGCTCTATCCACTGCGCCACCACCTGGTCAGGAAGAAAGTAATCTTAACCGGTCAATCTAAATTTTCCTAAAGGAAGTTGAGGTAATCTGCCTGATAAGATCACTGCCTTCCCCGAAGGGAAGGTAACCTTGCCTGAAAGAGTCCTTTTGTTTTGGTAATAACTTTCTTGTCCTCCCCAGTTTCTGCCCACAAAACCCGTCCGTACTGTACGGCTCCTCTGGAGTACTCTACCTGCGAGATGGGATGCTGCCCAACATTCACGACTCGTTCAATGAAGCCAATCAGATTTTCAAACTCACCCAGTGGATTTATTTCTTTAATAGCTGTATAAGACCCAGACACATGGCACATTATTTTTAGGAAATAGCTCGCCTGGTGGATTGGATGAAAGCCACTGGAAGGTCTGTTTACTCTGCAAAGGGGAACTGTCTGACTCTCCCTGTAAATACCAAACGGACACCTCACATGCAGCAGCTGATATGCTCCGTATATAAGCCATGTGGGACTGGCTTTACAATGACCGGGGTTATCCACCTGCTGAATATGCCCTGTAAAGCCAGTAGCCACGGCCACCATCACAGCCGCCTGGCCCATGCAAGATCGTATTTGATTTGGACAGACGGTAATGAAACAACGGAGCCAAGAACTGGTGGGCTATTAGCTTTAATCCTTGCTTGCACCCGGCGGGCGAGAAATACACACAGTGGGAAAACACTTCCCTTTCCATTCAGGGCTCCCAAAGCCACTGACTTATCCGAGTTTCCTAAAATCAAAGGTTTCTACCTCACCGCCTCATTCACCTCTGTTCCCCATCTCCTTCTCTTTACACAAACTCTGCACGAACTGGCTTCTCCTTCAGCACTCCGCCATCTTGGCTGCTTCTGCTCTCCTCCACGTGGCATTTCTCTGCTCTCCTGCAGCATGGGCTCCTCTGCCCCATTTTATAGTGTAGAAATCAAAACCTTTAATCCAATATACAAACAAGGAAGTCTCTGATACAAAGTTACTTATCTGAGGCATAATGGGATTCCTCATGAGAGTGCACCACCCCACATCATGCAACAGTCAAGAGTGTGGGGAAAAGCTTAGTCTTAAAACTAAGCCTTAGGCTATAAGGACCCTGCCAGCTTACAGCCTGTCCCCCACACCCAATGCAAACTATAAGCGAGCAAACATATACATCATATTTACAAACTTATTTGACCAACATGCCCGTTACTCAGGTCATGGTAAAGGCTGTGGTTAAGGTGGCCACTTTTTCACAGGTACCCTCTGTAACCTTAATACTGCAAAATCAGCAATAATCCCAGAAGCATATTGAATTTGCTATCTCAGCTTCCTCTCATGGGTTTTACAGATTCTCACAAAAACATTAATTAATTAACAAGCGAGTGAGGAGAAGCAAGGGGGAGGGTCAAAGAACTCATCCCAGCAAGGCAGAAATCTTTAGAAATGAGAGCAATTGACAGAATTGACCTGAAGGTCGTAATACAGCACTACTGAAGGATGGTTGGAGCATCATCTCTACATGTGGAGGTTGCTGGTTCGATCCCCAGTCAGGGCATATACAGAAACAAATCGTTATCTCTCTCTCTCTCATTAATAAACAAATTAAAACACACACACACACACACACACACACACACACACACACACACACACTGCCCTAGAGTAATACAGCATAGATATAGAATTTTTAGCCTTGGCCAAATGGGTAAGTTGGTTGGAGTATCATCCCAAAGCTTGGAGGCTCAGAGGTTGTGGGTTTTGTCCTTCTCTCTCTCTCTCTCTCTCTCTCTCTCTCTGTCTCCTTTCTCTCTTTATTCCTATCTTGCTAAAATAGAAAAAAGAAAAATAGAATTTTTAACTGGACACATAGCCATTTAGGAGACAAGGGACTACATTTCCCAGCCTCCCTTGCAGCTAAGTGTGACCATGTGACTAAGTTCTACCCAGTGGAATGTAAGCAGATGTCTTCCCCTGGCAGCTGCTAGACACCTTCCTCAATGGGTACCTTTGCCCTCTTCCCCCCCCACACACACACACTTTTTTCATTTTACGGCTAGAATGTGAATACCACCAGTTGCGGTAAAGAGCATAAAAATCAAAGCAAAGACATGGTAAGGAGAGTAGCTGGAAGAAGCCAGGGTCCCTGAGAACACTGAAGAGTGGAGCCGCCATCTTTCATCACCATTTCAAGATCAACTTCTATCTTAAGCTACTGGTGGTTTGGGTTTTCCACGTACAGCCAAACGGAAGGCTAACTAAATACAGTGTGGATTTAGAAACTAGGAGCGGCGTTGGTACAGTCTTCTTCATAAACCCAGGGAAGCTGAGAATTACTCCCATGAGAAAAAAAAAACATTTCAAATGTAGTTTTAGACCATGCCGTTAGGTCTGGTTTCTTAAGTATTCTTGATCTTAACACCAAAGGAAACTTGGGTGTCAGCAGTAGAGGAAATTCCAAGTAAAACACTAAGGTTCAGGACATCCACCTTCCAATTTAGTTGCCTCAAGTGCAGAGAAAAAGAAGGAGTTGGGGCAGGGTACAAGCCTCCCAGTTCATCTTGTTTTCAGAGATTACCAGCCCTACTCCAGGAATGATTAAAAGGCTCTCTTGAGAGAATTGCAACTAAAACTAAAGTGGCATCTGGCATCTCTCTGAACACAGAAGAATAACCTGTTTTAATTTGCTAAAGTTCAAGTCAAGCCCTGAGAAAGAAACCACTGAGAATATATTTTAAAATAAAAATGACAATCTAAAAAGGAAAAGCAAAATGCCAAGTCAAAAGAAAGTATTTGGCCCCGGCTGGTGGCTCAGTGGATAGAGCGTCGGCTTGGTGTATGGACATCCCAGGTTTGAGTTCAGGTCAGGGCACACAGGAGAAGCAACCATCTGTTTCTTTCCCCCTCACTCTCCCCCTTTTCCCCTCTTCCTCTCCAGCAGCCAGTAGCGCTATTGGTTTGAGCAGAGCATGGCCCCAGGCACTGAGGGTAGCTTGACTGGTCTGAGTGCATCAGCCTCAGGTGCTAAAAGCTTGGTACTTGATTGTCGGCCCCAGACAGAGTTGCTGGGTGGATCCAGATCAGGGCACATTTGGGAGTCTGCCTCACTATCTCTCCTATTCTCACCTTAAAAAAAAAAAAAGGATTTGGCCCTGGCTGGTTGGCTCAGCGGTAGAGCGTTGGCCCGGCGTGCAGGAGTCCCGGGTTCGATTCCTGGCCAGGGCACACAGGAGAGGCGCCCATTTGCTTCTCCACCCCTCCCCCTCTCCTTCCTCTCTGTCTCTCTCTTCCCCTCCCACAGCCAAGGCTCCATTGGAGCAAAAGATGGCCCGGGAGCTGGGGATGGCTCTGTGGCCTCTGCCTCAGGCGCTAGAGTGGCTCTGGACGCAACAGAGTGATGCCCCAGAGGGGCAGAGCATCGCCCCCTGGTGGGCATGCCCAGTGGATCCCGGTCAGGCGCATGCGGGAGTCTGTCTGACTGCCTCCCCGTTTCCAGCTTCGGAAAAATGAAAAAAAAAAGAAAGGATTTTTGTTACATTAAATCAAAGCTGGTGAAAACATAGACACTTCAAAGCTCAGAGCTACAATATGTTAGGACTGGGGAATCAGGTTTAATTTTTTCCTCAAGAAGTGGTTATTTTGGAAAGCAGCAAAGGGAGTGCAAGATTTTGCTGTGATGTTTACCTGCGATCTGGGCACACGACCTTTCCGGCCATTACATTCTGTCAGCAGTCAAAATCAGGGTCAGACCCGAAAGCGAACAGCTTATTCCAGGTGAGTGTTTCCAGAATTAAATATCATTATCAATGACACAGCTTAGTTTGATGTTCTTTGGTGTACAGAACCCTACCGGGCCCTGGCCTGGTAGCTCATTTGGTGAAAGCATCATCCTAATATGCCAAGATTGTGAGTTTGAACCCCAGTCAGGGCCCATGCAAGAATCAACCAATAAATGCATAAATCAGTGGAACAACAAATCGATCTCTCTCTCTCCCTCAAATCAATAAACAAAACTAAAAAAAAAAAAAGAACTTTCCGGGGACCAGATTTCCCCTTTTACCACCCTCTCTGCCAAACCACGGGTCTGACCAGTTTCTACAAGATCCCCCCACCCATGCCCCTCCAATTCACTCTGGGTTGAAGCTTCAGGTGCAAGCACAGTTATCTTCAAGGGAGCTGAAGAGGACCATCCCATTTGTGATTATACAGGGCAAGATGTTAACCCAAGCAAGCGTCCTCTTTCCAGTCTGCACGCCTCTGGACCACTCCAGTGGTTGTTGCTCACCTGAGCAAGGCAAGCAAATGAAGTTGAGAGCTGTTTTAGCAAAAGCCCAACAGAGGTAGCAGATCTGTCTCAAAAGATGTCCTGCAGTCCGTCCCAAAGCCAATGCGATCGGAAAGAAGCATGCAACCATTCTCAGCCATTCTATCATTATGACAAATAACTCATCTTCAGCAGGTCAAATTAGCCATTTACATACAGATGTTCAGAGGTTTCTGATGTGATGTCTTTTTCAGAATAGCTATTTCATCTCCAGGGTAAATGAGATGGTTGTAAAACTTGACAATGAAGTCTACACTCCGGGGGGGGTCGGGGGAGTTCTGTATTTAATTAATCAGAGGTGGGCTTAGACATTTTATTACAGTGCATCCCACCAGGGTAACAGCTCATTATTACCTTTGTGCTTTTTTTTTTTTTTTTTTTTTTTTAAGCTGGAAACAGGGAGAGACAGTCAGACAGACTCCCGCATGCGCCCGACCGGGATCCACCCGGCACGCCCACCAGGGGCGACGCTCTGCCCACCAGGGGGCGATGCTCTGCCCATCCTGGGCGTCGCCATGTTGCAACCAGAGCCACTCTAGCGCCTGAGGCAGAGGCCACAGAGCCATCCCCAGCGCTCCGGCCATCTTTGCTCCAACAGAGCCTCGGCTGCGGGAGGGGAAGAGAGAGACAGAGAGGAAAGCGCGGCGGAGGGGTGGAGAAGCAAATGGGCGCTTCTCCTGTGTGCCCTGGCCGGGAATCGAACCCGGGTCCTCCGCACACTAGGACTTTTTTTTTTTTTTTAAAGCACACTTTCAAGGCCACCTTCCTGCTGCACAGAGCCCGGGAGGCTTTCTTTGTTCCTCTCACTTTCCCTTTAAGAAACAGTCTTTAGTCATTTCAGCTGGTCAAGTTCCAAATGCCCTCTGGACTAATTGGCAAGAAATGAGAATTTTCCAATTTGGAAGAGAAAGAGCCTGTTCTCCAGGGAAGGTTCTCCAAGGTAATTGCTTTCTCCGAGATCACTGCCTTTGGCATCCTTAACCAGAGACAAATCTCTCTGCTGTTACTGTTACTGGGAGGAGCTAGAAACCCACAGATGACAAAACAGGAGCTCTGGACAGACTTGCCGAGACCTTTGAAACCAGTGACCTTTTGAAAGAGAAACTGGGGGAAAGGCCAGTGCAGGCAAAGGCTGCTGAGCCCTCCCCCGCCTTCCCCCAGGGCAGGCACGAGGGCTCGAGGGCTCGGTAACACAGTCCCATTGTCTCTCTCTCTCTCCAAGGAGCGTCAGGGAAGGGGTGTGTTGGTAGAGGGAGCTAACATAGTATCCAGGAGAGAATGACACTTATGTGGCATAAATAATTTATCAAGCCACCTGGGCTGCCGGGTGGCAGCAAAGGAAGTGCTGAATAAGAAAAGATGGTGGCTTCGCTGGGCAAGACTCCAAGAGCAATCTGTGTGTGTCTGTGGGGTGAATGGAGGGTGGTGGTGGTGGGGGAGACATGGAGAAGAGGAAGTCCTCCTGGGGCCACCACCTACCACCCCAGGTGAGGGATGTGGGGGAAAGGCGAAGGGGGGTGACAAACAGTTGGGGGCTGGCTAGAAGGAAGCACTGAAAATCAAAATGGAATTGTTTTCTGTGCATTACTGGCTGAGGATACCCCCCACCTAATCCCCTCTCCCAGCTCCGCTGTTAAATCTTCGCTCCTGTTGGACGCAGGAGACAGGGAAGCCGGGCTAGGTTGTGACACTGTTGTCCCTCATTGTGTTCATGTGACAGTCCTGGTAGATGGCAGAAAGGAGATGGCTGCCAAAGTTGTCTTGGGGTGCAGAGGTGGAGGCTCGAAGTCCCCAAGGTGAGGTCACTGGTGGATTTAGCACTGTGGGACGCCACAGTGATGATCAGAGTAGACATGTCTCTCCTCCTGCTCCTGGGCAGGGCTTAGTGCTGTTGGAATCCATGCCTAAAGCTGCTGGACCCATTTCAGGTAGGGAAAGGATAGCACAGTGCATAAATGCACGGGTTTTGGAGTCAGACCCCCTGGGTTTGAATCCTGGCTGGGCCATCTGCTAGCTGTATGACCCTGGAGAACTTATTCAGATTCTCTGGACCTCAGCTTCCTCATTTGCGAAAAGCAAGACAATGATAGTACCTTCTTTATAGAGTTATAAGGGGGAGTAAATGAGATTATGGACCTAAGAATTTTAGCACAATGTTAGTCATTATTATCATTTTATTTTATAACAACAAAATAAATACCAGGACTGTGTCACGAACAGCCCTGAAGTTCAGCAGTGCTGAGGCTCTCCTCGCCACCTCTCTGGTCCACAGAAAGAGTTCAGGTCCCGGAGCTGAACATCTTCATTCCAATCCCAGCTCTGCCCCTCTGACCGTGTCTCTTAACCTCCCTGTGAAGGGAGTGAAGAACACCTCGTCCATGCTCGGGTGGCTGGGAGGGTGAACTACCATGAGAGGTACCTGGCCAGGACCTGTCCATCCGGTCTGATCAGAAAACGGTCCGGTGGCTTCCCTGCCCTGCCCGACTCTGCTTAATTGCACACTATTCTAGACAGCTCCGGGGACCCTAGGACGTACCCCGTTCGGTTAAGCTGGAGGGCACCTCACTCGGTGGGAACTGTTCCCTATGCTCTCTGGGAACCCCGCTGGCCTCATCTGAGGATCTTGCTGGCTGGGTTGGCTGAAATATGACTGGGTCATTTCAGTGATCCGGGCTGTTTTGAGAACTATTGGGACAATAAATTGAATCAAAGGGAATAAACCCAGTCAATCACATTTATATATGAGCCAAACGTGTTCCTTTTTTCCTCCAGCTTTGGGCAGGTCTCCATGGCTAGCTGCCCCTCCCCCTCCAGCCCCCAGGGACCTCCCAAAGACTCCTCCAGAGGCTTGATTTCCTCGCCTTGTGTTGCTTGGGAACCAAAGATAGTTGGTTTGGCTGTTCAAAGGAAGAGCAACCACAGAGAGTTAAGGACTTGGGAGCATATATATCCATATATATATATATATATATATATATATATATATATATATATGGATTAGAAATGCTTTGAAAATACCCTAGAACAGGGGTCGGGAAACTTTTTGGCTGAGAGAGCCATGAACGCCACATATTTTAAAATGTAATTCCGTGAGAGCCATACAACGACCCGTGTACGTTACGTATTATCCAATAAAAATGTGGTGTTGTCCCAGAGGACAGCTGTGATTGGCTCCAGCCACCCACAACCATGAACATGAGTGGTAGGAAATAAATGGATTGCAATACATGAAAATGTTTTATATTTTTAATGTTATTATTTTATTTTATTAAAGATTTGTCTGCCAGCCAGATGCAGCCATCAAAAGAGCCACATCTGGCTCGCGAGCCATAGGTTCCCGACCCCTGCCCTAGAAGAAAGAACACATTGTGAAGTCTCATAGTGGTTTCTCTAAACGTGGGACAACATGGTTTTATTTTTTTTAATCTGGACTTTCTAATCTTTTCTACAATGACAAGGTATGGCTTTTGCAATAGGGGGGAAATAATTGTTAAAAAAATAAAAGTGACATTCTTAGCTAGAAAGTTCATCCACCAGACACTTACTAAACCTATACTGTGGCCAGCACAGGGCTTGGCACTAAATCAGCCCGAGAGAAGATCCCTGCACTCCAATAAATTGCAAGGCACTGACGGAAACCTTTACCAAACAAAGAAATACATCGTGACAAACATGGATGGCTGCAACGAAAAGAATGACCCGGGCGCTGTGGTTGAGAGTAATGGGCAGAGGCTGTGAGTGCTGGGACCTAATTTAGACGGCAGGTACCGTGAGGAAGAAAAGGAGAATTCTCTACACAGAAAGTGCCTGAGGGATGGTTCTAAAACAAGAAGGAGCTTGAAATGGGCAGGAGCGTTTGGGGAGTGGAGGTGAGATTGTGAAAGGAGCGGGCCAACCCTGACGGTCTTTGTTCTAAATGCCAGGGGAAGCCAATTAGGAGGCTCTTGAAAGAGAAGGGGCTGGGTGGTGCTGGTGGAGAAGGAAGGTGGGTGGATGTAGTGCTTTTTTTTTTTTTTAAGGGAGAACAAATAGGTAAAACATGATGTTGGACTGGAAGCAGGGAGTAAGAGAGGGGAGTCGCCATGGATGACTGCACGTTCTCCGGCTTGGATTTATTTACCAAAGAGAGGCAGTCTGTGGGAGGAACAGGCTAGGACCTGTTGAATTTCAGATGGCTGGATTTATTCCAAGGGTGGCATTCAGAGGTGGCTTGGCTCTCTGATGTGAGAAAGCCCAATGCAAACAAGGCAAACAATTCAAGTTGCTTTGGCATGGCTTAACAGCCTGATGAAATTTTAGTTATTTGCAGAACTATTAAGGGTCTGAAAGGGTCATGTGGAATTTCACATGTAGAATTTCACTGTACTTTATTTTATGGGCAACAGAATGTGCAATGGTGGCACTTGGTAGTTGGGGTTTTATGAAGATGACAAGGTATAGTCCTCATGAATGTCAAAGGTCTACTAGAGGTACAACAATGTATTCAACTAATTTCCAGTAAAAGCTCATGGAAAATGACTGGGTGGTGCGGAATCTGCAGACAGACAGTAGCTCTCTTTCATCTGGCACTGACTACTGCGCATTCTGTCACACACTCTATAAGTATCCCATTTGAGCCTCACATTTTTTATCATCCATCTTATATTGAGACAAAAAGGCTCAGAAAGGTTAAGTAATGTGGTCACAGAGCTAGCAAGAGGCAGCGTCTGCACATGTCTGAGCTGACTAGAAAGCTTGGGCTTCTATGAAGCAGATGTTGTCTTTGGTTACAGAATGGATGACCTGGGAAGCATTGGCTAAGACGGGGCTGACAATGGAAAGGTTGCCCCGGGTGGATAGCTCAGTAGGTTAGATCATCTTCCCAAAGCACAGAGGTTGCCAGTTCAATCCCCCATTAGGACACACACAGGAGCAGATAGATGTTTCTGTCTGTCTATCTGTCTCTCTCTCTCCCTTCCTCTTTCACTAAAATCAAGAAATAAAAATTATTTAAGAAATCCTGACCAGGCGGTGGCACAGTGGATAGAGCATCTGACTGGGATGCGGAAGACCCAGGTTCGAGACCCCGAGGTTGCCAGCTTGAGCGCAGGCTCATCTAGTTTGAGCAAAAAGCTCACCGGCTTGAGCCCAAGGTCGCTGGCTCAAGCAAGGGGTTACTCGGTCTGCTGAAGGTTCGCGGTCAAGGCACATGTGAGAAAGCAATCAATGAACAACTAAGGTGTCGCAATGCGCAACGAAAAACTAATGATTGATGCTTCTCATCTCTCCGTTCCTGTCTGTCTGTCCCTGTCTATCCCTCTCTCTGACTCTCTCTCTGTCTCTGTAAAAAATTAAAAAAAAATTATTTAAGAAATGGAAAGATTTACTGGGGAGTGATACCCATGGACAGATAAGACTCCAATGCAGGCCTGTCAAAGGCTCTGCCAACCCAACATGGAGTCCTGAGGCAAAGACTGCCTGCCCCTTAGAGGAGCCATGCGCTGGGCAGAGATGGCTAAGGGCTTGCCCCAGTATCTCGGCTCCGCCACTGGCTGGGGAGAGCACTCCAAGAGGAGCCTGAGCTCAGCTTGACAGCTAGGCTGAGCACCAAAGGCTGTCAATGAACTGCACGTGTATTTGGGCAGCAGTCTATCTTTAAAGGGGACCGGAATAGCACATCTCACCTGCCACGTGCTCTAAAAATTGCCAGCACTCCTTTCATCCAAGAAAAGGCAGTGCATCGATTATCCATGGCCGTGTAACAAATTGTCCCCAAATCTGGTCACTTAAAGCAACAAACATTTGTCATCTCACAGTTTCTGTGGGTCAAGAACCTTGGTGGCCCTGAGCTGGGAGCCTCTGGCTGAAGGTCTTTTTTTTTCTTGATTTTTAAAATTTTTTTTATCTGAAGCTGGAAACGGGGAGGCAGCCAGACAGACTCCCACATGAGCCCAACCAGGATCCACCCGGCACACCCACCAGGGGGCGATACTCTGCCCATCCCGGGCTTCGCTCTGTCGCGACCAGAGCCACTCTAGCGCCTGGGGCAGAGGCCAAGGAGCCATCCCCAGCGCCCAGGCCAACTTTGCTCCAATGGAACCTTGGCTGCGGGAGGGGAAGAGAGAGACAGAGAGGAAGGAGAGGGGGAGGGGTGGAGAAGCAGATGGGCACTTCTCCTGTGTGCCCTGGCCGGGAATCAAACCCGGGATTTCCGCACGCCAGGCCGACGCTCTACCACTGAGCCAACCGGCCAGGGCTTGGCTGAAGGTCTTGCATGAAGTTGTAATCAAGCTGTAGCTGGGCTGCTTGTCTCATCTGAAGGCTCAACTGGAGGAGGAGTCCACTTCCAATCTCACCTACCCAGTGGTTGGCAGGCTGTGGTCCCTCATCACACGGACCTTTCCACAGGACAATGAGAGCAGCTGAGCAACACAAGAGACAGTAAGAAAGATGACTGTAACTAGAAGTCATGGCCTTTTATAATTTAACCTAGAAAGTGACATCCCATCCCATCTGCCTCATTCTCTCTGTTAGAAGCAAGTAAATTAGTCCAGTCCATACTCAGGGGTACACAAGTACAAACGTACTGGGAGGTGGGGGTCATTGGTGGCCAGTTTGCTGTTTGTTTTAGCAAAAGAGAGATACAGAGGCAGAGAAACAGAGAGAGACAGACAGGAAGGGAGAGAGACAAGGAGCATCAGCTCGTAGTTGCGGTACTTTAGTTGTTCATTGATTGCTTTCTCATACGTGCCTTGACCGGGGGGCTCCAGCCAAGCCAGTGACCCCTTGCTCCAGCCAGCAACTTTGGGCTTCAAGTCAGTGACCTTTGGGCTCAAGCCAGTGACCATGGGGTCATGTCTATGATCCTATGCTCCAGCAGGAACCTTGGAGTTTTGAACCTGGGTCCTCAGCGTCCCAGGTCGATGCTCCATCCACTGGTCAGGCAAAGGTATTATTATATAGTGTGCAATACTTGAAACCATGTCAACACGATAAATTAAAAATAGAAATAAAAGTAAGAGTAAAGGCTTGTTTGGCAATGCACAAATAGCAGTAACACCAAAGAGAAGAGCAAGGAAATTATCTCTACAAGTTAGGATGATGGCTATCTCTGGAGGAGGAGGGAAATATGATGGGGGGGGTGTCCACAGGGACTTCTGGGCAGCTGAGTGCTCCTCTGGACGTGGTTGGTGGTCATGGGGTATCCAGTTTATACTGATGCATTAAACTGTACATACGTGTTTTCTTTACTCCTCTGTATGTGTGACCTATCGCACAATAAATGAAATTACACTGAAAACAGTTGTGCTGAGTGGGGCGCTGTTGGCCAGGGGCGGGCGCCTGTGACGGCAGGTGGAGAGCCTCAGGTCCTTCTGCCTTGGATAAGTCTCCCACGCTGTTTGACTTGCAGCCTGGCTTGCCAGGATGTTCCTGAGGCGTGTTGCACCCAAATAAACTCGGAGGAAGACAGTGCTTGGTGAGATCATGTTGCCATTTGATACAACGTGTCTGAGCAAGTTGGTGTTTTTATTTTTTTTTTTCTATTCCTGAAAGGGCTGCTGAAGAATGAAACCGGATTCACATTGTATCAACGGCCACTTAGATCTTTACAACCCAAAGAACAACTTTGTAGGAAAGTGTTAGGAACAGCTCACTCCCGGGTTCCCCAAAGTCACCAGGCTTTGACCTATTCCCTCTCAGAACCTGGCGAGAAAGCAGAGGGGACTTGGGTTCCGCAAAGTCAGACCAGCTGGAAACGCGAGCAAGGGATTCTGGAGCCAGTCTCCGTCTACTGGGAGGAATGGAGAGGGTGGTGGCTGGGGTGGGGAACAGGAGATGTCCTTTCTCTTTGGAGACTTTGAGCTCATTGTACCCGTCCCACCTTGGTCAGATAGAGCTTTGCTTTCTGAGTGAGCAGCTGCCTAGACTCCTCAAGTTCATGACACAACTCTATAGACTTAGTGGTGTTTACCTGTGCCCAAGACAGGCTCACATGGAGCTGAGGTGTGTTTTTAGGGCCCAGAAGAGTATCCTTCCTCTCTCAATGGGGGAGCGGGGTGGGGGGAGGTAGGGTTACCAGGACCGAGTACTGAAGGCCAGTTAAATCTGAAGTTTATCTGAAATTCAAATCCAACTATCTAACTAAGCATAGTGTATTTTTATTTCCTAAATTTGGCAACCTTGGGAGAGGATCCTCAGCACAGAGCAACGGGGACAGAGTGGGTAGGGGCAGGCTTCTCCTGAGCTGCTGGCATCGATAAGCCGGTCTTCTCTGCTCACCAGCTCCGCTCCTCTCCCTCCACAGCCCTGGGGGTCGTTGCCCAGTGCCCGGGCTGAGCACCTGCCCCACACCAGAGAAGTTATAACATTAAGGAATTATTGTTGATTATGTTGTATCATAAGAGCACTGTCATCATTTTTAAAGGAGGTTTTATCTCTTAGAGATGTACACTAAAAGATTTATAGGTTAAAATAAGCTATCTGCCGTTTGCTTCAAAATAATATCAGGAAGGAATACATACTATTTAAAAAAGGCAGATCACCCTGACCTGAATAGCTCAGTTGGTTGGAGCGTCGTCCTGATACGCCAAGGTTGCAGGTTCAAACCCCAGTCAGGGCACGTGTAGGAGTCAACCAATGAATGCATAGATGGATGGAACAACAAAATGGTGTTTCTCTCTCTCCCTTCCTTTCTCTCTAAGATCAATAAGTAAAGAAAAGATGGATACTTAAAAAAAAAAAAAAAAGCAGCTCAGAGTTGATAGTTGCCTGAGACTGGAAGCACGAAAACTGGGCGGCAAGGGGGCAAGAGAAAATTTGGAGGATGATAAAAATGCTCTTTATTTTGATTATGGCAGTGGTTTCAAGGTGTATTTACCAGTGAAATCTCATCAAATTGAATGCTTAAATAAATGCAGCTTATTGTACATAATAAAGGCATATATTTAATAAAGGCATACCTTAATAAAAGTACTAGTTTAAAAACTACAATATGGAAGGAGAAGTGAGTGGGGGTGTGGGTGAGGCAGGCTAGCAACGGGGTCCTGGTTCGTGTGGTGGGTGATGCTTATGCCTAAGGTTCATTACACTGACCATCTGCTCTTTGGACTGTCCCCATTTAAAATTCTCCATAATAAAAAGTTTTTCAAAAGATAAGACATATAAGAAAAAAAAGAAGAAGATTTCAAATGGGGTGTTTTGAAATTTCTCAATAAGGAAGAGTTGTTTTTCAAAAAAAAAATTGAAATGAGATTTGCTTGAGGTAAATGAATGACTAGAAAAAGATTATTATTATCTGGCAGGATTCTATGTTCAGTTTTCCTCTGAGTGACTGCAAATTCTCATTCCACATGAATGAAAAAAAAAAAAAAAAAGAAAGAAACTCCAAAAAAGTAGGACTACGAAATGGTATAGCCTCTCTGGAAGTCAACTGGGCATTTTCTTCCAAGGCTACACAGTCTTCCCGTAGGACCCGGCGGCCATACTTCGTGGTATCAACCCAGACGAGCTGGGAACTTATGTCTACACACAAATGTTTGTCATGGGTTTATTCATAACTACCCAAACTGGGAAGCAACCAAGATGTCTTTTTTTTTTTATCTTATTTTTATTCATTTTAATGCAGTGACATTGATAAATCAGGGTACATATGTTCTGAGAAAACATCTCCAGATTATTTTGACATTTGATTATGTTGCATACCCCTCACCCAAAGTCAAATTGTCTTCCTTCACCTTCTATCTGGTACAAAGAAAACCAGATAGAACCAAGATGTCTTTTAACAGGTGAAGGGATAAAGAAATTGTGTTATATCCAGACAATGAACTATGATGCAGCTGATAAACATAAATGAACCATCAAGCGGGAAAAGACATGGCGGAAACTTAAATGCATTTTGCTAAATGTAAAGGAGTCAGTTTTAAAAGGCTACATAGCCTGACCAGGAGGTGGCGCAGTGGATAGAGCGTCGGACTGGGATGTGGAAGGACCCAGGTTCGAGACCCCGAGGTCGCCAGCTTGAGTGCAGACTCATCTGGTTTGAGCAAAGCTCACCAGCTTGGACCCAGGGTCGCTGGCTTGAGCAAGGGGTTACTCGGTCTGCTGAAGGCCCGCGGTCAAGGCACATATGAGAATTCAATCAATGAACAACTAAGGTGTT
Organism: Saccopteryx bilineata; assembly: GCF_036850765.1. NCBI lineage: Eukaryota > Metazoa > Chordata > Mammalia > Chiroptera > Emballonuridae > Saccopteryx > Saccopteryx bilineata. Next base: position 384,072,229 of record NC_089491.1, read on the forward strand.
GCAACGCGCAATGAAAAACTAATGATTGATGCTTCTCATCTCTCTCCGTTCCTGTCTGTCTGTTCCTGTCTATCCCTCTCTCTGATTCACTCACTGCCTCTGTAAAAAATAAATAAATTAATTAATTAAAAGGCTACATATATCCTGTACGGTTCTAACTACATGACAATCTGGAAAAGGCAGAAATATGGAAGACAGTTAAAAGATCAGTGGTTGTCAGGGGTTTAGGGAGGTGAGAAGGGAGGGACAAAGTGTAGGGGGTTTTAGGACAGAGAAGCTGTCATGTCTGGTACTGTGCGTGACATTATGCACCTGCCAACACCCATAGAACTGTGTGACACAAAGTATGAGCCTTACTGTAAACAATGAGCCTCAGTTAATAATAATGGATTGGCCTGGCCGGATAGCTTGGTTGGTAAGAGCATTGTCCCAAAGCACAGAGGTTGCTGGTTTGATCCTCGGTCAGGGCACATACAGGAACAGATCTATGTTCCTGTCTCTCTGTCTCTCTCTTCCTTCCTCTCTTACCCAAACCAATAGAGAGCAAAAATTAAAGAAAAAAAAAAAAAAGAGAATTGACAGACCTGAGTATTTGCAGGTTCTTCCTCTAAAAATAAATAAATAATGTATCAATATTGATTCATTAATTGTAACAACTGTGTCACACTAATACTAGATGTTCAGGAGAGGGGAAAGTGTCTGTGAGGAGAGGAGGCATATGGGAATTCTCTGTACTTTCTGCCTAACTTCTCTGTAAACCTAAAATTCCAGATAAAAATAAAGTCCGCCTCTTGTTTTTTAAAAGGTAAAGCAAACCGGAAAAGGGAAGAAAAAACAAATCCAAATTAGATGCTTTGGAATTTCTGCATAGAGAGTTGCTAAGGAAAACCACTGAAAATGAGATTTGGCTGCGGTGACAGAATGACTGGAAGAAAATGGTTACCGTCTAGGATTTTATGTTCAGATTTCCTCTGAGTGCAAGTTCTCACAGCACGTTAGCGAAAAAGCCAAAGTCTTAAAAAAGTAAAAAAGACAAAGACGCAGGATCACATTACCATGGAAATGTGCCTTCCAATCTTCCTGGGTTTTCCCCAACAGCGTATTGTCAGTCACCGTTGGCTACCTGTTTTCTAGTTCCAGGGGAGGCTGGCTCATAGTCACAGAGGGTGGGGTGTGCAAGGAAGCCCTTTGGAAATTTGATGAGGCAGAACTTTGAAATATTAATCCAGCCACATTTGCAACCTGGGCATTGCTTCCATTCCATGGAGGTTGGGATACTATGTTGTTAGAACCCCCCCCCACACACACACACACACACACGCATGCACACAGGGGTGGCCTCTGTTTTAATTGCCTCCTAACTGTTAGGAACCAGCTTTCCCGCCAAGAGTCTGGGAGGACACACCCTGTTCCCAGCTCTGGCTAGATGTGAAAGTAAAAGGTTGTGACTGAACTCGGTTGGCTGGGAACTGTCAGGAGGAAGAACAGGTTGTGCTTAACTCAAGGGTGCTCCCAAGTGGCTGTGGACCAGCAGTGGTCCCCTGCTGAGAGAGGCAAGCTGCGTGAGCCAAATGGTAAGCACGCGAGTGTCAGCCCTGGATACAGACTCCTTGGCTGTAACTTCCATTAGTGAGCTGGGCATGCCAGCATCACAGGGGAAACCAGGAGCTTGGCACAAAAGCATCATTATGCTTGATCAAAAATTGGACACTAATATCATTTATAAGAACACTATGTATCGTATAAGAACACTGTCTCTGTTGAATGCTATTTTTGTTTTGCTATTTATTCAGACTTCTAAAAATGAATTCTAGTAGTCACATATATATGGTTCCTGTGCAAGCGATCTTGATGTTTCATTTCCTCAAGAACCTAAAGTGTTTCCAGACACAAACACATAATTGACCAAAACTGAGCTTGAGGATTAGTTTGTAAGACTATTGCAGCAGTAACAAAATATTTGTCTTTGGGCTTAGGATATCAAAAACATATAAAAGGTATTTCAACCATTTCTTTCTCCCTCTAAAAATCATTTTGTTGTAAAATTACATAATTAATTTCCTGCCATGCTCATGTGATGGAAACATTGTAATCATTCATTTGATTTGGATTGCATTTTCTAGGGACCTAGTCACCCCTTCAGAAGGACGTGACAGCCACTTCTCGGGATCACTATCCAATAAGCACGGTGTATCTTAGAGGTTTTCCATTTTCACATTCAGTTGCAGTTTTTATTTTTTTCAGTTGCAGTTTTTATAAATGCAATTTCTTCATACATTAATGGACAGACCAGAATTGCATTTGGCTTTCTGAGTCATGACTTTGTTATGAATAATTTTGTTGTTGTTGTTGTTGGTTCTCATTGTTTTAATCAATAATTAGGTCTCCGTTTCTTGAAGACCATGAAGCGTCAAGGATTTCATCTGAGGTTTTCAAACTGTGGGCTGGAAGATTATTTTTGTTTGTTTGTTTATTTTCATTGGGTTAGTAGTAAGACCTTTACTGAATAGTTTGAAAGGCCTGTCTGCAGATTTTGCGTGGGTCGTGCTCAGCAGGAGTCTGCTCACTCTCATTGCCTTGAAGCAGACTGCTTTCTATTTCTTCTCTGAGCTCCACGCCTGCATTTTCTGTCTCTGTGATGATCTTGACTTGCGCTCATTTTCAAAATTAGTTCAATGAAGCTGAAACTGACATTTACATTTTGGGAGAAATGCACATCTGATTAAATTGTTTTATTAAAATTCAGAATGCTAGCGTTCACTAGGCATCTAAGTTGTCACTGTGTTTGTCCATCTAGTTGTCAGTTCATATGATGGGTCATGATGACTGCATCTTGGCCAGCACATACACATATTTAAGGGTAATATGAATTATTTAATATCACAAAATACTTTTGGCTGTCACTTGCAACAGTTGCCAACACCAGAACCACGTACCCCTGGGGAATAACTTGTTATACAAGCATCTATTCGTGCTAAGAGGAAGGATTTGACAAGTTAATTGCTTTGTCTCTTCTTCTGCAATGCGCCTCCTCCGTGAGCGCTCCACACTGAAGCAGCGGCTAGCTCTGTGTCAGTGGCAGCACAGCCCACAAATCTTCATGGCATTTGGTCTCAGTCCTTTTCTGTTTTAAGGACACAGGACAAGAGATGTAACGAAGGAATTTCTTGGGACCCTGTGGGGCAGCTGTGTTAGACTTGCTCACTGGTTTCCCGGCTGCAAGGATTTTGCACACGCAGTGCATGGGTATGTGGCAGAAAGCCACGTGTGTGTCTCTATGAAAAGCTATAGGTGCTCGCCCTCAGGGGTGATTGTGGTCCCCTGATTCCCTCAGCCACCACTGTGAGGGGCGGTTTTCCTGACCCCTCGCCCTCCACTGCTAAAGCAGGTTTTCCTTTGTTTATTCGCTCACCCATGTCTGCGAGCCTCCAATAAACAGGGATGGCCCAACACTTTCCGGCTCCGCAGTCCTCTACCATCTGCCCGAATCCAATGTGAACCGGCCTGGCTCCGGCCATCGGCATTACAGCTCCAACCAGTGTAAGTCATGAGAAAAATGCTTAAGGTTTATAGACTGTGCTGTGCCAGCCCCGAGTGCCACATCCCAACGAATGGGCACCCTTATACTCCTTCATACACCTGTCTGCTGCGTTCGTGGTCTGTGGGGCCCTCCGAAGCTCCAGGCCCGGGCCCCTTCCGCCCGGGTGAAGGGCAGTGGTGGCCAGTGTGCTTGGTGTGCTGGGAACTGGTCAGAGATCTGTGGAGAGTGGGAGTCCTGGCATGCTGACGGCTGGGAGGGAGGAGCCAGGGGGAGTGGTGTGTGTGTGTGGGGGGGGGTGGGATGGGGGGGTGGAGACAGGCCAGAGGCAGATTTCCTGTTAGGCTAATGAAGCTTAGCTTCAAGCTCTCTCATGTGCACAGATTGCTCCAAGATCGATGCCTAATTTTGTATTCTTTCTCTTTCTTTCTTTCTTTATTGATTTTAGAGAGAGGAGAGAGAGAAAAATGGGGGGAGAGCCAGAAGTATCAACTCAGAGTTGTTTCCCATCTGTGCCTTGACTGGGCAAGGCTGGGGCTTCGAACCAGTGACCTCAGCGTTCCAGGTCAACGCTCTATCCACTGCGCCACCAAAGGCCAGGCTGTTCTTTTCCCTAAAGACAGCTTCCAGCTCACAAAACTTAAGTTTGAAAAATATGAGACCAGGGCCCAAGCCAGGTAGGCTCAGGTCGTCTTCAGCAGCGCCCTGAAATCTTCACCGAGAACCAGAGGCATAGACGCAGGAAGCAGAAGGCCTGCGGCGACCCAGCTGGATTTCACAGTAATGTCGGAACCCGAAGAGCGAGATCCGTCCAATCTCGAGAGCAGTGCCGATCACTAGAAATGCAATGCCAGTCACATGAATAATTTAAAATATTAGAGTGGCTACGTTGAAACAAGTAAACATAAACAGCTGAAAGTAAGTATAATATATCTTATGTAGCCCAATGTATCCAAAGTATTAATGAAGGCCCTAAAATCTGGTGTGTGTTTTACACCTGCAGCACGTCTCAATTCAGACTAACCACATTTCAGGTACTCGATCGCCACGCGTGGCTAGCGGCTCCCATACTGGGCAGCACATGTCCAGATGACCCCTCTGTCTCTATCTTCCAGCCAACGCCTGCTAGGGCCCTGTGTTAGTTTCCTAGCACCACTGTAACAGGTCACCCCAAATTCAGTGGCCTACCACAACACACATTTATTCTCATACAGTTCTGGAGATGAGAAGTCCAAAATAGGTCTTTTTGGTCAGGCCGCCTTCTTTCTGGAGAAACTGTTACCTTGTGTTTTCTAGCTTTTAAAGGCTGTCCACATTCCTTGGCTCGTGGTCCCCTGTCACTCCAATGTATAGCTTCCATAGTCACATCTCCTTCTCTGATTGTGACCTGCCTGCATCCCTCTCATAAGGACCCTGGTGATTATGTTGGGCCCATTTAGATAATCCAGGATCTCACTAATTTCCCCATCTCAAGACCCTTCACTTAAGGACATATGCCAAGCCCTCTTTACTATGCGAGGGAGTGTATTCACAGGTTCTGAGAGTTAAGATGTGGATATCTTTGGGGGGGGGCATTAATTGGCCTACCACAGGTGCTTAGGAAAGGTTGAGGCTTCCAGGGGAGGATGCTACGGCTTCTAGTCAAAGTAGGGTCAGGAAAAGGCATGGCTTCATTCTGTCCAGAGTAAGAACAAGAAGGAGCTAGTGAGGCCCTGGCCAGTGGCTCAGTGGATAAAGCATCGGCCCAGCGTATGGACAGCCAAGTTTGATTCCTGGTCAGGGCACACAGGAGATGTGACCATCTGCTTCTCCACCCCTCGAAGGGATACTATTAAAAAGGGACAGTGGGCTCCCAACCAAGGACTCAGCATGCAATAAGCCAGAGATATGGTCAACATACACCTTAAGGGAAAAGATTAGAACATTTGTAAATCACTGAGAACAGTAGGTGTGCTGCTCCAACTTCTATAAAACAGACTTAAATGTATGCTACACAATGATCACACAACGGGGTCGGATGAGATGTAGCCTGCATGGAAGTACCATTGAAGCGAACATTTGAACCACAGCCTAATTTGATGGCTCTAATGTGGCCAATGATCATCTCGCTCAACTTGGTAGAGTTTAGGATGGCTCATATGTGATGATTTAATGACCCAAGATGTCTCACAGAGACCTTTATTTTTTGCCGGTATATTTCCCTGGAGCAAGTAGAGATATTTAAGACTACTTCCGTAAGTCAGTTTCAAGGCATCATCCCAGCTCCCCTGGTCCAGAGCCCTGAAGACACAAGGTGCACTGGAAGGGTGGGGACCTGGCACACGCCACCCAGTACGCCCTGGGAAGCCAGCCCACAAGTGTGGGTGCTGGGAGGCGGTCCAGTTTGGCAGGCAGCAGACGGAATCCGCAGAGCAGGGCCGTGAGGTTGAGCAGTTGTTTAGTAACATAGGAGACGTGAGGCTCAGCTGGTATGACAAGAAGTGGCCAGAGGCTAGCAACAGAGCAGGCCATAAATGAGCACCCTTGGCATTGTTGGTGCCGCCATCACCACTTAAAAATACTTCTGAGTGACCTCAAAGATCTGTGACACGTAGTCACTTGTCATTTTGCCAGGACAAACATCTCAGACACCTGAGTGTGTGGCAGCTACTGAGTGAGCGGCCGGGTTATTCCGTCTCACCATGACTCTGGCTCTTGCTCCTGGTCGGGCATGCAGAACCTTTTCTTAGGCAATTAAAAAATAGCAATGACCATAGTGGTTTTCTTCCTTTGGAAAAGACAGCCAGCTGTTAATGCTGGTATTAAGCGGGAGAGAAGTTCAGTCAGAAAATGAAATATAACTGAATGTTGAACACATAGTAGTTGCTTCTCATATGTGCCTTGACCAGGCAAGCCCAGGGTTTTGAACCTGCGACCTCAGCACTCCAGGTAAATGCTTTACCCACTGCACCAGCACGCACATGTCAGGCGAGAGTACAATTTTCAGTGAAAAAAAAATTTTTTTTTTTAGAGAGTCAGAGAGAGGGATAGATAGGGACAGACAGACAGGAATGGAGAGATGAGAAGCATCAATCATCAGTTTTTCGCTTCTACACCTTAGTTGTTCATTGACTGCTTTCTCATATGTGCCTTGACCACGGGCCCTCAGCAGACCGAGTAACTCCTTGCTCGAGCCAGCGACCTTGGGTCCAAGCTGGTGAGCTTTGCTTAAAGCAGATGAGCCTGCGCTCAACCTGGCAACCTCGGGGTCTCGAACCTGGGTCCTTCCGCATCCCAGTCTGATGCTCTATCCACTGCGCCACCGCCTGGTCAGGCCAATTTTCAGTGAAATTTGAAAAGGAGGTAAATGTGTGATGTGAGGCTGTGTGCAGCAAGCAAGTGACCCTTTGATACTGGAGAATGGTGACCTGGATGAACAATGTAAGTGTTCAAAATGGGTTGAAAGAGTATTGCTCAAGCCTGCTGTCACGAGTTTGCTGCAACTGGAAACCAAACTTGTAGGAGCTGATTTCGGGAGGGCACGTTTGCAGGCGGCAGCCCTTGCCAGGGCTGTAGGTCCGCAGCAGGAGCTGGGTGCGGCTTGGGGACAGCCGGAGCAAGGCGGGGACTTGGTCCTTGGAGGCCAGAAGGGAATGCTCCATTGATTATCAAAAGGCCATTTTTGGCTCCAGGAATAAGGCAGAAGTCAGCCAACAGAAGCTAGGACCCAGAAGCTAGGGCCGGGGCAAGAAGCCAGAGCTGATTTCTAAGCGAGCTTAACTTTGTGCAAGGCCCCAGGCGGCAGAGTCAACATCCTTAGTCTTTCTTTCCTCAAGTTAGAATTGGTCCTAAAAGCTGTGACAGGGTGGAGCCTACAGATGTGGGAGGGGCTTGAGGGCTCTCAGGTATAGAGAAGAGGGCTGCAGAGCTGGGCATCTGGAGGGGTGTGAGAAAAATTGCCCAGTGAGAAGAGTAACTGGCGGCTCAGGGTCAGACTGTTACAGCCCCCTGGTGAAGTCATGTGGTTCAGCATCTGGTTCCCCTTCTTTCCCAGAGAATCCCTACATGAAGTTCTCAGTGTGTGGCTGCTTGGATAAAGGTTAGGGCAATTAGTGCTGTGTCCATTCAATAAGTTGGGATTGACACTTCCCAGCATCCCCTTCTCTATATGGCTCCAGGTAGGAGCTGGTGGGAAGAGGAATTTGCATGAGGTTTGTAAGGTGGAGATGAATTAACCTCTGAAGGTTGTCGGGGTCAGAAGCCACTACAGAGAGATGCAGGGGTGCCCGTGGGTTGCAGCTTGTCCACGTTCTTCTCTGCTCCGGATCCGTCCCCTTCCTAGCGACTGCTGACCCTGTTGACTGATAGCAACTCCAACTCACTGCCAGATGTTGGTCACTAACCCACAAAGGTAGTAGCAACCGGGAGGCACAGCTGCCCACTGACCTACCACACACACGCCTTATCTTTGCCATCCCACTTTAGGGCATGTGCCTAGCTTCTCGGATTGACCAAATGGTGACCTCTTCTCTGACACCCAACTTCCCTCCTGGTCCTTCATCTGTTCAGCCCTTTCCACCTTTGTGTAATTTCTTCCGATAATAAATCCCTTCTCCCATAACCTGTAGTGTTTCTGCTTCCCTGTATCACTCATAGCCTGTATAGACTCCTGGGAAATTGAAGCATGGAAGCTTCCCCTTGCTTTGTAATTGTGAAGATTCTTTGGTTGCAAGAGACAGAAAGCCATATTGAACTAAATTAAACAAAAAGAGGGACCTTTAACTGGCTCACATCTTCAATCTGTGAAAGTGCAAACACTATCAGCCTCTTATCTCTTCTGTTCCTTTCCTGATGGCTTTATGCTTTCCTCCATCAGAAAAGATTGGTTAGCCCAGCCTGCGTCCTGTGTCCACCACCTGGTCCAGTGACAGCCCAGAAGAGCGAGGCGTTGTCATTGAGCCAGCCTGGATGATGTGCCCACCTCTGTGGCTTGGGGTTCAGTCTGTTGTCAGAGGAAATGTAGCACAAATGCGCCCCTGGGAGTCTTGTTGTAAGCCAGAAAGCTACCTTCATTTACAACTATTTCACCCCATTTAGTTAATTAAATTGAGCAACTTGAGCACAAGAAGTCTTTTTTTTTTTTTTTTGTATTTTTCCGAAGCTGGAAACGGGGAGGCAGTCAGACAGACTCCCGCATGCGCCCGACCGGGATCCACCCGGCATGCCCACCAGGGGGCGATGCTCTGCCCATCTTGGGGCGTCGCTCTGCCGCAATCAGAGCCATTTTAGCACCTGAGGCAGAGGCCACAGAGCCATCCTCAGCGCCCGGGCAAACTTTGCTCCAGTGGAGCCTTGGCTGCGGGAGGGGAAGAGAGAGAGAGGAAGGAGAGGGGGAGGGGTGGAGAAGCAGATGGGCGCTTCTCCTGTGTGCCCTGGCCAGGAATCGAACCCGGGACTCCTGCACGCCAGGCCGACGCTCTACCACTGAGCCAACCAGCCAGGGCCAAGAAAAGCCCATTTTAGTTAAGGTATCCAAGATATATCTGGTGGTTGGAAGACAGAAGTAAATTCCATAGACTGCTCAAAGAATCTCTTTTGTTTTGTATTTTTCTGAAGTGAGAAGCGAGGAGGCAGAGAGACAGACTCCCGCCCGCGCCCAACCGGGATCCACCCAGCATGCTCACCAGGGGGCGATGCTCTACCCATCTGGGGCATTGCTCCATTGCAACCAGAGCCATTCTAGCGCCTGAAGCGGAGGCCATTAGAGCCATCCTCAGTGCCCAGGCCAACTTTTGCTCCAATGGAGCCTTGGCTGTGGGAGGGGAAGAGAGAGATAGAGAGGGAAAAGGGAGGAATATTGGTGGAGAAGCAGATGGGCGCTTCTCCTGTGTGCCCTGGTTGGGAATCAAACCCGGGACATCCACACGCCTGGCTCATGCTCTACCATTGAGCCAACCTGCCAAGGAAAGAATCTGGTATTATACTACTATGCTTTAAGACTTTTTTGTGCTATGCTGAAAACTATACAAACAACCACCATGATATTATTGGGCATCTTTAGATGGAGCTCTAAACTATGTCTCCATAGAGGCTTGCTAACAAAGGCAGGAAACATTCTGACAATGAAAGAGGTGATAATTTCTTTCTTTTGGGAAAAGAAACAAGAGAATGAAAGGGTAAGAAAAGCAATGTAAGTCTATTATTATTATTATTTTTATTATTTTATTATATTTTTTAGTGAGATAGACAGACAGGAAGAGAGAGAGAGATGAGAAGCATCAACTCATAGTTGCAGTACCTTAGTTATTCATTGATTTTTTTTCTCATATGTGCCTTGATGGGGGGTACCAGCCAAGCAAATGACCCCTTGCTCAAGCCAGTGACCTTTGGGCTCAAGCCAATAACCTTGAGGTCATATTAAACCCGAGTCCTCAGTGTCCCAGGTCAATCCACTGCGCCACCAACTGGTCAGGAGGAACTACTTTCTACAAAGAGCACATTTTGGGAAATGATGGTCTCAAGAATCATAGTCAGCATGAAAACTGGTCAACTCCAGGGTTTTCTCCGAGAATCCACTGCCTCTTGCACTATATTCCGTGGACTCTATGCTGGGTGGAACCAGGCTCTATTTGGCTTTTTCTGCTTCTAATCTTCAGTCTTTAACAATTTAAGTCTCTACAATTAATTCCAGCACTTTAAAAGGATGCTTATTAAATTTCATGAGACTACCCACTACTTCTACCCTCAGGAAAGGGCCACAGCTGGTCACAGTGGGAGATCGTCCTTGAAATTCAGTCAATGTCTTCTGACTGATATGGAGATGAGATTTTTTCTGCTTCTATTATTCTGCCTGTGAAAACCCAGACCATCAGAGCTTCTGCCACGTTTTTTTCTTACATCACACAGAACCATCATTGATCGAAAGCTGTCTGTTAAGTGATCTGGACTTTGCACACAGGCTACGAATTTATCAGAGTTAACTACATTCATGAAAATGGAAGAAGTCCGCCAGAACGGACATATTTTATCAGGGAAAAAAAATGTTCTAACTATAGACCCTGGCCGGTTGGCTCAGTGGTAGAGCTTCGGCCTGGCGTGCAGAAGTCCCGGGTTCGATTCCCGGCCAGGGCACACAGGAGAAGTGCCCATCTGCCTCTCCACCCCTCCCCCTCTCCCTCCTCTCTGTCTCTCTCTTCCCCTCCCGCAGCGAGGCTCCATTGGAGCAGAGATGGCCTGGGCGCTGGGGATGGCTCCTTGGCCTCTGCCCCAGGCGCTAGAGTGGCTCTGGTCGCAACAGAGCGACGCCCCAAAGGGGCAGAGCATCGCCCCCTGGTGGGCAGAGCGTCGCCCCCTGGTGGGCAGAGCGTCGCCCCTGGTGGGTGTGCCGGTGGATCCCGGTCGGGCGCATGCGGGAGTCTGTCTGTCTCTCCCTGTTTTCAGCTTCAGAAAAATACAAAAAAAAAAAAATGTTCTAACTATGTAAGTTTCCCTTGTATTGTTATTTCTGATCAGAGTATTTATTAGATCATTTGAAAGGGTAATAATGACTGTCTCAGTGGGGTCTCACCCTGGTGTACATCAAAATCATTTGCGGCCCTGACTGGATGTCTCAGTTAGATCATCTTCATGAAGCACAAAGGTTGTGGGTTTGATCCCCTGTCAGGGCACATATAGGAACAGGTGTTTTCCATTCCTCTCTCAGTAAAATTAATAAATAAAATTTTTTTAAAAATCATTTGTGGAGTTCTGAAAAAGTATCAATAACTGGGCCCCATCTGGGATCCGCTGCATTAGAATATCCAGGGAGAAGCATAAGCACTTGTCTTTTTTAAAAGATCTGCAATTTATCCTCTGGCATTTATTATGTGGCCTTTCTTTTTAAATAAACCATTTTTCCATATGGTCTTGCTTAAATATCTCTCCTGATTTTGATGTAAAATAACAAAGAATACTTTTAAAGAAAATAAATTCATTCCAAATCCACTTCCCAAACACTAACAAATGTTTTTGTTTTCTTGTTTATTGAGAGAGAGAGAGAGAGAGAGAGAAAGGAGAAGCATCAGCTCATAGTTGTATCGCCTCAGTTGTTCATTGATTGCTTTCTCATATGTGCCTTGACTGGAGGGGGGCTCCAGCTGAGCCAGTGACCCCTTGCTCAAGCCAGAGACTTTGGGCTCAAGCCAGCGACCTTGGGATCGTGTTGACTGATGATCCTGCGCTCAAGCTGGTGACCTCACGGTTTAAAACCTGGGACCTCAGCATTTCAGGTCGACCCTCTATCTACTGCGCCACTGCCTGGTCAGGCCACTAACAAATGTATTTTCCATGTCTGGCTCTAGTCCTTGTCCATGTAAAGAAATCTCTTTTTTTTTCTTCAAACAATTTTTTTTTAAAGATTTTATTTATTGATTTTAGAGAGAGGAGAGAGAGAGAGAAAGGGTAGGGGAGGAGCAGGAAGCATAGACTGGTTGCTTCTCAGTGCCTTGACCAGGCAAGCCTAGGGTTTCCAACCAGCGATCTTAGCATTCCAGGTCGATGCTTTATCCACTGCGCCTCCACAGGTCAAGCAGGTAAAATAATCTTTGAATTCTGAATTTGTCCCTTAGCATTCTATTTAGAAAATTTCCAGCCCTGGCCAGTTAGCTCAGTCGGTTAAGAGGGTCATTCCAAGACAATAGGTTGCAGGTTTGATCCCTGGTCAGGGAGCAACCAAAAATGCACGACTGAGTGGAACAACAGATGCTTCCCTTCCCCCTCTCCCCTCCTCTCTGTCTTTCTAAAAGTCAGTAAAAATCAAGCCCTGGCCGGATGGCTCGGTTGGTTGGAGCATCGTCCCAGAGCTCAGAGGTTGCTGGTTGGATCCCCGGTCAGGGCACATGTGAGAGCAGCCCAATGTTCCTGTCTTTCTCTCTCCCTGCCTCTCTCTAAATAAACAAATACATTAATAAATAAATAAATCCCATGCTATCGCATAGTGATAATAATGGTCACTTTAGGAATTATATAATATGCATTTATTTGTATCATAATTTAGCTAACCATTTCCATACTCTTGGACATTTAAGCTGTTGCTCTATTTTTAGTTGTTCTAAAGAAAATGGCATAGAAGAACTTGTATGGATTTGCTTCTCTTTTTTTTTTTTTTTTTTTTTTATATAATTTTATTTTTTTAATGGGGTGACATCAATAAATCAGGATACATATATTCAAAGATAACAAGTCCAGGTTATCTTGTCGTTCAATTATGTTGCATACCCACCACTCAAAGTCAGATTGTCCTCTGTCACCTTCTATCTTGTTTTCTTTGTGCCCCTCCCACCCCCTATCCCTCTCCCATTCCCCCCTCACCCCCCGTAACCACCACACTCTTATCAATGTCTCTTAGTTTCACTATTATGTCCCACCTACGTATGGAATAATACAGTTCCTGTTTTTTTCTGATTTACTTATTTCGCTTCGTATCATGTTATCAAGATCCCACCATTTTGCTGTAAATGTTCCGATGTCATCATTTCTTATGGCTGAGTAGTATTCCATAGTGTATATGTGCCACATCTTCTTTATCCAGTCATCTATTGATGGGCTTTTTGGTTGTTTCCATGTCCTGGCCACTGTGAACAATGCTGCAATAAACATGGGGCTGCATGTGTCTTTACGTATCAATGTTTCTGAGTTTTGGGGATATATACCCAGTAGAGGGATTGCTGGGTCATAAGGTAGTTCTATTTTCAGTTTTTTGAGGAACCACCATACTTTCTTCCATAATGGTTGTACTACTTTACATTCCCACCAACAGTGTATGAGGGTTCCTTTTTCTCCACAGCCTCTCCAACATTTGCTATTACCTGACTTGCTAATAACAGCTAATCGAACAGGTGTGAGGTGGTATCTCATTGCCGTTTTGATTTGCATTTCTCTAATAGCTAAAGAAGATGAGCATCTTTTCATATATCTGTTGGCCATTTGTATTTCTTCCTGGGAGAAGTGTCTATTCATATCCTCTTCCCATTTTTTTTATTGGATTGTTTGTTTGTTTGTTGTTGAGTTTTATGAGTTCTTTGTATATTTTGGATATTAGGCCCTTATCTGAGCTGTTGTTTGAAAATATCATTTCCCATTTAGTTGGCTTTCTGTTTATTTTGTTATCAGTTTCCCTTGCTGAGCAAAAACTTGCTTCTCTTTTGAATCAATTCCATTGGCATAATTTTCTGGAAATCAGGGTCAAAGGATATTAACGTTTTTTAGAATTCTTGTTAATGATTACTAAATTGCTTTCTGAAAGGTTGAATGAATTTGCAAAGCCATGCCCCACCTCCCTGGGTGGTAACCGAGGAGGTTTTCAGGGAGGGCAGGCTGTACTCGTCTGACAGTCGTGCCTCGGACCAGATGGGAGAAATGCATCCAAATCGGCCAGTCTTTTTTGTTTGTTTAGACTTTTTTGCTAAATATATTTTTTTATTGATTTGAGAGAGATTGACTTGTTGCTCCACTTATTTATGCATTCATTGGTTGATCCTTGTATGTGCCCTGACCAGGGACCAAACCCACAACCTTGGCATATTGGGATTATGCTCTAACCAGCTGGGCTACCTAGCCAGGGCTAAATGGACTGGTCTTTTTTTTTTTTTTTTTTTAATTTATTTATCTTAGCCAGAGAGAAAGGGAGAGAGAAAGAGAGACAGGAGCATTAATCTATACCTATATGTGACCTGCCCAGGGATTGAACCAGCAACCTCTGCGCTTCAGACTGGTGCTCTTACCAGTGGAGCTATCCAGCCAGGGGTGAACAGACCGGTCTTCAGAAGAAAGGCGAGGAACCTGGTCTCAGCGGCAGTGCTGCGGCCCTGCTTAGCCATCTCATCCACCGTGCACCAGCCCTGTCCTTGCATTCTTTCTCGTTCTCAAAATAGCCCTGGCAAGTCAGATCTGACTGCCCTTCACTCTACAGATGAAGAAAAGGGTGGGGAGAGAAGTTTAATAACTTGCCCGAGGGTCATACAAGTTAGTGCTTAAACGAGGGTTTCAACCCTGTTTGATCACTGCTATATCATGTCACCGATTTCTGAAGCGGCCACGGAATCTCACCAACTAGATACCTTCTCAGTCATAAACTGGCTGTAAAACGAAACATGGTGTAACTAACAGATGTGGTAGGTTAAACATGTCCGTAACCCTCTACCTCTTCTCCCCTCTAGAAGTGGAGTCTGCTTCCCTTAGATCTGGGATGGCCTGGTGATGTCTTTGGATCAATGAATGCAGCCTGAGGGATGCTGCCCAGTCTGGGCCTGTAGAGAGGGCGGCTTCCTGGCTGGAGAGGCCGCAGGGAGAGAGGAATAAACGGAATAAAGGCCTGGCCAGCGCAGCCCTTCCCACCATTGAAACTGAGGCACCCGGCGTGTGGCTGCCATCTTGGATCCTCCATTCTCAGTCACTAAGTCACCCAGCCAAACAACACTTGGAGCTGAAACAAAACATCCTGATGAGCTAGTTATCTGTGATTGTTTAAGCCATTTTCAGCTGGAGGTGTTTTGCTGTGCAACAATGTATCGCTGAAGCAATACATTTTATTTGGGTGGTTGTCAAAGCCAGAAAGAGTATCAGTGATCCACTCAAGCTTCCCTAAGGTTCACACAAGCGGAATGAAACTCATTGACATTGAGTACTTCTCATCCCCTCCCTGCACTTACCTCTGTCACAGCCTGGACCCCGCTGCCCAGGGCCGTTACCTGTGTTCACGTCTGCCTTCCCTGCGAGAGTGGGGGCATTCACCTCGATAAGCACAGCACCTTACACTAGGCCTGGCACAAAACAGTGGTTAACACATACTGGTTGAATGACTCTTGACTTGCTGTTGATGGACTGATGAAAGCACTTGAAATAGAATGTAGCTTTTACTTCTTCAGCTCAGCACTGTGCAAAGTATTTTATATGGCTTATCTCATGCAATCTTCACAACCCCCTGAAGAGGTTCTAGGACTATCTTCATTTGACAGACAAGGAAACTGAGAGGCTAGGTAAAGTTACTTGAGGCTCCAAGTTGTTGGGGTTTTTTTTTGTTTGTTTGGGTTTTTTTTTTTTTAATGTATCTATGCTGAGCAAGGCAATACTTTAGGCTTTGGCAGCAATGAAATGAATGAAGCCAGTGGAATCTGGGGCACAAAACCCCCAGAGGTCTGGTTGTCTGGTTGGGTCATGGTAGCAGTAGCTCTGTTAGGACAGACTCTCAACTGCAGAAATGTCACGGAGGCTCGTGCAGGTCATGCACAAGGGCATCCAGTCCAAGGGCACGTAGGGACTGAAATCGAGACTGTGCCATTGCCCTCTGCTCACCAGGAACCCTGGCACAGAGGTCTGCCTGCCTGGGAGAAGGGACACTTGTTGGCTAACGTGCACAAGGCCGCTGTGTGGGCTAGTGGCAGTCCTGGGTGGAACATATTAGCCTGAGGGAAACTGAGCAACTCGTTATACGGAAGAAAGAGATGACTAAGAAACTTGCCATGTTTTAGAATGGACAGAGCAAGAAAATGGTTCCAGACGTCACGGAAATGGCGCCATGAGAAGCGCGTCTGACAGCTCTCCCCTAAATCACAACAAATTTATCAACTAGAAACAGAAAAATTTATCCTCGGAGCATTCCGGAGTTCCACACAAACTGAAAGCAAAAGGACTGTTATCACTTGAATCTGAGAGACGAGGGTGTGGAGGAAGCTACCGCAGCGACGCTCATTCAAGCCGCGAGGGAGTGCGCCTGCGTGCTATCAATAAGACCACCCTCAGATACCGATAAGAAAGAGGAAATCGAATATTATGGATACAAAAGAAAGAGAGGTAACACAAATAGATGTGGAAAAATCTATGGAGAAAAGACTTAACATATTGGAAGCCTTGGAGCTAAATGACAGAGAATTTAAAATAGAAATCTTAAAAATACTCAGAGATATACAAGAAAACACAGAAAGGCAATATAGGGAGATCAGAAAACAACTCAATGAACACAAAGAATATATTACCAAGGAAATTGAAACTATAAAAACAAATCAAACAGAAATGAAAAACTCAATTCACGAGCTGAAAAACGAGGTAACAAGCTTAGCTAACAGAACAGCCCAGATTGAAGATAGGATTAGTGAAATAGAAGACAAACAACTTGAGGCACAACAGAGAGAAGAAGAAAGAGACTCAAAAATAATAAAAAATGAGAAAGCCCTACAGGAATTGTCTGACTCCATCAGAAAGAATAACATAAGAATAATAGGTATATCAGAGGGAGAAGAGAAAGAAAATGGAATGGAGAATATACTCAAACAAATAATAGACGAGAACTTCCCAAGCCTGTGGAAGGAACTAAAGCCTCAAATTCAAAAAGCAAACAGAACACCAAGTTTTCTTAACCCCAACAAACCCACTCCAAGGCACATCATAATAAAGATGACACAAACCAATGACAAAGAAAAAATTCTCAAGGCAGCCAGGGAAAAGAAGAGTACAACATATAAAGGAAGGCCTATTAGATTATCATCAGATTTCTCAGCAGAAACTCTACAAGCTAGAAGAGAGTGGACCCCAATATTTAAAGCCCTGAAAGAGAGGAACTTTCAGCCAAGAATACTATACCCATCAAAGCTATCCTTCAAGTATGAAGGAGATATAAAAACATTCACAAATACAGAAAAGATGAGAGAATTTATCAACAGAAAGCCCCCACTCCAGGAAATACTAAGGGGGGTTTTCCAACCAGATTCAAAGAACAAAAGAAAACAACACCACAAGTAACAGCTCCACCAAGAACACAATAAAACCAAACTTAAACTGTGACAACAAAGGAAAAAAAGGGGGGAGAGGATGGAGATTAACAGTAGCAAAGGATGATGAAGTGCAGAAATACTTATAAGATAGGGTACTACAATGAATATGGTAGGTACCCTTTTCATTACTTAATGGTAACCACCCTTAAAAAAACCACCACAAAAACACTTGACTTAAAAAAGGTAGCAACAGAGGAAAGAAGTATGGAACACAAACAAACAAAAACAAATGATAGAAAAACAAAAGAGAAGAATCAAACTAGATACAAAACTAACAGAAAGCAATTTATAAAATGGCAGTAGGGAACCCACAAGTGTCAATAATTACACTAAATGTAAATGGATTAAACTTACCAATAAAAAGACACAGAGTAGCAGAATGGATTAAAAAAGAAAATCCAACTATATGCTGCCTACAAGAAACACATCTAAGCAACAAGGATAAAAACAAATTCAAAGTGAAAGGCTGGAAAACAATACTCCAAGCAAACAACACCCAAAAAAAAGCAGGCGTAGCAATACTCATATCTAATAATGCTGACTACAAGACAGAAAAAGTACTCAGAGACAAAAATGGTCATTTCATAATGATTAAGGGGAAGTTAAATCAAGAAGACATAACAATCCTTAATATATATGCACCAAACCAAGGAGCACCAAAATATATAAGACAGCTACTTATTGACCTTAAAACAAAAACTAACAAAAATACAATCATACTTGGAGACCTCAATACACCGCTGACGGCTCTAGATCGATCATCCAAACAGAGAATCAATAAAGATATAGTGGCCTTAAACGAAATACTAGAACACCTGGATATGATAGACATCTACAGGACACTTCATCCCAAAGCGACAGAGTATACATTTTTCTCTAGTGTACATGGAACATTCTCAAGAATTGACCATATGTTGGGCCACAAAGACAATATCAGCAAATTTAGAAAAATTGAAATTGTACCAAGCATATTTTCTGATCATAAAGCCTTGAAACTAGAATTCAACTGCAAAAAAGAGGGGGAAAAACCCACAAAAATGTGGAAACTAAACAACATACTTCTAAAAAATGAATGGGTCAAAGAAGAAATAAGCACAGAAATCAAAAGATATATACAGACAAATGAAAATGAAAATACGACATATCAGAATCTCTGGGATGCAGCAAAAGCAGTAATAAGAGGAAAGTTCATATCACTTCAGGCCTATATGAACAAACAAGAGAGAGCCGAAGTAAACCACTTAACTTCACACCTTAAGGAACTAGAAAAAGAAGAACAAAGACAACCCAAAACCAGCCGAAGAAAGGAGATAATAAAAATCAGAGCAGAAATAAATGAAATAGAGAACAGAAAAACTATAGAAAAAATCAATAAAACAAGGAGCTGGTTCTTTGAAAAGATCAACAAAATTGACAAACCCTTGGCAAGACTCACCAAGGAAAAAAGACACAGGACTCAAATAAATAAAATCCAAAATGAAAGAGGAGAGATCACCACAGACATCATAGAAATACAAAGAATTATTGTAGAATACTATGAAAAATTATATGCCACCAAATACAACAATCTAGAAGAAATGGATAAATTCCTAGAACAATACAACCTTCCTAGACTGAGTCATGAAGAAGCAGAAAGCCTAAACAGACCAATCAGCAGGGAGGAAATAGAAAAAACTATTAAAAATCTCCCCAAAAATAAAAGTCCAGGCCCAGACGGTTATACTAGTGAATTCTATCAAACATTCAAAGAAGACTTGGTTCCTATTCTACTCAAAGTCTTCCAAAAAATTGAAGAAGAAGCAATACTTCCAAACACATTTTATGAGGCCAACATAACCCTCATACCAAAACCTGGCAAGGATGGCACAAAGAAAGAAAACTACAGACCAATATCTCTAATGAATACAGATGCTAAAATACTAAACAAAATACTGGCAAACCGAATGCAACAACATATTAAAAAAATAATACATCATGATCAAGTGGGATTCATCCCAGAATCTCAAGGATGGTTCAACATACGCAAAACAGTTAACGTAATACACCATATCAACAAAACAAAGAACAAAAACCACATGATCTTATCAATAGATGCAGAAAAGGCTTTTGATAAAATACAACACAATTTTATGTTTAAGACTCTCAACAAAATGGGTATAGAAGGAAAATATCTCAACATGATAAAGGCCATATATGATAAACCATCAGCCAACATCCTATTAAACGGCATAAAACTGAGGACTTTCTACCTTAAATCAGGAACAAGACAGGGTTGTCCACTCTCTCCACTCTTATTCAACGTGGTGCTAGAAGTTCTGGCCAGAGCAATCAGACAAGACAAAGAAATAAAAGGCATCCATATCGGAAAAGAAGAAGTAAAGCTATCACTTTTTGCTGATGATATGATCCTATACATCGAAAACCCGAAGGACTCCACAAAAAGATTATTAGAAACAATAAACCAATACAGTAAGGTCGCAGGATACAAAATTAACATACAAAAGTCCATAGCCTTTCTATATGCCAACAATGAAATATTAGAAAACGAACTCAAAAAAATAATCCCCTTCACGATTGCAACAAAAAAAATAAAATACCTAGGAATAAACATAACAAAGAACGTAAAGGACCTATATAATGAAAATTACAAAGCATTGTTAAGGGAAATCGAAAAAGATACAATGAGATGGAAAAATATTCCTTGTTCTTGGATAGGAAGAATAAATATAATCAAAATGGCCATATTACCCAAAGCAATATACAAATTTAATGCAATTCCCATCAAAATCCCTATGAGATTTTTTAAAGAAATGGAACAAAAAATCATCAGATTTATATGGAACTATAAAAAACCCCGAATAGCCAAAACAATCCTAAGGAAAAAGAATGAAGCTGGGGGCATTACAATACCTGACTTTAAACTCTATTATAGGGCCACGATAATCAAAACAGCATGGTATTGGCAAAAAAATAGACACTCAGACCAATGGAACAGAATAGAAAGCCCAGAAATAAAACCACATATATATGGTCAAATAATCTTTGATAAAGGGGCCAACAACACACAATGGAGAAAAGAAAGCCTCTTCAACAAATGGTGTTGGGAAAACTGGAAAGCCACATGCAAAAGAATGAAACTCGACTACAGCCTGTCCCCGTGTACTAAAATTAATTCAAAATGGATCAAAGACCTAAATATAAGACCTGAAACAATAAAGTACATAGAAGAAGACATAGGTACTAAAATCATGGACCTGGGTTTTAAAGAACATTTTATGAACTTGACTCCAATGGCAAGAGAAGTGAAGGCAAAGATAAATGAATGGGACTACATCAGAATTAAAAGTTTTTGCTCAGCAAGAGAAACTGATATCAAAATAAACAGACAGCCAACTATATGGGAACTGATATTTTCAAACGACAGCTCAGATAAGGGTCTAATATCCAAAATTTACAAAGAACTCATAAAACTCAACAACAAACAAACAAACAATCCAATAAAAAAATGGGAAGAGGACATGAACAGACACTTCTCCCAGGAAGAGATACAAATGGCCAACAGATATATGAAAAGATGCTCAGCTTCATTAGTTATTAGAGAAATGCAAATCAAAACTACAATGAGATACCACCTCACTCCTGTTAGATTAGCTATTATCAACAAGACGGGTAATAGCAAATGTTGGAGAGGCTGTGGAGAAAAAGGAACCCTCATTCACTGTTGGTGGGACTGTAAAGTAGTACAACCATTATGGAGGAAAGTATGGTGGTTCCTCAAAAAACTGAAAATAGAACTACCTTATGACCCAGCAATCCCTCTACTGGGTATATACCCCAAAACCTCAGAAACATTGATACGTGAAGACACATGTAGCCCCATGTTCATTGCAGCACTGTTCACAGTGGCCAAGACATGGAAACAACCAAAAAGCCCTTCAATAGAAGACTGGATAAAGAAGATGTGGCACATATACACTATGGAATACTACTCAGCCATAAGAAATGATGACATCAGATCATTTACAGCAAAATGGTGGGATCTTGATAACATTATAAGGAGTGAAATAAGTAAATCAGAAAAAAACAAGAACTACATGATTCCATACATTGGTGGAACATAAAAATGAGACTAAGAGACATGGACAAGAGTGTGGTGGTTACCAAGGGTGGGGGGGGAGGGAGGACATGCGAGGGAGGGAGGGAGAGAGTTAGGGGGAGGGGGAGGGGCACAGAGAACTAGATAGAGGGTGACGGAGGACAATCTGACTTTGGGCGAGGGGTTTGCAACATAATTTGATGAATAAAAATTTATTAAAAAAAGAAAATGGTTCCAGAGAGATGGCAGGGGGTGGGAGCAGGCTGGAGGAAATGGAAATTGGGGTGCCAGAGCCAAGCTCCCATATGCTATGTGCTCTGCCCGTCACTCCTGGAGGCGGGTCACCTTGCAACATGTCTCATCTAAGGGGAAGTTCCTGTATCCCCGCAATTATCTGCGGCTTTTGGATCTTGCTGTTTCTAACCATCCCATCTGCAATGGTACACTGAAAGGTGGGCAAACGCACAAAACAAACACCGCATAACAGATTTTAAACCTTGCCAGAAAGGGCTCACAGCCGTTTTCTTAGAGACCAAGCAATTCAAACGTCCATAGACAGGCACCCAGCATGGTCAAGTGGCCTTCTGGGAGGATCCCAACAGTTGGGCCAGGAGATACCTCCCATGTAGTAAAATGAAGTTAGTAACAATCTCGGGTTATTTCGCTGTTTCTCTATACGCATGAGCTTGGCTATAGTTGAATTGATTTGGGGTAGAACTTCATTCCCCTGCCTGAAGTAGTCTGCAGAGTTTCCTGGGCTCCACTTCCAAGCTGAATAGCACTGGAGGAAGCTGGGGAAAGTGGAGGGAGCTCTGGAAATGGCCAGACCCCTGCCGGCACCCACTGAGCAGAACCAGAATTAAGCCACCCCCCCATTGATTTGAGAGAGAAGAAGGGAGAGCGAGAGAGAAGCATCAACTTGTTGTTCCACTTAGTGGTGCACCCATTGATTGCTTCGTGTATGTGCCCTGCCCGGGGTTCAGGCTGGTGATCCTGGGGTCTAGTGGGAGACCACGGTGCTCTAGGATGATGCTCTATCCATTGCGCCACCGGCCAGGGCCAGGACTAAGGTCTTAACTATACTATACAGCTGGAAAATTCCAGCTGTGGGGATGGTGCCAGAGCCTGGGTCATGTCTATTTGAAACCTTTCATCATAGCCCTTTGGATGGGCCTCTGCTTGGTGAAGCCATGACACCTCGGGTCCAGAGGGGAGGAAGGGGACAGCCCCCTTTGATCACCTGCTAGATGACTTTACACTTCCTTTACCACCTGGAACCTACGGTTTCAAGAGAGAAGGGCACTGCACCAGTTTCTTTGGGCTGCTGTAGCAAACTGCCTCACACTGGGTGGCTTAAACAACAGAACCTATTGTCTTACAGCTCTGGAGGGAGGAAGTCCAAAATGAAGGTGTCAGCACAGCCCTGCTCCCTTTGAGACCTCCGGGGATCTCCCTCCCCTGCTTCTTCCTTGTGTCTGGTGGCTGCCAGCCATCTTCAGCGTCCCTTGGCTTATAGAAGCGTAAATCCAGCCCTTGATCGTCCATCACATGGTGTTCTCTCTGTGCCTCCCTGTATTCACATGGCCCTCTGTTATAAAGACACCAGTCCTATTGTCCAATCTACTCCAGTAGGAGCTCAGTTTCACTAATTGCATCTGCAACAACCCTGCATTTAAATAAGGTCACATCCTGAGGTGCTGGGGGTTAGGATTTCAACATATCTTATTTTGGTGGGGGGGGGGGCGGAGAGATACAATTTCATCTATAGCATACACGTTCCTATATAGAACTGCTCTCTGAGTCTCTAGGTCTGGCTCCAGCGGCAGCAGGATAGTGAGCTGGTTAATCCATAGGCTCCACATCAGATTTCTGGGGTTAAAATCTTGCTTCTGCTGCCGCGTGACTAAGCCCTATTAAATGGGAAGACAGTGTAACAAGAGTGTGTAGTTTTTGAGGTTGGTGGAGAATTAGGATAAAGCCCTTTGCACAGTGCTGGGCATTAAGTACTTATTAAGTATTAGACATTAGTGTTGTTAATTTCCCAACTCTTTCCATTGGTTTCTCTAGGAGGGGGTCATTTATTCCTCCCTGTAGACACGCGTAGTCCTGGGCAGAACCGAATGCCTCTTCAGGTTAAGGGACTAGGGAGTGCTGCAGAGACAGAGGGGTTTAGTTTCCAACAGGAGGAGTATAAAGACAGTTTGTATTTGTTAGCAATAAAAAAAAATTCCTTCGGTAGAAAAGGGGGGCCACCAGTTTGTGCTCCCTGAGGTCAGAAGGACTGCCAAGAGGACAACTGGATGACATATTCTTGTTTTTGTTTTTGTTTTTAAATTAATTTTAGAGAGATAGAGAGACAGAGAGAAACATTGATTTGTTGTTCCACTCATTTATATGATACATTCATTACTTGATTCTTGCACATGTCCTGACAGGGGATCAAACCCACAACCCTGGTGTATTAGGATGTTGCTCTAACTGAGCTACCTGGCCAGAGCCTTTTTTTGGGGGGGTTTCCAAAGTGAGAAGCTGGGATGCAAAGACAGACTCCCACATGCGCTTGACTGGGATCCACCCAGCAAGCCCACTAGGGGGCGATGCTCTGCCCATCTGGGGTGTTGCTCTGTTGCAACAAGAGCTGTTCTAGCACCTGAGGCAGAGGCCATGGAGCCATCCTCAGTGCCCGGGCCAACTTTGCTCCAATGGAGCCTTGGCTGCGGGAGGGGAAGAGAGAGACAGAGAGGAAGGAGAGGGGGAGGGGTGGAGAAGCAGATGGGCGCTTCTCCTGTGTGCCCTGGCCGGGAATCAAACCTGGGACATCCACACACCTGGCTGATGCTCTACCACTGGGGCCTATTTTTTTTTCCTTTTAATTTACTGAAGGCTGACTCTTTGTAATAGCTTCCCATAATGATGTTTTAGTGAAATTCCCCCAAGGTCCTGTATCCAGTCTTCCCTCAGCTTTATGACAGGTTCAGAAAGTTCACGTTTGAGTCCCAGAACTGAAAGCTGATTCAAACAAAAACCACAAAGTGTTCAAGATGTAGAAAATAGGAGGGCCACTTACATAATTTATAATGATAAAAATCCACCAGTCAGGTGGCCAGCGCCTTCCATAGCTTCAATCACAGCTTCTCTCCTTGGAGAGAATTATCAGAAGGCTGCTTGGTGTCAGAGTCAGAATGAGGGGCATGAGTTATAGGATTTTTAAAAATTATTATTGATTGATTTTTTTAAGAGAGGCAGAAAGAGGAAGGGAGGAAGAGTGGAGATGGAAAGGAAGCATTCATTTGTTGATCCACTCAGCCATGCATTCATCGGTTGCTTCCCGTATGTGCCCTGATCGAGGATCAAACCATAATCTTGCCACTTTGGGAGGATGCTCTAACCCAGTGGTCCCCAACCCCCCCCAATAGCAGATCGGTACCGGTCCGTGGGCCATTTGGTACTGGTCTGTTGAGAAAGAATAAATAACTTACATTATTTCCATTTTATTTATATTTAAGTCTGAACAATGTTTTATTTTTAAAAAATGACCAGATTCCCTCTGTTACATCCGTCTTAGACTCACTCTTGACGCTTGTCTCGGTCACATGATACATTCATCCGTCCCACCCTAAAGGCTGGTCCGTGAAAATATTTTCTGACATTAAACCAATCCGTGCCCCAAAAAGGTTGGGGACCACTGCTCTAACCAACTGAGCTAACAGGCCAGGGCCGAGTTACAGGATTTAAAGGAATAATAGTGTCGGATTCTGATCTGACCATTTCCACGTGTTGGTGAGGGCAGCTTCTTGATTAGATAGAATTGGTAACTTCTCCCTTAGATGGGCACTACCTACTTCTTCTTTTTTCTTTTAGGTCTCCTTTGAGTGCTTTATTTTTCACCTCTTCCTTTTGACTGACATATTCCATTTTCAGATACAGCATTACAGCCTGTCTTGCTCTATTTACCACATTTTTATCCTTTTCTTTTTTAGGTTCCTGGCCCTCCATCTAGAAGCCAGCAATGATGGGCAGAGCTCTTTTCATTCTCTGAATGTCTCCGACCTCTTCTTCTGTCACGTGTCTTTGACTCTTTTTCTTTCTTTCTTTCTTTTTTTTAGAGAGAGAGACAGAAAGACAGAAAGGGAGGGAGATGAGAAGCATCAACTTGTAGTTGCAGCACTTTAGTTCACTGATTGCTTCTCATATGTGCCTGGACCGGGGGACTCCAGCTGAGCCAGTGACCCCTTGCTCAAGCCAGTGACTTTTGGGCTCAAGCCAGTGACCTTTGGGCTCAAGCCAGTGACCTTTGGGCTCAAGCCAGCAAACCTGGGATCATGTATCTGATCCCACACTCAAGCCAGCAAACCTGGGATCATGTATCTGATCCCACACTCAAGCCAGCGACCCTGCACTCAAGCTGGTGAGCCTGCACTCAAGCCAGCAACCTTGGGGTTTTGAACCTGGGACCTCAGTGTCCCAGGTCAACATTCTATCCACTGTGTCACCACTGGTCAGGCTTTGACCTCCTTTAAAAAATTTTTTTTAACTTATTTATTGATTTTAGAGAGAGAGGAAGCGGGGAAGAAAGAGCGAGAGAGAAACACTGATCGGTTCCTGTATGTGCCCTGACCAGGCATTGAATCGGCAACCTCTGTACTTTGGGACAACACTCTAACCAACTGAACTATCTGGCCAGCCCCCTTGCCACCCGCTTTATAATTCCAGGATTAGAGAATGTGATAGAAGCTCTCCATAACTATTTCCAGAGAAAAATGCCATACACATATTCAATAAAACCACACAAGCAATTTCAGGTGGTTTGTGTAGCTATTTTATGCATCCTAGGTTATAATCCCTGTCTTAAGTAGAACTTGACTACCATTTTTTTAGCTGATGTTAAAGTCTTCCAATGTACCGTAATCTTACCTTCCTCAAGGCTAAATTTTTAGGATTACCTTCCATCCTCACCTCCCTTCTCATTCCAATCTTATACTAGGGCCATTTTGTAACCTCTGGACTGCCCTGACCTTGTGGCCACCTCCTCAGTTACAGCTGCAAGGTTGACCTCTCGTGAATACAGTTAATTCTGTGTTCTTACCTTTTCCCCTTTGATTTGTGTCCTGTACTTTCCATGGTATTACATTTACTCCACACCTCCGTTGTACTTTCCCTGGTATCACACCACACCACAACGGTGTCCCCTCACTCCTTTTACCCTGGCAGCCTTTGCCCGTGTCCCCATACATTGGATACGACTGACATGTTGATCTCATTTGTCCCGTTTTCTGTTCCTCCTTCTCATAACCCTATGCATAGGCTCATCTCCCTCTTTCTTCTACTTCCTCCCTCTCCCCATTTTCTTTCCTACCAATGCTTCCAGGACCTCTCTCTCTCTCTCTCTCTCTCTCTCACACACACACACACACATACACACACACACACTCGCTCAGTTTCTTCTTGCAGAATTTCTTACCTCCAGCACCAAGCAGGCATTGTCTTTCTTTTTTTTTCTTATTTTTATTTTTTTTAAGATTTTATTTATTGATTTTACAGAGGAGGGAGGGGATGCGAGAAGTAGCTGCTTCCCTCTAGTTGTTCATTGGTTGTTTTGCTATATGTGCCTTGACTGGGCAAGCCCAGGGTTTCAAACTGGAGACCTCAGCATTTCAGGTCAGTGCTCTGTCCACCGCGCCACCGCAGGTCAGGCAGCATTGTCTTTCTTTAAAACATTCACTTTTTATGCGATTTTCAATACATATTGTATTTCCCACTCAGACCCCCACTCTGAGCTCCAGCTTTGCATATCCAACTTAATTACTATTTGCACTTGGATGTCACAGGACAGTGCAAACTTAATGAGTCCAAGATGAAACTAATGATTCTCTGTCACTGTCTCCCCTCATCTCAATAAATTACACCCCATTTCACACAGTAACTCAAGCTAGAGGCAGCCACATTCACTGTTCCCTTTACCTTACCCCCAACATGAGTGAATCTTGCTGCTACTATTCCCAAAATTTATCTGGAGTCCAAAGCAGTCTCTTCCTACCCACTGCCATGACTCTTAGCTCAGGCCAGCACCATTTTTCATCTGAGACTACTGCAGCAGCCCCCCAACCGGCCTCCATGCTCCTGTGCTGGTCTTTCTCTAGTTCCTTCTTTCCACAGCAGCTACAGACCCCTTTTAAAAACAGAAATTAGAGCATGCCACTCTTTACTAAACCTTCCTGAATGACTTCCCATTTATTCACTAAACATATTTTTACTGGGTGCCTTCTATGTGCCATGATCTCAATACTGTCTCCCGTCATGAAATAAATGAAGTGCACAGTATGTAGATAGTGCTAAGTGCTATGAAGAAAAAATTAAGAAAGTGCAAAGGACAGGAAATTGTGCGTGTTTACAGTTTTAAATAGAGTCCAGCAAAGGGTTCACTGAGACTAAATAAGTGACCTTTGAGCAAAGGACTTGAGAGAGGTGAGAGAGTGACCTCTGCAGAATATTCCAGTTAGAGGGAATAGCAAGTGCAAAGGTCCTGAGGTAGAAGCATGCCTGGTTTTGGACTGAGCAGGGTAGAAAAAAATCCAGGCTTTACTAAGATGGGTTTTTGAATAAATGGTTTGTTTCCCCTTTCCCAGCGCTCTGCTGCCTGACTGTATTCCATCCAAACTGATGTCAGTTTACCAGATGTTCCCTATTTTTGCCTGTGTTGTTGCCTCTGCTGGAAAGACTCCCTAACTCTTATTCCCATATACAATTTGCAAGCCCAGCTCCTTCTCAACCAGTGGGTTTCAATTTAAATTTCACCTAAGTCCATTTCAAACCACAAGACCTAAAATAGGTCTCTTCTTTCTTGTTATTTTTCTATTTCAGTTTCCTATTTGTTCCGCATGGTACTGCTAATCAAACCCTGCACTTGGGATTCATATATATGAATTTATACTTAAAATTCAATAAATAATGGTATAATTGTCATGTAAAATTACCAGTGAAGAGTAAGCATTTCCCACAAGTAATAGTTCTTAGCATGTTCTCTCTATCTCTTTTTTTTTTTTTTTTTTTTTTGCAAGAGAAAGACAGGAAGGGAGAGAGATTAGAAGCATCAACTTGTAATTGTGACTTTAGCTGTTCATTGTCATACATGCCTTGACTGGGAGGCTCAAGCCGAGCCAGTGGTCCCTTGCTCAAGCCAGGAACCTTGGGCTCAAGCCAACAACCCTGGGCTTCAAGTCAGTGCCCTTTAGGACTCAAGCCAGCCAGCTACCACAGGGTCATGTCTATGATTCCATGCTCAAGCCCCCCACCTGGTACTCAAGCTGGTGAGCCTGAGCTTAAGCCAGATGAGCCCTGGGCTCCAGCCTGCAAGCCTGAGCCCAAGCCAGGGACCTCCTGTTTGGAATATGGGCCCTCAGTGTCCCAGGTCCATGCTCTATCCACTGCGACACCACTGGTAAGGCAGCATAATCTCTCTCTCTTTTTTTTTTTTTTAACTGGGTAAAGTCCCTGTGTCTTAAGACTGAGAGCAGGCCTGGGCAGCGGAACCCCACCCTGTAGATTTGTCAGGGGCAATTTTCCCGCCTTTCCTGGAGAAGTCGGTGACTCATGGTGACTATCTCTTGGCAGAAAATATTCCAAAACCCAAACCCATTTAGAGGAAAGTGTTTCACTTCGACATCCTTAAGTTGCAGAAAGTTGCATTTGAGTGGTGTCAGGTCCTCCCATCACGCAATGGAGCAATTATTAACGGTCACCTGCTTATGCATTACAAGGTAATGATGGTTACGGGGAACCAAGAAGAGCACAGCCCCTCACCGATTCCTCCGCCTTTCCTAGGGGTTCTCGGTGTGTGTGGGGGAGGACGTAGGCAGGCGCAACTGCCCCTCCGGACTACCCAGAGCCGAGGTAGGAGGAGAACTGCGAAGTCGCACAGGGTTCGGAAAAGTCCAGCCAGGCCCGTATCCCGCCCCGCCGAGATTACAGATCATCTCGCGAGAACTTGAGCAGGGCCCGTCTGCGGGTGGCAGCGGCGGGATGTTGGCTGAGCGCTCCAGACCGCGCCCGCTCTGGCGCAGCTGGGAGAGGCGCGGGCGGGAGCGGCCCGCGGCGCGCACGCGCAGGTGAGCGGGGAGCGAGCGGGGGCAAGAGGGCGGGGGGCGGGGCCTTGCGTTGCGCCGCGGGCACGTCGCTGCGCGTCCTCAGTATTTAATGTCTCAGTGTTCCAACGGCCTGGGCGAACACGTGGGGGAGCGGCCGGAGCGCAGCGCCGTGGGGCCGAGCCTCCGGGGCAGGGGCAGGGGCCGGGGCCGGGGGGCGGCGGCGGGCGAGGACTCCGTATCCCAGCGGTCGCCGAGGAGCTGGTATGTTGGGTCCGCTGGGGGCGGCTGGTCCGGGGACTACCTGCCGGGTGCAGAGGACGACGCCGTCGGGGTGATGGGGAGCCTAGGATGCAGGTGCGGTGTGCGACGCGCCCTCCAGGTGTCCTGGATGCCAGAGGCTCCGAACGCCGAGTGCGGACAGAGGGGCTCCCGCCCGCCGTCTGCTGTCAAGCAGGCCCTTCTTTCCCTTCCGTCGCCTGCGCGCCCCCTTATCTTCCAAGGTCTGGGTTGTCAGCCCGTCGGCCGCTGTTGACAGATCGCGTGTGCGTGGTTGGGGCAGGGCTCTGCAGCCAGGAGGTGTCCCCCACGCGCGTTACCACCCTCGGAGGTGGGGGGTGAGGACGCGATGTCCAGGCCACCCTTCTGCAGCCTAACTTTCCTGGAGCGCGCATACCCTCGCATGAAACAGAGCTGAGTGTCCCACCCAAGGTCGCCTAACCCACACGCGTTTACTTTTCAAAGGTCGTGTGTACCCAGTCTGAGCCCGGAGAGGCGGCGGCGGGGCGGGATCTGGGCATGGCCAGGTGCTCACAAGAGCGAGGAGGTGCCCCAAGGCCCGAGGACACCCCTTTCTCGCTCCTGAGACTTTGGCGTTGAATTGGTCACTTTAGGAACCTTACCCAACTTCTGGGCCCCTTTGGCTCGTCCTGGGTTGCACCCCTCCTAGGCCCGCGGTGGCA
Organism: Saccopteryx bilineata; assembly: GCF_036850765.1. Taxonomy (NCBI): domain Eukaryota; kingdom Metazoa; phylum Chordata; class Mammalia; order Chiroptera; family Emballonuridae; genus Saccopteryx; species Saccopteryx bilineata. The sequence continues at coordinate 384,102,690 of NC_089491.1, forward strand.
AACCCGAACAGGTAGCCCAGCCCCTGGGACTTCACTGTGCGAACCCGGGGAAGGGGTTTGTTTGCGGAACGGGGAGGATGGGCTGGCGGCCGGTTGTGATTGGATCCCTGTTTTGGGCGAGTTAGGGTCCCGTAGTCAGAAGCTTGGTGTCTTTCGAGAGGATTAGCATTTGCAACCCCTTACCGGGTGTCTTGTCCTGCCTGGTCTGCCCGCTGACTTCTTGCCCGGGGGCGCGTAGGTCACGTGTCGCGCTCCGCTGGCACCCTGCAACCTACCTGCTGGCGGTGTGGAGGGACCAAGCTAGTTTCGAGGATCCGGGGCTCAAGTGTGTTTGGAGAGGCTGTCTTGGACGCGTCGGCGCTGCCTTTCACCAGTACAACTCTTTTGTGGCCAAGGGTTCGGTCCCTCCCATTTCCCCTCCTAGGGAGGCATAGGGAAGAAAGGGAGCTGTTGGTGGTGGGCCGTGCAGAACCGACCCGGGACTGCGTGTAAGCCCTGGGCCTTTCGCGTTCTTCCTCTCCAGCGGGGATGCCCAGGTTGGCTGATGCCTTCCTTCCCCTCCGCCGCCGCCGCCGCTAACACAAACCCGGTGCACTTCGTTCCAGGTGTGAGTGGAGGCCTTTCTAGCCGCTCGGTAGCATGGGCAGAGCAATTAGATTAAACCAGCTGCCTCCCTTGCTGAAGTTCAGGCTACTCGGAGCTTAAATTTACCTCCTGTAGGGAAATCTCGGCTGCTGGACACCTGGTACAATTATAGTTGTTGATTTGCTACAATAACTACCTTTGTTGCAATTCCTGATGAACACTGCTTACAATAAGCTATTAATTCTGGGAAATGGTAACATTACAGTGCTATTGTAACTAAGTCCTTCCCAAATTATTTTGGGGAAAAAAACTATTTAGAAAGCAAAACTTGGACTCTTAGTAAGCACCACCCATCTTCTTTGCTCTTAAAGGTACAGAGCATTTTTTGAAATGAAAAGAGGGCAGCATGCATGGTATGGTCATATATCAGAGTCCTCGGTTCTTGGCCTTCAAGGGGTTCACCTGCTTATTTAAGACTTTCTGAGCACTGAAATTCTCAGATTGAATTGTCTCTAGGCCAGAGGAGGTCCTCTGGATCCTACAGGTATGCAAATCACTGAAGCTTCAGTGCCGACCTGGATTAAATAGGCTCTACTGTCATGAGTATTGTTAGGTGATGGCCTAGAATTTGCAGGTAACTGATCCTGTCCAAGCCTGTGAAGGAGACAGGTCTAATGGATTTGTGTCTTGCTGGAGCCCTCCCTGTGTGTGACTATCATTCCTCCTCCCAGCTGTATCTAGGAAATATAACATTCACACGTGGCCACTGCTGCAGGGGGACAGTGAAGGTGCCTGGTGAAGTGGCCTGCTCGGGTGCCAAGTGGATGTGTCTCTAGTGTAAGGTTGCTGAGCATCAGTATTTTGAAGCAATTTGTTTTGCTCTGCCTGGTAACCCAAATTATTGTCAGACTTTGGACCTGTGTACTAGCCATTGTTTGTGGGTGAAGGCTAGTTTTAGACTTTACAGTGTTTCTTCTCATCCTAAAGACAAGTTGAAATATTTGTGAGACCTAGCACTGTGTGTGATGGATGGTCAAGCATTGCTTTTTTAATTTATTTTTGTTTTTTAAAAAATGTTTTGTTGATTTTAGATAGGGAGAGAAACAAACATTGACTTGTTTCACTTATTTATGCATTGATTGGTTGATTCTTTTAAAATTTATTTATTGATTTTAGAGAGGAAGGGAAAGAGAGAGACAGAAATGTCAATCTGTTCTTGTATGTGTCCTGACCAGGGATCGAACCTGCATCCTTTGCATATACGGATGATGCTCCAACCAACTGAGCTCTCCAGCCGGGGCCATTGGTTGATTCTTGTGTGTGCCCTGACCGGGTATGGAACCCACAACCTTGGCATATTGGGACGATGGTCTAAGTAACTGAGCTACCTGGCCAGGGCTCAAGCATTGTTTTTATTCCTTCCTAAAGAATCTTTGAGACTGAGCTGGCAGGGTAGCTCAGTCAGTTATTGTCCCAATACGCCAAGGTTGTGTGTTCAATCCTGGGTCAGGGCACATGCAAGAATCAACCAATGGATGCATAAGTAAGTGGAACAACAAATTGATGTTTCTCCCTCTCTCTCTCCCCACTTTCCTCTCTAAATCAATAATCTCCGAGACAGACATTTTTTCTTTAATCACTTGAGTGATTTGAATTTTGTTAAAAGTACCCCCCCTCCCCCAAGCTTCTGGCCTGAGAACTTGGTTGGAAGGAATAGGAAAACAATTGGTTTCCCCACACTGCCAGCCAACCACCTGGCTCTAGGCTGCAACAAATAGGACTTGATTGATTGCTCATTTCAGGGCTTTGAGGAGGGGGCACTCCGTGTGACTGACAAGCTGGTGCCATCCTGCCCACTCTTTCCAGCCACTCCTTCCTAGTCTTCCCTCTGAGGCTGACACGAGGGTTCTCTACAGCTTGGTCTGTTGTGCTGTTGTGGGGAAGCTGCCAGTTGTGTGTACAAATGAATACCGTCAGCTTGTCAGTCTGAGGAGCATTCCTCTGCCCTGGGGAGGTGCTGAGTCCTGTGGGCCTCTTGTCCCATTTAAACCATGTTGTACTGTTTGAGTTGCTAATCTGTGTGGGATGTATTTTAATCCTATGTTTGCTTCCTACGGGGAGATCTGTTTCTTCCACATCTCTTTCTGGTGTCATGGTTCGCTCAGTTTCACCTTTATGATCAAGTACCCATCACTGGTGGCACTCCAGAGCAAACCTGCTGGCCCTGGTACCTAATTTTAAACCTGGGCGTGGGAAACACAATCTATGACAATGTTTTCAGTAGGACAGTGGCTGGAGCAGTAATTGGTGGGAATGAAGGAACTAAGATTTAGAGCAGGGGTCCCCAAACTACGGCCCGCGGGCCTCGTGCGGCCCCCTGAGGCCATTTATCCGGCCCCGCCGCACTTCTGGAAGGGCACCTCTTTCATTGGTGGTCAGTGAGAGGAGCATATTTCCCATTGAAATACTGGTCAGTTTGTTGATTTAAATTTACTTGTTCTTTATTTTAAATATTGTATTTATTTCAGTTTTGTCTTTTTACTTTAAAATAAGGTATGTGCAGTGTGCATAGGGATTTGTTCATAGTTTTTTTAGTAGTCTGCCCTCCAGTGGTCTGAGGCACAGTGAACTGGCCCCCTGTGAAAAAAGTTTGGGGACTCCTGATTTAGAGGATGCTTTTTTCTTGATGCTTGCTGTGCTAGGTGAGTTGTGAGCAAACACCTCTCTAATCCTTTAATCCCTTACACTTCTGAGTGCAGTTGTGGAGGGTGAAGCCGGAGGTCATTCTGGATTGTTTCAGTGGTGAACAGAAATACAAATTGAAAGGTAGAGAAACTAACTAGTGTGCGTTTGGACTTAACTGAGGCCCTCTGGAGGGTTTTTGTGAGGAGAACCAAGGCATAGTCAAATCCATGGGTTTGTCTCCTAATCTTTCTGTTGCTTTCTAAGCAGATTGTTGGAGTGAAGGCGTGTGCGTTATCACTGGGCATTCTGAGGGCTGGCTTTTAGTAATCAGTAGCTTTCAAGGTGTTCTATTCTGCCCTAGCTACGGGTATCATCTCAGTTGGTTAAAGCATCGTCCCAATATGTCAAGATTTTGGGTTCGATCCCAGGTCAGGGCACATACAAGAATCAACCAGTGAATGCATAAATAGGTGGAACAACAAGTTGATGTCTCTCTCTTTCTAAAATCAATAAACAAGAATTTTTTTTTTTAAAAGACGGCTTTGGGACCACTTAAAAAAAAAGGATGTCCTATTCCTTGGCTTTCCTTTCCTGCTACTAAATGGTCTTCGTTCTGTCCAGGTCCTCACCATTTGGATGCTTCTACAACTCGATTTGGTAATTTGCAACAGTCGGTAGTAAACATTCTGTCCCTATCTGTCAATACTGGCTGGCTGCCTTCACCCAAGTGGGTGTCACTGAGGCCCTTGCGCTTGGGATCAAAGCAGGGCCCCAGGTGAGTTCTGGAAGTCATGATTCACAGTGCTGCCCGTGATGCGGCTGGTTTTACCACTGGGTTCAGTGGGTGAGAGCGCTGGATTGGGGAGGGAGGGCTTGGCACAGGCTTCCGGGGTGGTGCCTGGATGTGGCATAAGGCAGGTCTGTTGGCCCTTTGGGGTGTCAGTTTCTTCAGCTGGTGAAAGGATTGGTCAACATCTAGGCGTTCAGATCTGTTAGTCTACAGTACCTGCGGGCTGTGGGAAGGGTTGAGTTGCCCGCAGGGCTGGTTGTGTATGGGAGGCTCAGATGCATGGCTCAGTGGATAGTACAGGTAAGACAAAATAAAACCCCAATCCACTGTGTCAGATGCATCTGAAGTTCTCTTCGCTCTAAGATGCTACTGTGCTAAAAAATTTTATTGAACATCTCTCTGTTCTCATCTCAATTGATCCTTAGGGGAGAGGGTCTAAGACTGCCTTGTCCTATAAGGTGACAACTAGTCATGTGTAGCTAGTTAAATGTAGGCTTTAAGCATATAATAGAATTTAAAACTTGGTTTCTTGGTGATATTAGTCACATTTCACGGGCTTAGTAGCCTCCTGCGGCCCGAAGCCGCGGTACCTACCGTACGGCGCAGGTCGGATCGGGTGCATCATCCCAGACTGCTACGCTGGTCTCCGTTCTTTGCCCAACTCTAAAAGCTAAAGCATCATGTGTTTGGGTTCATCTTTCATAGTGCGCACACCAGGCAGCATTGGTGACAAATTATCAGCTCTCTCTGCATGGCATGTTAAGAAGCTGGGTGTAGTCTATGTGGTTGGAGGGAGTGGTCAATTGTGAAACAGTTTAAAGAGTGTAGCGAGGGATCTGGGAATGGGAGCATGGAGCAGGGTCAGGCGCTAAGCCCTTGCAAGCCGTTTTGGTTTGAGAGCCTGTTTATTGTCATAAAGGGCCTCCCTGTGCTGACTGTCCTTGGTCTTCACGTGTCAGCTGGCAGGATCCCGGTGTGGGCCCTCTGCTAAACAGTTTGCAGAAACCTTACAAGTCTCGTTTTCATTCACTCCTTCAGTCCTTCTCTGTTAGGACGCCTGGTTTTCCAGAAGGTGCTGGGGAGAGTTGCCCCGCAGTAGGGATCTTATAGTGTCCACATGCGGCTAGCTCTGGGGGGTGGGCTTTATCTCCAGGTGCCGCCCCTCCTCTAGTCCTGGGCGGGCTTAGTTTGAACCTTGCTAGACTGACCTTTGGCATATAATGTGAGAGCTTTCTTTTCTTGGAGCCCGACAGCATAAGATGAATAACGAACACTTACTAAGCACTTAGCTGGCATTTTAAGAGGCTTTTTCCTAAACTGTTCCCCTTTATTCTCTCTCAGCCCTGTGAGGTTAGGTATTTGCACTTTGTGTGTGAGGAAACTGAGGCCCCGAGGAAGGTATGCGGGCCCCAGGATGCAGGGCCGGATGGGTGTTGGACCTGGATCAGAGTTCTAGATCTCTAGCTCCACGCTTAGAGGTTCTGTCTCAATTACTGCCCCGTTAACCCTCCAACCTCACCCAGAAAACGAAACCAGGTTTTTAAAAGATTTATCCCACACGCTGAGTCGGACTGTTAGGTGGTTTGAGTCATTTCAGCCACAGTGCAGCCCTGGGATGGAGGTAGTTGTAGCCCATCTTACAGAACATTTTCATTTGACAGGAAACCGAAGTTCAGGATCCTACTTCTTACTGCTCTTGTCTTTCCAAAGCCGTGCGGTATTGGAATTAGGCAACCACCTGGTGCGGTTGCGCTGCACCAATAATGATGGTGACTGAGAAAGCCTTGTAGCCTGGAGCTGTGCCCGAGGGCCTGGAAACCCCGCAGAAGACTTTGCTCTAGCTCCTGGCGCGTGGTTGAGAAGACAACCTTGAAGTCACACATTCCCTGGCTAATAATAATGTGGTCTGTCAGACCACACATGGAGGTCACGGGACCGTCGCCTGGCCTCAGCGGGTCATTGCCTGGCAGTAGCAGCTTGGGCCCGGCTGGAGGAGGTAGCAGGGTTTGTTCAAGCCCAGTGCTCGGCCCCACACTCATGGCCACTCCCACCCCCTTCTCCGGCCCTGGTCGGGGACGACCGATCTGAAGGCCAGCTCAGTCTTCTGTAAGCCTTCTTGCTGCCCCTTCCTGTCCTTCCAAAGAGAAGGGAGCTGGAGGGACTGGCCCTGCGCTGTCTTGGAAGGAGGCCTGCGCTCTGCCTGGCCCTGAGCTCTGTCTGTGCTGAGAGCTCCTCCTGGCTTTGTCCTCTGACTCTGGGAGGCCCACCTGGCCAAGCGGGTGCTGTCATGCTATTTTTGGCAGCTGGTATCCTTTCCGAGGGCCAAGTGCACGCGGCCTCAGTGCACAGGGCAGGTCCCGAGGCCGAAGCTGCCGCTGCTCTCCAGTGGGGGCAGCGGGGAGGGGGCGTAGAACAAAGCCCCCCTGGGAGCCCTCATGGCGTGGTGGTGGGTGAGGTAGCTGCCTAAGGGGGCCGGGCTGGCTGCCTCTTCTGCTCTGAATCTGTGGCGGGGTCCCAGCCTGCTTCCTGGGCCAGGCAGGCATGTGGCTGAGGCAGCCCAGTGAGCCAGGGACTCAGGACTGCTGTCCTGAGGAGTGACAACCCCTGCGGCCCCAGCATCCAATTTCTCAGGAAATCACACAAGCCCATTTTCATGAAGTCACCCAGCCCAAGGGCAGGCCGCCGAATGGGCACTAACCCTGAAACTGGCTCTGCTGGCGCCTGAGCGCTGGTGTCCTCGCTGGTGTCCCCGGCTCACACGCAGAGGAGGGGAAGCGTGTCCCTCAGGAGGAATTCTCTCAGGGGAGCCCAGAAGGAGGAGGGTGAAGGGATGTGAAAAAGGACTTTGACAGCCCTGGCCGGGTAGCTCAGTTGGTTGGAACGCAGTCCCGATACATCAAGGTTGCGGGTTCAATCCCCAGCCAGGGTGCATATGAGAATCAGCCAGTGAATGCATAAATCAGTGGAACAATAAAGTAATTTCTCTCTTTCCCTCTCAAATCAATAAATTAAAACAATTTTTTTTAAATAAAAAGGAGTTTGACAAACGAGTTTGTCCCACCCTGCCACCCTTCCTTCCCGCCCTCGGCTTCGGCCCCTCCTCCTCTCTAACGGGGAGCTGCCAACTCCGGCCCATCTATCTGTTTCTGATTAAGAAAGCTTCGAGCCATATAAGGCCCTCTGTTGCCTATGGTTTATGTTGGCCAGAGAGCGAGGTTGTTTTTGCAAAATGTATTTCAAAGAAGTGGTGAGGGCTGAGCGTGTGTGTGTCTGTCCCCGTCCCCAGCTGCTCCACGCTCCCCCATCAAGGGGCTTCATCCCAACGCATCTGCTGAGAACCTGAAGTGGAAAGTGTCCTGTTCACTCGCCGGTGTGCACCTGCCCTGTGCCAGCAGCCACCAAGGCACCATTTCTGGAACAGATTTGGGAATGAGCCTCTGATCGTTAGGTTAGAAACGAGAGTCCCTTGGCTGCTGGTGCGAGTGGTTGCTGTCTCTGGAGGAAGTCTGGAGATGCGGCCGTCCTGGGTTCCAGGCCTTCAGCGCCACGCTCCCTGGTGAGCCCGGGCACCGCGTCTCTGGCAGCAGCAGCCCTCAACCTCATCCTCATCTCTTTTCTTGTGGCCTCTTGAGTCAGCCAGGCTTGTTCCTGCCTCAGGGCTTTGGCACGTGCTCTCCCTGCCTGGAAGTCTCTCCCCTGTCCTTCCCTGTTCTCCCGGATGTTGGCATGGCTGTCCCCGGCTGTTCCAGCTAGCTGCCACCTCTTCCGAGAGGCATTCCCTGACCTTCCCCATCCCCGTCCTCTCTTTATCCAGCCTTTTCCCGCCTGGGCTCCCCCTCTGAGCCAGGGTGCAGATGAACCATCCTAGATGCCCAGGAGCATGGCTCATTCATCACATGCAAGGGCTGCCTAGGCCTCCTTCTCCAAAGCAGTTAGAGGCTGCAGGTTTATTACTCGAATCTTTGAAGTATCTTTGAAATCTGAAACGTGACTCCAACCTACCCCTCCACCTTCGCTTCCTGAGGGCCTTTGCATCTCCATCAGAACCTGGCTCACAGTGGGTACTTGGATCTTTATTAAGTGACTAGCCCAAGGGGGTCCTGTTACCTGCTGCTGGCTAGACCTCAGCCAGGTGGAAGCCAGATACCTCTGCTCTGAAGGCTGAATAATCACGTTCTCTCTGTGATCGTTACTGTTGTCCACAGGGCAGGTGGTGGGGCATTGTCTCTGAAGCAAAATTAGCTTCAGTTATTATGGGAAAGTAAAACACTATATAGATGAGATGACATAAATATTTTGATGGCTAAAGAAACATAAAGCTGTATGGTAATAGAACACCTGTTGCTACGTAAGAATATATGAATTTCTTACCCCAGTGTTGCTTGTAGGAAGTTCTGACTTGACTGTGCACAGGTGTGCAGGAACAGCATTGTCCTGAGTGCTGTCACCTGTCCTGTCCTCGGCCGGGGCAGCTGCTCTCACTCTTCTACTCGTCCTTGCCTTTGATTTCTAAATAGTGTACTTCCTTCTTTCTCTCTTTCCATCTTCCTTTTTATGGTCTGATTTGCTTTTCTACTCTGGAAGATAAGGACTTGGCTTATTCTTACACTTTTTTCTTTAAAGATTTTATTTATTGATTTTTTTTTTAAGAGGAGAGAGAAAGATAGGGGGATAGGAGGGGAGGAGAAACGGAAAACATCAACTCATAGTTGCTTCTCGTCTGTGCCTTGACTGCGAGAGCCTGGGGCCTTGAACCAGCAACCTCAGCGTTCCAGGTCGATGCTTTATCCACTGTGCCACCGCAGGTCAGGCGTTATTCCTACACTTTTTCTTCCCTCATCAGTGTAGAGGCAGGATATGTTGTGATAAGTACCGCTCATAGCTGTAAAGTTCTTAGTTTTCTGTATTTCCTTTCTTTCCTTTCTGCCCCTCCTCTCCCCGCTTCCCTTCTCTCCTCGTGTCCTTTCACTCAGTTTTCTCTGTCGCTCCCATCGGTCCTCTGACTCCCTGGGCCTCAGCCATGGCCATCGAGCTCCGCTCATAGTGCTTGAGCTCACCAGGTACTAAGCAGCTCCTGGGATGCACCGTGCCCGTGCCTGTACCCCTCACCCTGGGGATCCCTTCTCTCGTACTGCTGCCTGGGTTGGTGCACACTCCTGTAGAGATTTATTTCCTTGTTTTGCTGGTGCCCATCTTCTAGGAGCTTCCTGAGAAAGTGTGCAAGGGTGGGTAGCCAACCAGGAGCGCGCTGATGCATGCACAAGGACAAGCCCTTTGAAGGCACGGGTCGGGAGTGGCGGAGCCAGGAGGGTTGGTGGGAGGTGGCACGGACAGCTAGGCTGCTGGAGCCCTTGTAGCACGCCAGCAGGTCTGGCTTCACTTTATGGAGTTGACTTGCGAAAGGATCTGGATTTGGGCACCAGGTAGTGGCGAAATGGTACTGGATGAAAGTCTGCAGGCGGAATGGGACCGCCCAGCGCCCCTGGCCCACGTGCTGCCTTCTGGCTGCGGCCCTCCCGGCACCCACTCTGGGCACGAGCACGTTCTGGTCTGGGGAAGCTGGCGGCCCGCTTCATGTTTGTCCCCCACCGGAGCCAGGACACTTGCCTGACTCCTGGACCAAACTTGTCACTTGGTCAGTGATAGAGGGTGGCAGTGATGGGCCTACTAGAGAAGAAGTCATTGGTGGTTTTTTTTGCCCCAAAAAGACTTGCAAGCGCCTCACCGGTTGTGGTGTGTGAGTCGTCTCTGCCCCACTGAGCTCTGTGGCCTCACCGGTTGTGGTTGTGAGTCGTCTCTGCCCCACTGAGCTCTGTGGCCTCACCGGTTGTGGTTTGTGTGAGTCGTCTCTGTCCCACTGAGCTCTGTGGCCTCACCGGTTGTGGTTTGTGTGAGTCGTCTCTGTCCCACTGAGCTCGGTGGCCTCACCGGTTGTGGTTGTGAGTCGTCTCTGTCCCACTGAGCTCTGTGGCCTCACCGGTTGTGGTTTGTGTGAGTCGTCTCTGTCCCACTGAGCTCTGTGGTCTCACCGGTTGTGGTTGTGAGTCGTCTCTGCCCCACTGAGCTCTGTGGCCTCACCGGTTGTGGTTGTGAGTCGTCTCTGTCCCACTGAGCTCTGTGGCCTCACCGGTTGTGGTTTGTGTGAGTCGTCTCTGTCCCACTGAGCTCTGTGGCCTCACCGGTTGTGGTGTGTGAGTCGTCTCTGCCCCACTGAGCTCGGTGGCCTCACCGGTTGTGGTTGTGAGTCGTCTCTGTCCCACTGAGCTCTGTGGCCTCACCGGTTGTGGTTGTGAGTCGTCTCTGCCCCACTGAGCTCTGTGGTCTCACCGGTTGTGGTTGTGAGTCGTCTCTGTCCCACTGAGCTCTGTGGCCTCACCGGTTGTGGTTGTGAGTCGTCTCTGCCCCACTGAGCTCTGTGGCCTCACCGGTTGTGGTTGTGAGTCGTCTCTGCCCCACTGAGCTCTGTGGCCTCACCGGTTGTGGTTGTGAGTCGTCTCTGTCCCACTGAGCTCGGTGGCCTCACCGGTTGTGGTTGTGAGTCGTCTCTGTCCCACTGAGCTCTGTGGCCTCACCGGTTGTGGTTGTGAGTCGTCTCTGTCCCACTGAGCTCGGTGGCCTCACCGGTTGTGGTTTGTGTGAGTCGTCTCTGTCCCACTGAGCTCTGTGGCCTCACCGGTTGTGGTGTGTGAGTCGTCTCTGCCCCACTGAGCTCGGTGGCCTCACCGGTTGTGGTTGTGAGTCGTCTCTGTCCCACTGAGCTCTGTGGCCTCACCGGTTGTGGTTGTGAGTCGTCTCTGCCCCACTGAGCTCTGTGGTCTCACCGGTTGTGGTTGTGAGTCGTCTCTGTCCCACTGAGCTCTGTGGCCTCACCGGTTGTGGTTGTGAGTCGTCTCTGCCCCACTGAGCTCTGTGGCCTCACCGGTTGTGGTTGTGAGTCGTCTCTGCCCCACTGAGCTCTGTGGCCTCACCGGTTGTGGTTGTGAGTCGTCTCTGCCCCACTGAGCTCTGTGGCCTCACCGGTTGTGGTTGTGAGTCGTCTCTGTCCCACTGAGCTCGGTGGCCTCACCGGTTGTGGTTGTGAGTCGTCTCTGTCCCACTGAGCTCTGTGGCCTCACCGGTTGTGGTTGTGAGTCGTCTCTGTCCCACTGAGCTCGGTGGCCTCACCGGTTGTGGTTTGTGTGAGTCGTCTCTGTCCCACTGAGCTCTGTGGCCTCACCGGTTGTGGTTGTGAGTCGTCTCTGTCCCACTGAGCTCTGTGGCCTCACCGGTTGTGGTTTGTGTGAGTCGTCTCTGTCCCACTGAGCTCTGTGGTCTCACCGGTTGTGGTTGTGAGTCGTCTCTGTCCCACTGAGCTCTGTGGCCTCACCGGTTGTGGTTTGTGTGAGTCGTCTCTGCCCCACTGAGCTCGGTGGCCTCACCGGTTGTGGTTTGTGTGAGTCGTCTCTGCCCCACTGAGCTCGGTGGCCTCACCGGTTGTGGTTTGTGTGAGTCGTCTCTGCCCCACTGAGCTCGGTGGCCTCACCGGTTGTGGTTTGTGTGAGTCGTCTCTGCCCCACTGAGCTCGGTGGCCTCACCGGTTGTGGTTTGTGTGAGTCGTCTCTGCCCCACTGAGCTCTGTGGCCTCACCGGTTGTGGTTGTGAGTTGTCTCTGTCCCACTGAGCTCTGTGGCCTCACCGGTTGTGGTTGTGAGTCGTCTCTGCCCCACTGAGCTCTGTGGCCTCACCGGTTGTGGTTTGTGTGAGTCGTCTCTGTCCCACTGAGCTCTGTGGCCTCACCGGTTGTGGTTGTGAGTCGTCTCTGTCCCACTGAGCTCTGTGGCCTCACCGGTTGTGGTTTGTGTGAGTTGTCTCTGTCCCACTGAGCTCTGTGGCCTCACCGGTTGTGGTTGTGAGTTGTCTCTGTCCCACTGAGCTCGGTGGCCTCACCGGTTGTGGTTGTGAGTCGTCTCTGCCCCACTGAGCTCTGTGGCCTCACCGGTTGTGGTTTGTGTGAGTCGTCTCTGCCCCACTGAGCTCTGTGGCCTCACCGGTTGTGGTTTGTGTGAGTCGTCTCTGTCCCACTGAGCTCTGTGGCCTCACCGGTTGTGGTTGTGAGTCGTCTCTGCCCCACTGAGCTCGGTGGCCTCACCGGTTGTGGTGTGTGAGTCGTCTCTGTCCCACTGAGCTCTGTGGCCTCACCGGTTGTGGTTTGTGTGAGTCGTCTCTGCCCCACTGAGCTCGGTGGCCTGTAGGTACCAGGACATGTTTGGAGAATAGAAGCAACCTCTGTATGCCTTTGTGGGATTTCTGAGCTGGTTGTAGTACACGGTTTGCCATAGAGAAAATCCGTGTCTGCCTCTTTGCTTTGACCCTGAGATGGCGCTGTGACAGGTCTTTGTCTCACAACATTGTTTCTGATTCCTTTTGAAGGCATTTGTCATCTTTATTAGCTTTCATTATTTATTTATTTATTTATTAAAGTTTGTATTTATTGATTTTATAGAGAGAGAGAGAAAGGGTGTTACTTCTGGTATGTGCCTTGGCTAGGCAAGCCTGGGGATTTGAACTGGTGACCTCAGCATTCCAGGTCGATGCTGTATCCACTGTGCCACCACTGGCATGGTTATTAGCTTTTCTTCTTTTCTTTTACACAGAGAGACAGAAAGGGAGAGAGATGAGAAGCATCAACTCGCAGTTGTGGCACTTTAGTTGTTCACTGATTGCTTCTCATACGTGCCCTGACCAGGGGGCTCCCTTTGCTCAAGCTGGTGACCTTGGGCTCAAGCTGACGACTTTGGAGTTTTTAACCTGGGACCTGAGACCCCAGGTCGATGCTCTATCCACTGCATCACCACTGGTCAGGCGTCTTATTAGCTTTTAAATAAGCTTGTTGTCTGATCACAACTTGATACCTTTGGGGCAGTCTTGTGTAGTGCCCGTGGTCAGGGCAGGCACTCTGCGTACCCAGGAACACTTTGCTGGTACCTGCTTCATCACCACAGGCATTACAAGACTTTAAACCACTCCCCTGCCTCCCGAGTAAGGCAATGGGAGCCCTTTGTAGGAGGCACTGGGTTTTTATTCTTTATCGTTTGGAGCCTGCCCTGAGTGGTCAGCAGAGCCGGGGGGGACACTGCTCCATTCCTACTTGTGTGGTTTCTTCTTTTATCTATTTTTCCAAACTGGGAGTTTAATGTTTAATTGAACTGGAGAAGAGCTCTTAATTTGAAACTATGTCCAGAAAAGGGATTTTCGCTTCTGCCTCGACTTCCCTGGAGCTCCTGGTGCAGAGCCCCGGTGTCCACTCTGGCTGGAGCAGGCTCTACCGGGTAGGCATGCCACCCAGACGTGGGGTGCAGCCGCAGGCCCCGCGGAGCAGACCGGGAGGTGTTCTGGGACTCAGACCCAGTGACTGACCCGCGCTGTGGGGCCGTCACAATGGAGGGTGTGGAGGCAGCCCTGGGGCCCCACTGTGAGCTAAGTGGGGATCTTCAGGGTGCCCACATGAACACAGCTCGGTCAGGCCCCCAAAGGGTGAAGGGAACAGCCCTGTGAACACCGGGACTGGGCTGAGACCAACACGCCTGAGGCATGGCTGCCGCGTGCAGAGCCCAGGCCCCCGCCATGCAGCTGAGGGTGAGTGGCCCAGCCCGGAGGGGGAGGGGCTGGCTCTCTCCGCATTATCCTGCTGTTTCCTTCAGGTCTTCTGGGAACACCCCCTAGAACTGCTGTCCACTAGGCAGCCACCAGCTGTATGTGGCTATTTAAGTTAAATTAATGTTAAATGTGATTTAGTTTTTAAAAAGATTTTATTCATTTAAGAGAGGAGAGAGAGAGAGAGAAGGGGGAGGAGCAGGAAGCATCAACTCCCATATGTGCCTTGACCAGGTAAGCCCAGGGTTTTGAACCGGCGACCTCAGTGTTCTGTACATTAAATGTATTATAATTTAAAATTCAGTTCCTCAGTCACACTGGTCACATTTCAAGTGCTCAGGAGCCCCCTGTGACTAAGTGGTTGCCAGTTGGGGATCAAGAAGGCCTTTGCCTCTCATGACCTGCTCTGCTTGGCCGAGTTGCCGCTGCCGTTGCCTTGACCGTGAAGGTCAAGCTCCCGTGTCTGGCCCGCTGCCAGCCCCTCAGACTCTGCTATGGGACCTGTGCTGATCCGCTTGGAGGCCGACTGCCCCGCCCCCCAGGAGACACTGGGTTGAGAACCTTAACTGATGTCATTAACCCACCATGGCAAGCTGAGGACATCCTGGCCGTCTTGGAGACAGGCTTCGTTGGGTTATTTCTGCCTGTTCTGACACCAGGCGCAGCTTGGTGCTGGGACGCACCCATGAGATGAGACGTGCCAACTCTTCCATCTGCAGTGGGAGCTTCCGGGGTACAGAAGCTTTTTCTTGCTGCAACTTAAATGCATTTGAATGTATGTGCGTGTCCTCAACCTGATGAGGAATTGGGTTGCTGCAGCCTGGACGAACCGAGAGGCGCTCTGGTCGTCTTCCTCAGCGAACTCGGGGCTAGGGGGGTGGGGGTTGCCGGGGAAGAGGCAGGGAGGGGCCTGGCCTGGCGCGCAGCTGCTCTTATTCTCTGAATGCAGTGGCAGCAGGTGTTGGGCTCTACCTTCTGGATCATTCCCTGTCCTAGGAAGACCCGCCTTCTAGCTGCCCCTGCTCCCGGCTAGGACTTGAGGTGCTGGGCCTTCTAGACATGAATGAAGTGCCTTGAGCCTCCTTCTGTCGGTGAACAGATAACCCTGGAACGATGGGAGAAATGTTCAAATTCAACTAGCCAGGGTTGGCAGAAAGTATTAGTGACTGTATTTCCCATACGCACGACTGTAACCCTCCTTCTGCCCGCCCTGTACAGAGTCTGTTGGGGGCGCAGGGGGAGTGCTTCCCGGCCCGCCCTGTACAGAGTCTGTTGGGGGCGCAGGGGGGTGGCTTCCCGGCCAGACCCGAGCCCAGCCGGACCTGCGGGGCTCTTGGCACCCACGCTCTTGTTTGTATGAAGGACTTTCCCACCACTTAATGACTTGCAGCTCTTTCCACAGTAACTGCAGCCAAATAGGCTGAGTCACTGGACCAGCACTCTTTGTCCCGTGCCCAGAGATTTGTTTTCTGGTTTAGCGGAAGACCCTAGATTGCCGTGCCTGGGCTGGTTGCCGAGGCTGGGAGGGAAGCAGTTACTTCTCCAGAGGTGAGCTGTTCGGAGAGGCTGCGGGCTCCTCTGGGGGAGGGAGGGCTCTGTCAGACCTGGAGTGATGAGGTGGGCGCTAAGGTCTCGCGGGGCTGTGACATGTGCCTGTCAGCTCTGTGTGACCATCGGGCCCCCAGCCAGCGTGTGTCTACCCGCGGGTAAATGGAGCTGCTAAAAATAAGCAGCTACTTCATGCCAACAGATTCAAAATAGCCGTGCCTCCTCCCAGCAGCCCTGAGCTGGGACTCTGCCTCCTTTCCCTGCTGGGGACAGGCCGGCCTGAGGGGCCCGGGCCTCAGCAGTGGCGATGGGGGCGGCGCCTTCAGTTAGCTTGTGTGTGTGATGGCTTTTAGACCCACATTGTTAAAGCCATTTATGTTTTGAGAGGTTCAGGTTAACTAAGGCGGGGCAGAGAGCAACTCCAGAGTGCTGGGGGTGGGAGGTAGCAGAGAGCCCTGGGAGGCGGAAGTGTGGCGTGCACGGGGGAAGGTGGCCCTGGCTGGGGACCCAGGCAGACCGGTATGTCCTACCCACCAGTTCAGGCCTAGAAGTCCGCAGAGCGTGGGGAAGTGGCCTCTTAGGCACCCCCTTCGTAGACAGCCTGTTTGACCGAGGCGAGACTAGGCTGGACTCCAGGAATGAAGGGCTGAGGAAGTGGGCTTGGTCACTGGTCATCAGAGCTTCTGTGGGTCTCTGAGACCCAGCTGGGCTCTCGTGGCCTGTGGGCGGGGTGGCTGCTGATTCCTGGGACTCGTGGCTCTTTTTAGTGTTTGGTGGAGAAGGCTCATATCTAATCAAATTCCCTGCCAGCAAGGAAGAAAATAAACCATTTCATCCTCCTCCTGTCTCCGGGCCTCATGCCTCTTATCTCAAGTGCCTAGAGCACCTCATTTGCATCCAGGACAGGCTGTCCCCAGAGGCCACTGGAGAGGAGGGCTTTGCCTGAGGAATGGTGGCACCTGGCTTCTGGTTTCTCAGCTCCAGTGCAGTGTGTGCATGGTGGGCACTGGGACCCAGGTGGGACATAGCATTCTGTGGGCTGGGTGACTTGTCAGGTTACCAGTATTAAATGCCTCCTAAGAGACCCGCCTGTCACAACAACAGGGGCCTCTGGCCTGGAAATGGTGCCGAGTGTCTGAAGGTGTAATTATTAGCAGGGTAGCCACAGCCGCGATAGTGGCTCTGGGGTCTGAGGGCCACAGGCTCTGGGAAGAAGCCGGTCTGGGAAGGTCAGGTGTGTGTGGGGGTAGCGGTGTCTCTGAGCGACCGAGTGGCCAGAGCTGGCTCAGGGAGTCCGTGCAGGGGCCCCGGGCAGCGGTTCTGGGCTCAGTGTGCACTGGGCTGGGAGCAGGACAGATGAAGTGGGGGGAGGTCAGTGACGGTTTGGGTTGCAGTGTGGATCTGGATCTCCTGAGGACCAAAGCCAGTCTGAAATGTACATGTGAGTGCTGGGCGTCTGCGTATAGCCAGTTTCTGCAACCTCCAGCAGTGGTAGGATCAACTGCTGGACCCCTGGATCAACTTTTACTTCTAAAGTTAGGGGGGTCCCAGTGGTTTGAGAGGAAATTTCAGTCTCGAGTAGCTACTCCCCCCTTACACATGCACATACACGTACGCACACACAAACACACACCACCCTTTCACCCCAAGTTGAGTTGGTGGCCTTGGGCTCTTGGTGTGTAAAATGGGAGACTGCCCCCTGTGGGCTGTTAAGGCAGGGGGTTCTTTTTCTTCCTCTTAATCCCGTTCCATTTCATGTTTTTCCTGAGATCAGAGAATTTCTAGAATACTATGGGAATCACAGTACACCCTGCTGAAATAGGATTGTTCACGAGGTATCAGAACTAAGTTTACTGACCAGGAGAAAGCCTGAGTTCAGACCCAGCCCACTTCTGCTGCTGTGGGCTGTTGGGTGGGACTTGGTCTCCTGACAACAGGCTGTCTCCCCAAGCTACCTTATCCTGAGAGCACCCTTCCCCATAGCCTCTTTTCAGTCTCATATTTTAGTTATAGGTATGGGAAAGGCATTGAGCACAAAACAGATCCTACCCCATAATCTACCACTTTTCTGGGTGTGTGCAAGTGGTTTAGAACAGCGATTCTCCACCTAGACTGCCTGTTGGAGTCGTCTCGGCTAACAAACTTGATGCCTGGATCTCACCTTTGGAGATACTGGTTTGATTTGGGTACTGTCTTGGGATTTTTAAAAGCATCCCAAGTGGTGCTAATGTGCAGCCAGGTTGGAAAACCTCCTAGAGAAACTATAAAAAAAATCTCTCCCCAAAAGTAGTAAGGAAGACTGCCCGTCCTTGATAGGACCCCAGTGTTCTCAGGGTCATGTGGATGCAGACCTCACATGGGGTCTGCAGCTTCCATTTCCTGCGTCACAGTGGCTTCTCTGACATGATTGGTCCGTGGGTTCTACAGTGTATCTAGCAGCGATTCCTTTACATTTTGTTTTGCATGATAACTCAGTGAGCATTCTTATATAGATTTATGCAGAGCTTTATTAATTTTTTGTGTGACAGAGACAGAGAGAGGGACAGATATGGACAGACAGACAGGAAAGGAGAGAGATGAGAAGCATCAATTCATTGCGGCTCCTTACTTGTTCATTGATTGCTTTCTCATATGTGCCCTGACCAGGGAGCTACAGCACAGCAAGTGACCCCTTGCTCGAGCCAGCGACCTTGGGCTCAAGCTGGTGAGCCTTGCTCAAACCAGACGAGCTGATGCTCAAGCTGGTGACTTCGGAGTCTTGAACCTGGGTCCTCTGCATCCCAGTCCGATGCTCTATCCACTGTGCCACCGCCTGGTCAGGCTAATTTTTTTTATTTAAGATTCCAGGTGTGGGATTTTTGGGGTCCTAGGGCATGGTCACAAAGTTTTAAGAGCAGCACAAACTTCCCCTTTCCTTAGCCTGTCCTTAGCCTCACAGATCCACTAATTAGCAGATTCCAGGTTTAATGTGGAGAACGGAGTCCTGTGTCCTAGGCTGGATAACCTTGACTTCTTTAACCCTTTAAGATGGGAATACATTCCAAACCAGGTGTGCTGATTAGGTGATGCCAGTACCTGGTGAGGGCTCCTTGTGGCTCTGAGCCGGGCGGCAGCCCAGGGGCAGACACCGGGCCGCCCGCAGGGGCAGACACCGGGCCGCCCGCAGGGGCAGACACCGGGCAGCCCGAAGGGGCAGACACCGGGCAGCCCAGGGGCAGACACCGGGCCACCCGCAGGGGCAGACACCAGGCCGCCCGCAGGGGCAGACACCGGGCGCCGGCTGCTGCTGGCTCTGCTCTGTGCTCGCCCGTGCCATTGCTCCATCTTCAGATCTTAGTGGGACGGGTTTTCTTTAATATTCTAAAAAATTTATTTATTGGTTTTTAGAGAGAGAGGAATGGAGAGAGAGAAAAACATCAATTTGCTCCACTGATTTATGCATTCATTCGTCGATTTCTTATATGTGCCCTCACTGGGGATTGAACCCATAACTTTGGTGTACGGGGATGGCGCTCTAACAAACGGGGGTGGGGGTTCCCCGGCCAGGGCCGGAAGGTTTAGCTTTATCTGGAGATGACCTCCTCCCCCGTCTCCTCCCCCCCTCCACCACTTAGAGAGACTTCTCCTAACACCATCACAAATGTGTTTCGAGTCCTGGGTGTCTCGCTGAAATGCGGCCTGTGACGCAGCAGGTCAGGAGTGAGGCTGAGGCACCGCATTGCTAGCGGGTTCCCAGGCTGTGCTCGGTGCTTCTGCCCATAGACTGCACTCTGAGAAGCCACGTCCTGGAGCAGCAGGTCAGGAGTGAGGCTGAGGCACCGCATTGCTAGCGGGTTCCCAGGCTGTGCTCGGTGCTTCTGCCCATAGACTGCACTCTGAGAAGCCACGTCCTGGAGCAGCAGGTCCCAGCCTCGGCTAGTCCAGCGGGCTCACTTGGGGTGGGGGTGGGGGGCTGTGTGCTCTGGCTTTGCCAGAAAACATTTAGCTACATAGGTAAGACCAGTAAGAGTTGGTAAAGCATTTACTACAACTAAGCACAAACCCAAATTGAGATGTAATTTACCACGTCAGTGCAGGATTTGGGTTTTTAAGAAGACTTAAGTTTTCACATCCAGAATAAAATTTGCTGGCCTGGGAGGTGCTGAACACCAACATTCTGGAATAAGCTCTCCACATACCCCCGATGAGAGCAAAGCCTGTTCTGCGGAGCGCTTACTACATAGCTCAACTAATCCTTGTACCAGCCACCATACGTGTTCTTCATCTTACAGATGAAAGAAGTTGTTTCCTATCTCCTTTACTCCTCTGCTGCCTTCTTAGGCTCTTAGGATTTCTCCCTTCCCGAATCTAAGTGACCTAAAACTCCAGGTTCCTTTCGTTCCATATACTGTTTCTCCTGCTCCCAGAATCCCTTGCTGACACAGTTTGGTGTTAGCATACCTTTTAGATCTCTGCTGGTTCTCTACACGATAAAGTGGAGACGGCAGTGAAGTCCCAGGACCTGATTCTCCCAGCATGCCCTGCAGCTCCACGCCACTGTGCATTTGCTGGTCCCCTGTCTGGAGCGTCCCCCTGCCCTTTTTGTCCTCTCATTCATCCTTTGCTCTGGCTCCCTCTTGCTGTGTAACGAATGTTTCACTGACTTGTGGTTTTGTGGGTGCATGTGAGGCATGTGGACATGTGGATTCCGTGGGAGTTAAGAGTGCTCCTGTGCCACCTGACTGGGTCTGATTTCTGGGACGTCATGGAACTGAAACACGAAAGATAACTAGCTCCTTGGGGAAATGGAGAGAGTTTGGCATTGAGAAGTGATGAAGGGAGGGATTTATTCAAGAGAAGGCTCAGCTTCTTTCAAGGAGGGTGTGGATGAGGGAACAGAAGGGGGTCTCTTCCTGTCCACCCCCTCCTGTGGCCACCCAAAGTCGCGGGTATGAGGGGTGGGACTCCTTTCAAGGGCTGGGGAGGGAGGCGACCCAGCTCTGTCACCTGTGGACTGTCTTTCCTGTGTGGTCGCATCAGGGTGTTCTGCGGGGCTCTCACGGCGTCTCTTCCTCTCCTCCAGGTGTAACGACGTCAGGCCTCGAGGATGGCCATCCAGCTCCGCTCCCTCTTCCCCCTGGCGCTGCCTGGGATGCTTGCACTCCTCGGTTGGTGGTGGTTTTTCTCTCGTAAAAAAGAGCACATCGGCGGCCGAGACAAACAGGCAGAGGCCAGCACCGTGGAGCTGAGGGGCAACCCTGCCATCGAGGAGCTGATCCCTGTGGAAGACGCCTGCCCTGCGGTGTCCACACCCCCCAGTGTCACACAGCCGGCCACCGTGAGCAAGCCTTCTGCAGAGCCCCCAGCCTCGCTGCGGCCACATCCAGCCTGTCGTAGGTCAGAGTCCTCAGGCCGCCTTTCTAACACCGTGGACACGAGACCTCTGCCAGGGGCGCGCAGACGTGACAGCACAGAGGTGGAACTAGCTCTGGAGGGTGATGAAACCAAACTTGTTGCTTCAGAAGGCTCCCTTCCGTCCCCCCACGGAGCCGTGGCGGGATGTGAGCACGCAGCAGGGCGGTACCAGCAGGGCCAGGCTGCAGCCCCCGCCGAGAAGCGCAGCCCTGGGGAGAAGGCGAGAGCGCGGGGGGCCGAGGGCACCGGCGATGCCGTGCGGGGGGAGAGCGTGCTGGAAGGAGGGGTGCTGTCCCTGGAGCGCGGCTCAGGGTCTCGCAGCAGCAAGGCGCCCGCCCCGGCCCCCTTGGGGGGGCAGGGAGAGGAAGGGGAGAGCCGCCCGCCTCAGGTGGAGGGGGGCGCAGTGGGGAAGCTGACGAACAGCGTGGTGGAATTGGCTCACATGGAGCGGGCCAAGGACAGCGAAACGCCGGTGCCTCAGGCCTGCGGTGGCCGAGCTCGGGGTGGAGAAGAGAGCAAAGAGGAGACCATGGATGAAAATGAGATCGAGCAGGCTGCGTTCCGGATCGTCTCTAAAGTGATCTCGGAGGCGACTGAAGAAGTGATGGCGGCCACCTTGGGCATGCTTTCAGGTTGCACGGACCAGGCCTCAGCTGGGCAGCCCCAAGGGCAGGAGGAGGAGAGCTGTGCGCCCGGCTGCCAGGAAACTGCCCCTGGGCCAGATGCCTTGGAGCTCACTCCAGCCCCAGGGGAGGCCGCCACCGCTGGGGCAGCCTTGGGCCCCTCGGACGCTGCCCTCCCCCTGCCACGCCCACCAGCGGATAGCCTGCCACCACCAAAGACCTATGTGAGCTGCCTGACCAGCCCTCTTTCTAGTCCCACCAAGGACACCAAGCCAAAGAACTCTGTGCACCACCTCTCCCTGGCCGCCGGCCCGCCCCCAGCCGCCCCCCTCGGTGAGTTGCTGGACAGCACCAGTGTCCTGGGGGAAGAGGCCGGCTGTGTCGGCCGCACGGCTGACAACAGCCAGCGTGTCCCTTCAGTGGCCTCCTCCGGGCAGTGCTCAGACTCTGTCAGCACCTCGGGGCTCGAAGACTGTTGTGTGGAGACCGACTCAAGCCCCCGGGACAAGGCTACCACCCCTCCGCGGCCACAAAGTACTGTGCCCTTCAGCAACGGGGTGCTGCCGGGGGAGCTGTCAGACGTGGGGACTGAGGACGGATGGACCGTGGATGCAGAGGCCGATCACTCGGGAGGTAGGAGGGCCTTGGGCGTCCCTGCCTCGGAGGAATGGGGGGTCTCCCTCTGGGCCGTGGGGAAGGCTGCCAGGCTGCCGGTCCTTCGCTGGGCCCGCAGCAGCGGTGCCCCAGCTCTGTCCCGCGGCCCGAGGAAAACAGGGCGCAGTGCAGAGCTGTGGTGACTGCCAGGTCAGGGGCCGAGCCCCAGGCCACGGGAGCTGTAACTTGCTAGGCAACCAGTGCCCTCCCCAGCCCGCCTGAGGAGCCACAGCAGAATTGGGTTCCCTGATTAACCTAAGTGTGCCTCTTTTTTCTTTTAAACACAAAGCTGTTCATGTTTTTTTTGTTTTAAAGGAGAGAAGCCTCCTTAGTTTCAATTCCCTTGAGTATCAAGAGTGGGTGTGAGCTTTTTTTAATGGTTTGTTTCCTTTTAATCACGTGCTTGTTCCCATGTCTCCACCTGCTTCCCTCCTCCAGAAGCCCTGTCCCGGTAAGTGCGCAGAGAACACGCCGCTTTGCCGCCGGTAGGAGACGCGGCTCTCCTGCGCGCCGCTACCCTGTCCCCTGTCCCCTCGCAGAGCGCGAGCCTTTTTCTCTCGGTGCAGCTGCAGCTCTGCCCCGCCCTGGGTTTTTCTGAGTGCAGACCTCAGACGCTGACTTCCAGGTCAGCAGCCCCTGACCCTGCTGTGCAGCTACCCTGGGGTGTTTTTACTGACCTCACGGGGAGAGGCCGCGAGTTCCCTGCGTGGGTCTCCGACCTGCTTGTCTGGATTGCTGTGCACCACACATTGCATGTGGTCGCCTCTGAGATACTGTTGGGACACGACTGTGTTTTAAGTACCTTGAAAAGAACAGAACATGCGCCAATCATGAGTGTAGAAGGCCAGAGACTAAGATGCACCCCGACTTTAACGATGTTAAAATGTGGGTTTTTAAAAGGCATCTTAAAGCGGTGGAAAATCTTTTAAGAATAAAGGGCTTTCCCTTTGCCTCTTGCCCCTCAGGTTAATTAACAAGCCCCTGCCCCCCCCCCCCCACGCCAACTCTGGATTGCCAGTAGCCACTCCGTGTGGTGAAGGCTCTGTGCCCAGGCCTGGTGGCAGGGGAGGCTGTGAGGGCACACAGTGACGGGTGGGGGGTCTGGGGACAACAGGCGAGGCCTGGCTGTGCCGGCTCAGTTGTCCCAAGTCCTGGCTGTGCCTTAGGCGCATTCTCACGGTCGCCCTGCCTTGTGTTGAGGAAACTGAAGTGTCGAGGGGGGCCAGCGATTGCCCAGCAGAGGGAGTAGAACCTGGCCTGTGAGTGCAGCCTGCTAGAGTCCCTGTGGGGTCTGAACCACCTCTGGGTGCCACTGGATGGA
This sequence comes from Saccopteryx bilineata, assembly GCF_036850765.1. Lineage (NCBI taxonomy): Eukaryota > Metazoa > Chordata > Mammalia > Chiroptera > Emballonuridae > Saccopteryx > Saccopteryx bilineata. The sequence goes on from NC_089491.1 coordinate 384,125,923, forward strand.
AGGTACCATCCAGTCCTGCTGTGTCCGGCAGAGGCTGGGGCCCCTGGTGTCAAGAGGGGAGGTCACTTTAAAGGTGACTTCTCTGGAAGGGAATCTGTTAAGCCTCACTCCTCCGTACCCAGGCAGTACGTGGGTGCTTGGCGAAGGACTGTGCCCAGGGTTTGGAGGGACCATGTGTAGGATAACCTAGTTAGTAGACTCTCCGGAGTGATCTATTTTTGGCAAGTGAGTTGTCCGTATTTAAGCCAGCAGCACTCTGAAGCCGGTGTGACCCCGGCTGCCTGTGATGGCCCTCGGCACACCCGGTGCCCGGTCAAGAGCAGAGCGGCCAAGTCGGCACCAGACTCCTGCTGCCGCTCTGTCCTCTCGGGGGTGAGCTTTGGCTCAGTTTTCGGACCAGGGTGTTCGAGACGGGCCGTGAGCCCAGAAGAACGTTCTGAGTGGTGCAGCCAGGCCTAAGCAGAGGGGAAGGCAGGCCTGCGCGCTGCGGCCACCTCTGGCAGGGTCTTGATCAGGAGCAGGAACTCGTCCTCAGACAGACCCGCGAGGCAGGGCTCTCTCTAGCTTTGCGGCGCTGTGCGTTACCGACTGGGAGCCCGAGATCTTGGGGGCCGGCATTTTCAGAAGGTGTGGACTCGTTGTGACCAGTCGGTCTCCGTGGTGGCCTGCGCCAAATACCCAGCTCCTGGGACCATGTGGACCTGGTGGCCTGTCTGTCCCCTCCCCCGCCCCGTGGACTCCCCCTTCATGGGCCAGTGTCCCTCTCTTCCCAGTTCACCGCTTGTCTGCCCCAGCAGCTGTGGCTGGGTGCGGCTGCCAATTAAGCAAGTTGGACTGTAAGTGACAGGCTAAAATTAGGTGTATCTGCACCCCCAGCCCTCCTTCCATTGGGGCTGTTCTGCGTCTTCTAGACTTGGAATTGACGGTCACCTGCCAAGCTTGAGGAGGGCGGGACACGGTCTCCCGGAACGTGCAGCGGGAGTTGTGCATTGGTAATTGCTCTGAGCTGTGTCTGGGTGTCTGTGCACGCCGCTTCCTCCCCGCAGGTTCGGACGGGAACAGCATGGATTCCGTGGATGGCTGCTATGGCCTCAGGAAGACAGACTCCGGTTTCCAGAATGCCCAGGCAGGCTCCAGTCCTAAGAAGGTCGACCTCATCATCTGGGAGATTGAGGTGCCAAAGGTAAGGGCTGCAAGCTCAGAGCTCGTCACCGGACTCAGGGGGTGGGGTCCAGGGGAGGGTCAGAGAGCCAGAGGCTGCAGGGAAAGGGAACGCTCCACTCTTCCAAGGTTCAGAGGCTTCCTGCAAAAAGGAATTTCTCTGGCTGCTTTGGGTAGCATCCTATTCCTGTCCTCTTCAGACCCGAGGCCTGCTACCCCCTGGCCTTTCTGTGGGTCCCGCGGCTCAGATCTGCCGGAGATGCTAGCAGACCAGACTGGGGACAGGCCAGGAGTCCCCGCGCTCGCTGTGCTTGGACTCCCCAGTGCAGGTTGTTTATAATTGAGCACAGCACAAAGCATGTTGTAGAAAACTTATGAAGTATAGAACTGTATGAAGAAAATAAAAATCATCTCTAATCCTACCCCCGAGAGTGACTAGGAAGACTTTTATTTCCTTCTCGTCTTATACCCTGTAGTTTTTAAACAAAACTGAGATTATGTTGCTTTAATTAATGCCTTTAAATGTTTAACAATTTAATTTTCCTGAGCTATTCTTTGAAAATGTAATTTTAACTGCATTATTCATTGTGTGAATGTCAATTTATTTCACCAGTCCCCAATTCCAGGGTGCTTAAGTGGTTTCTAGCTTCTTGCAGTTTTAACTTACAACTTATTAGCTTGGTCTTGATGTTTATCTGTGGGGCTTGGAGGTAATTGGCTGACTGCATTCTCCAGGGCGTATAGCTCCCTGCCAGGCGGAGACTGGAGACTTCTGCTAGGTTTGAAGTCTGGTCAGGCCTGCTCTGAGCCGGGGGACCCTTGCTGTGTCCTCCCCCAGTGAACCTGGGGCAACCCTGCCTCCTTCTCCTGCACTGGCTGCAAAGGGCATCCCCGGGCGGCCCTGGGTGCTGAGGGACCAGGTCCCTAGTTCTGCGGGGGTGGGCGCTTTGGGGATCTGTTCAGAGCTTGTCTTACGTCATCACTGAGTTTGGCTGCTTCTGTCCGCCAGAAACTGGGGAGCACCCGGCACTTCTGCGCCCTCCAGGCTCCAAAGGCTCCAGCCTGCTTTCAGAGGCAGCAGGAGCCCAGAGGTTTTCTTAGACCTTTGTTTTCAGATCGAGCCCCTTTGTCTTCGGTCCTGAGTAGACTTGAGGAGGCGAGTAGTTGTAAATGGACCTTTGAGCCGGTGAAACCCCTCCTGGTCTGGACTCGGGAGAAGAGAAGGCTGCCTTCGCAGCTCCCGGGTTTGGGCCACGCTGTTGGGGATGGAATGGGAACTGCTGAGTCCTGGAGCCGGACTCTGTGGGGCAGCTGCTTCGGCGCTGTGTGACGTTGGGCGGGTCACTTAGCTTCTCTGGGCTTGCTCCCCTCATCCGTAAAATGGTGATAAAGAAAGTATCCATTTCATAGGTACTGTGGGTAAATGCACGTGCGTAGAACACGCCAGGGAAAGGAGTGCTGCCGTGTTAGCAGCTAACAGTACGTTTGAGTTTGACCTTGTGCACATCGAGGGTAGGTCTCTGGCAGTGTGGAGAATTCGTTTCCCATTAACCAGCTCTCTGTCTCTCCTCAGCACTTAGTCGGGCGGCTAATTGGCAAACAGGGGCGCTATGTAAGTTTTCTGAAGCAAACATCCGGTGCCAAGATCTACATCTCAACCCTGCCCTACACCCAGAACATCCAGATCTGCCACATAGAAGGTCAGTGTCGTGCTGCCCTGGTTTAGGAAGGTCGGCGGGGTCAAGCCCCTGAGATGCCTTTCTTCCTAAGGCAACATTAGCACCTTGAAGATGCACTTGAACTGTAGGAGAAGGCTATGGAAGGGGCGTGGTGTCGCTGTTTGTCCTACCCACCGCGACTCCCTCCGCCCTCCTGTAGGCACTCAGCATCACGTGGACAAGGCGCTGAACTTGATCGGGAAGAAGTTCAAGGAACTGAACCTCACCAACATCTACGCTCCGCCCCTGCCTTCGCTGGCGCTGCCCTCTCTTCCAATGACTTCCTGGGTGAGCAGGCTGCTGGGGGACCAGGACCTCTCACGCCCCCCACCCCCACCTGCCCCAAACAAGACTTCCAAGACCATGGGCCGGGAGCTCCTGGTGCCTGTGCCCTCTCCTCTCTGGCCTCCATGGGTCAGTTCTTCTAGCCCGTGTCCTCTGGGGGAAGGATCAGGCTGGAGTGCTGGGTCCCTGATTGGAAGGACCACTCTCCCCGGGCTCGGCCACCTGGGCACCCTTTATATTCAGAGCATGTGCCTAGAAAGGACTACAGTCCATGCAGGAGCCTGGGCAGGTCTGACTGGTGTGGGACTCCTTGGAGCAGGAGCTGTGTCTGATCGGGCCCTCTGCTGTGGGCTTGGATGGGCTTGCGACAGGCCGTTCCTTACCCCTAATTGAGGCAGGTCCAGTGAAGGATCCCCTTCCCCATCCCGCCTCCCAGGGGGTGCCGAGAGTATAAAGGGAAGCAGGTACCCTGCCAGGCCCAGGAAGCCATGTGGCTCTTTGGTGGCTGCACTAGGCGTTTGGCAAGAGCAGGGGCTGCCATCTTGAAGGCCTGTGTCCTGGGGATTGCAGGGTCTCTGGGGCCTATCACTCATGTCCTGCAGTGTCCCTGTGGCCCTACATGGGCCTCATCTCACTGAGGCTGCGGTCATGCACCACGTAATGACAGGGATTCATCTGAGAAAGGAGGCATTAGGTGATTTTGTCGTTGCACGAGCATGAATAAATCACACACGCCTAGATGGTGTGTCCTACTACACCGAGGCTGTGTGGTGTACCGCTGTTGTATGTGCAGTCTCCATGGACGGAAACGTCAGGGTGTGCGTGACTGCATTTCACACGTGGGCTGCACATGCTGCCTCAAGAAAACCATCTGCGTGGCTTTTCTTTAGGACTGTGGGCCTTTGAGTTCTGTCTCCTGCCCCCTCCAGGGACCCTGGGCCTTGGAGGGAGGGATGGATGCCCCTTTCATTTCCCGTGGATATCTGAGAGTGGGCTGGACCTCACTCCGTGCTTCACTTCTGAATCAGCGTTTTCCTCAGACCCACTCTTGATGTTTAAATAATTGAGTGGTTGGTGTGACTTCCTTCCCTTGTTCTTGCTCTGAGCAACCGGGGAGGAGAGCCCAGGAGCCTGTCAGTCAGCCAGTCAGCAGTGCTGGGGGAGGGGTGCAGGCCAGGGCTCCGAGCCAGCCCTCTGTGCCCCTGGAAGTGGACCTTGCCCATCCACGGGAGGCCGCACACCACCTCACAGCCTGCTCCTGGGCGCCTCCTGCCCAGCCCAGGCCGGTGTGAGGCCGCCTCTAGTGGTTACTGTTGGTATGGCAGGCCAGGGGCCACAGTAGAGTCCAAAGGCTTTCCACGCTAAAGTCGTTTTCCTTGGGCCACTGCCATCTGGTTGCCATGTACTTTGGGTTGCCGTGCTGTTTTCAAAGAGGTGCCAGTTCAGAGACGCCCTGGGGCCTCGGTGCGCAACCCAAACGTGCGAAGAGGATTGCCGCAGCGCCCGCTCCCCTCCCCCTCCAGCTCATGCTCCCGGACGGCATCACCGTGGAGGTAATCGTGGTCAACCAGGTCAACGCCGGGCACCTGTTTGTGCAGCAGCACACGCACCCCACCTTCCACGCGCTGCGCAGCCTGGACCAGCAGATGTACCTCTGCTACTCGCAGCCCGGGATCCCCACCTTGCCCACCCCCGTGGAGAGTAAGCACAGCCCCCGAGGTCGGCCGAGCCTAGGGGCTGGGGGGGGGGCTGTCCCACTCCTGGTCCGGACCAGAGGCGGCTGTCCTGGGATGCTTCATGGGACCAGTGTCCCCGAGTTCTTGTCGTTGTCATGGTTACTGTGGGCTGAGTGCCTGGCTTGCCCAAGCTGATGGAGCCGTGGGTAGCCGTGGAGTTCTGGCACAGGCATTCAGATCCCGCCTGTGGAAGGGGGTGGTGCCCGCTTGTTCGGGATTAGGGGTGGGCTCTGCATGGGTCACAGGTACAGTGTCTGGTGTAGGGGCATAGACGCCCCTGAGTGCATCAGTCTCCTGCAACCAGTTCAGATCATCTCCGATCCACAGACTAGAGAACAGCCTTGGAAGTCACGTGACTTGCCAAGTGCTACCTGCTAGGACCTGAGCCCAGCTGGACCCTTGAGAGCAGGCTCCTTGTCACCCCCGTTAGCAGGAATCGAATATCAGACCATCTTTCCACTCATCCCCACCAAGGACTTCGAACCTACTATCCCCTGATGGCTTTAAGCATGAGGAGAACCTTTGGATTATTTGTAGCATTCTGTGTGGTTTTTCTTTTGGAAGAAGATAGATTTTAGGTTTTGTCAGATTCTTTTATTTTGCTTCAACCCAGCAGTAAGGACCAAACTGGAGACCAAGAGGTGACTGTGCCCAGGGATGCCATTCAGAGTCACGACAGCGGTCAGATGGCATACAGGCCCTCAGCCCAGTGGCCCTGGGGCGCGAGCCACTGGGTGACCTCCCTGACAGTTTAATCATTCCCACTGCCCTAGCGTGGGGTTGGTGACTCTTGGGACACCTGCTCTCTGCCTGCGGGCTGTCCGGGGTGTCTGGCACCTTCCTGAAGCGAAGGTGAGAAGCAGTGGCATTAGGCCTGTGAGTCCCCTTCGATCAGCCCTTTGTCTGAATTGTCATGGGCTGGGGCAGACCTGGAGACCAGGCCACTGAGATCTTCTTGAGTCTTTCTAGGACTTTCCCTTACGAGTGTGTGTTACTTTTTATTCTGGTTCAGCTGTGTCCATCTTTGGCTTCAGTGAATTTAGGAGTAAATGGGTCTGGATGGACTTTTTGGATGGCACCCCCCCCCCCCGGATGTGCAGGCCCTTCTGTCGGCCAGTCTTAGGCTCTGGGGACGCCTTGCCGTCCGGTCCCCTGCAGCTTGGGGGTGCAGGCCTCTGAGCGGGAGGCGGGGAGGCGGGGAGGCGGGCAGCGTCCAGGGAGCGGCCCCTGGTGCCCGGCCCGGGCCAGGCGCATCCATGGGCTCTCCCTGCCCCGCAGTAACGGTCATCTGCGCAGCCCCTGGGGTGGACGGTGCCTGGTGGCGAGCCCAAGTGGTGGCCTCCTACGAGGAGACCAGCGAGGTGGAGATCCGCTACGTGGACTACGGGGGATACAAGAGGGTGAAGGTCGACGTGCTCCGGCAGATCCGGTGAGTCGAGGCCGCGCACCTGGGCCCGCGCCCTGCGTCCCAGGGGACTGGCTTCTGTGGGGCCGGCTCCGTTCTCCCAAGCCTGGGCGCGTTCACGGGGTAACTCCTCCTGCTGCCCGCTCTGCCGTGACGGAGTCAGGTGTAAACTCCACTGCTCCCCTCCGCGGAACGGAGCCCGTCCCCCGGGAGAACCCGCCGGAGCATCACAGCAACCACAGAGCCGGCTTCCTTTCTGGAGCTGGACGCCCTCTGAGGTCAGGCTGGCGTTCAGGGAAGGGCGTGGAGAGCTGAGGCCTGCTGCCACCTTTGGTCTCTGCGCTGCTTCGTCCTGGGGTGCTGGGTCACGGCACTGACAGGAGGTGACGGTCACCCTGGACTGGAGGTGGCTTTCCAGCCCGTGTTCAGTGTGTCCCCTTTTGTTGATGTAGGTCTGACTTTGTGACCCTGCCATTCCAAGGAGCAGAAGTCCTTCTGGACAGTGTGATGCCTCTGTCAGGTAACGGGTGGGGCTCCTGGCAGTGGGGGTAGGGGGTACGGGGAGTGAGAACGGGTCTTTCTTTGAGAGCCTCGTTTTGACTGGGAGGGCTTATACTAACAGGGTTGCTGCCACTGTCAGTTTCTGACTGATAGGTAGCCGTGAGCTGAGGCCTGAGAGCTTGTGTTCCAAGTCCTCGGGAGGCTGACACTGCTGGTCTGTGGACCACCCTCCAGGTCCGCTGCTGTAGGCTTTATCTGGGCCTCCAACATAGGCTGCCACCACAGGCACCATCCAGACGCTGTCGGGACCCAGAGTCCCCGTCCCCGAGCTCCAGGGCCTGCACTGAGGCCATCGCACTGCTCAGCTGGGCCTCTGCTTCTGGGGCGCTGTGGGGACCACACACACACTGTCCTGCCCACCAACGTGTCTGAGATCACATTGCCAGAGGGAAGGGGACTGGAAGTGTGACCCTGAGCAAGTTGCTTAGCCTCAACCTTTCCTCTCTGGAAAATTGGGGTACTACCAGTTTTTTGGGTGGCCAAGGGATTGCACGAACCTCGGGACTGGGATGTGGACGCTAGTCAGGTGGAATCTACTTAAGACCAGGAGTTTTATATCGCAGGTCCTAGTCCATCGAGTCCGCGCTCCTCCCTCCCAGGTGTGCCTGTCTCACCTTGGCCTCGCCTGAAGCGGCGCCGTGCTCTAAGCACTGCAGGCGGCTGCACGCGGGCAGGGGCTTCGCTTTGTTTTCTTGGTTGCTCTTGCCCTACCTTCCTCTCCATGTTTATCCATCTCAGCAGTCTGTCCAGGCCCAACTGAAACGTCCCACCTCCGTAAGATGTTCCCAGACCTTCATACACCTGCTTCTCCCATCCTTACCGCCTCTTAGGTGTGTCCTTGTATGTGACCTTTCTGATCTGAGGAGGACTGTGGCCCAGTGCCCTCCCGGCTCTTCTTAGCGATGGCCTCTCTGAGGCTGTGTGGCCAGCTGCCTGGCTTGGGGTCCACCTGCATCACTCTGGGAGCTGGTTGACCGTCAGCCCTCAATCTTTGTCTTCAGTATTGTCATCTATAGTGGGGATGACACCTGCCATCCCATGGGGTGTTAGTGACTCAGTGGAAGAGTGCATCCGGTGCTCTCAGCCCTGGCAGCCCCCAAATCGGTGACCATATGTCCTGTGAAGGCAGAGTTCCTGCCCCCCTTGGGTAGCACACGGCAGGGACCCTGAGGGTCTGTGGAGCCAGGCTCTGTTCTGACGTAGGTGGCTCCCCCGGGAAGTTCCCGGGGTCCCCGGCAGTGTCTGAGGCCGTTTGTGGGGAACACACCCGGAGGCTGTGTAAGGGACGCGAGTGCATGCGGGGGGAGAGTCTGAATGCTGCTTCTCCTCCTCGTAAAGATGACGAGCACTTCTCACCTGAGGCGGATGCAGCGATGAGCGAGATGACGGGAAACACCGCGCTGCTGGCTCAGGTGCGTGGGGGGAGGGGAGCGGCTGGCAGGCTGGGCCCCAGGGCCCCTCGGCTTCTGCGGTGCTTCTCGGCCTCCCTCACCAAGTCTCTGGGCTCGCTCCTCAGGAGCTGACCTTTAAACGCCTGCTTTCACGTGGCTCCTGCCCTGGGTTGGCCAACAGTCTACGGAGAGGGCACAGAGTAACTTCTGAACACGCTTGTTTTCTTGTTTGTTTTCAGGTGACAAATTACAGTCCGACTGGCATTCCTCTGATTCAGCTGTGGAGTGTGGTTGGAGATGAAGTAAGTCCTGTCCTTCTTTTTTCCTTCTGAGTCACTGGCCAGCAGTAATAACCCACGTGGAGCTGGTCCTGTGTTGCTTCCTCTGGGGCTAATCAGACGGTGTAACCGTGGACCAGTGTCCCCAGGGGACATTTAGCAGTGGTCCACACGGTTGGGAGCAGGTAGAGGGCAGGGATGCTGCTATACAGTTCACAGTGCATAGGAGCGTTCCCACGGCAAAGAGTTACCTGGCCCAGAATGACAGTGGGCCTCCCTGCCCCCCCCCCCCCCCACGGGCCTTCCTGGACCTCTGTGGGCCTCATTCCTCTGGGTTTTCCTCTCCTCTGTCTCATTCTATAACAGCCGAGCTTTCTCCAGTCATTGAAAAGCCTGTCTCACGCCAGTAGGACACACAAGTAAATGCCCCTATTGGCCCAGAAAATGAGTCCCATTCCCCACTGCCATTACTATTGTACCTGGGCCTCTGGTGGCCACCTGGGACTGTAAACGGGTTGAGAAGTGGCCCTGAGTGCCGCGGACAGCTCTCTCAGGGAACTTTCTCTCCTAGGTGGTGTTGATAAACCGGTCGCTGGTGGAGCGAGGACTTGCCCAGTGGGTCGACAGCTACTACACGAGCCTCTGACCCCAGCACACAGCCCTGGAGTCCTTTTTGCACTGTTGAAATTGGGCTTGGCACTCAGGCAAAGACTTTATGTCAGAATAACAAACATCTTCCTCAGAAAGTCCATCTTCTCCATATTGTAGTCATGATGACAAGGTATTTCGTCTGAGACAAGGAGCTGTGGGTTCTCTTTGAAGCCATAAGGTGTTGTTTAACAAGCCTGTCAGCTTAAGCTGTTTCTAAATGTTAAAAAAAAAGTGGAAGGAAACTGTCTTGACCAAGTTGTCCTCTTCCCCTCCCCCACCCCCTTTTTCCCACCCACTCCCCTTCCCCCCTTCCCCCTCCTTTCCCTTCCCTTCCCTTCCCCCCTCCCCTCCCCTTCCCCTTCCCCTCCCAAACCAGACTGACTGTAGTAGGCCGGTCCCAGGATGTTTGCTTGTCGGAGAGGGTTTCTTTTGCTTCAGAATCTTCAGGGAGCAAGGCCCGAACTGACTAATTGGTATTGATGACTTGTAAAGCTCACATAAGTGGATTTATGATGTTAACCAGTTTTTACCAACTTCACCTAGGTCTTTAAGAAGGCAGACTTTTTTTTTTCTTTCTAATTTTTCCATTGATTTGAGAGGAAGGGGGAGAGAGAGAGAAGCATCAATTTGTTGTTCCACTTAATTGTGCACTCATTGGCCACTTTTCATATGTTCCCTGACCGGGAATCAAACCAGTGACCTTGGTGCCCTGGGACAGTGCTCTTATTCAGTGAGCCACCCCGCCAGGGCCAGAAGGTAGACTTTTTAATGAATATGTAAATACAAAGCAATCATACCTCTCTCTGGCCTTGGTCCCTGGGAAGAGGGAACTGGGTTTGTATCTGGCCAAGCCTGGTTGTAATTTGTAACCATTTTCTATTTGTGCAAACTCTGTAAATAAGTGTTTAAAAATGTAATATTTTATACAAGATACACTGGAGAACAAAGGGAACTCGACTTTTCCACACCCCGTGGGTGGCATCAGTGAGCAGGCGTTACTTCCGCCGAGGGCAGCCCCCGCCGCTCCTGGGGGCTCCCGTGGCGTCCTGCGCACTGAACGGGGGGCTGTATGATATGGATTGTGATCTGGGGATTTTTTTTTTTCTGTACAAATTTGTTAAAAAAAAAAAAAAAGAAAAAGCAACTCACTGAATTACCTCGCAGTGCTGTGTTTGATTCTTTTTTAGACTGGCTCCAGCTTCGTGCGATTTAAAATAAGTAACTTAGACTTCCGTGAATCTTGAGTTGTACACACTGTATGTGGCGTTGTGTTCTCTTGTTCCACAGTGAAAAGAGGCGGGCGTGGGGGGTACAGAGGGTGGCGGTGAGTGGGAGGATGGAGAGCCGGGGCTCTTTGAAGACCGGTAGCCAGAAATCTCCACCCCTTCCCCCCTCTGTGCCCCCTAAGGAGGCAGCCAGTGCCCTGTGGTTTCTCTAGTGAACGTCTCAAATAGCCAGGCTTGAGTGTAAAGCACCGATTTCTACAGTTCTTCGGTCTTCGGTTATGCGTTCTTAGTGGAGCTATTAAATTATTACCACGGTAGTGGCAAGAACGACAGAAAGCGTACATACGTTTCCATGGTGAGAGCAGGTGGTGAAGTCTGACTTACCAGTCCCTCCCTCATAAAGGCAGGCTCGGGCGCTGCAGTCCGGGCCTCCAGGGGACTCGAGAGCGAGGGGGCGCCTGGGGCCGGCACCCTGAGGGAATCCTCACACGGGGCTGCGGGTGACAGTGACCGGGATCACGAGTCTCCGTGCCCTCTGGGAGCAGGTAACGAATGGTACCAGCCTTGTAAGGCAAGGCGTGGAACCCAGCCCTGCCCCGACACGCCCGGAGCCCATGCATGGAGCCGGCCCACCGTGAGCTCTCACGCCTCTCAGCTGCAGCAGCCCGAGTCCCAGCGGCACCTGGCTGTGGTTCTGGCCAGGTCTCGACTCTTTCTGTGCAGCTCTCCTCACGGACGCAGAACGGGTAGTGGAGCCTTTGAGCTAGTCTGGGGAGAGCCTGCAGAGCCTGCAGCCGCGCCCCCAGAGGGAGGGAGGGGAGAGAAGTGGGGACAGGGAGTGGGCTGCGCACGGATCTCTAGGGTTCTCTTGTCAGCCTTCGGAGATGGCCACTAACCCTGCTGAAGGCCCATGCTCTTCTCAGGTCCCTGCGGGCCTTTGGTGTCCGGGGCTCTGAAAAAGTTGATTTTGACCGTTCTGCCAATTATCTTGCTGCTTTTACAGAGACACAGATTTTTAGAGGTCTAGCCCCACCATCCTAGCAAGTACATTGAATTAATTACTGTGGACCATCCAGGGGACCATTAAAGAGTGTATTTGAAAACTCAGGAGAAGAGTGAGCGTGGGAGAGAGGTGGGCACCCACCCGGGGTGCAGGGGAGAGAGGTGGGCACCCACCCGGGGTGCAGGGGAGAGAGGTGGGCACCCACCCGGGGTGCGGGGGAGAAAGGTGTGCACCCGTCCTAGGTGCAGGGGAGAGAAGTGTGCACCTGTCCTGGATGCGGGGAGAGAGGTGTGTACCCACCCGGGGTGCGGGGGAGAGAGGTGTGCACCCGTCCTGGATGCAGGGGAGAGAGGTGGGCACCCACCCGGGGTGCGGGGGAGAGAGGTGGGCACCCGCCCGGGGTGCAGGGGAGAGAGGTGGGCACCCGCCCGGGGTGCGGGGGAGAGAGGTGGGCACCCGCCCGGGGTGCGGGGGAGAGAGGTGGGCACCCGTCCTGGATGCAGGGGAGAGAGGTGGGCACCCACCCGGGGTGCAGGGGAGAGAGGTGGGCACCCGTCCTGGATGTGGGGGAGAGAGGTGGGCACCCGTCCTGGATGCAGGGGAGAGAGGTGGGCACCCACCTGGGGTGCGGGGGACAGAGGTGTGCTGGACGGAGGAGGCTAGAGTTTCTGGCCTTGTCTCCCTCCAGGTGTCCATGTGGATGACTTCCCCTCTGGTCCTTGGAGCCCTGCTAGGTATTGGAGGGGTGGCAGGTCCCAGTGGGCTGTCAGCACGGAGGCTGCGTGCGGTTCTGCTACATCTCACACGGCCTCAGCTCTGCCACGTGGGGGTCTCCACCATCACTGGCTGAGGGATGCTTACTGTGTCGGACACTGTTTAGAGGTAGTACTGGGTCCTGACGACCCGGGAGGCAGGGGCTGATCCTGGAGGTAGAAGGGGCTGACTTCAGAAAGTGGGTTTTGGAAGAATCAGAGCTGAGGCTGGAAGCCAGGCCGCACCTGCCCAGGGTTCTTTTCTCCACGGCTCCTCCAGGGCAACAGGGGGGTGACTGAGCCGTGTTCCATCTCCCCGGGTAAGTGCCTCTGGGGTTCAGTCATCAGCCCACTGGGAAGTTTTGAAACTTAGAATAAAAAACCCCCAGCAACACTGAATAGGCAAGATCAGTTTTGCTTATAGGAAAAATTAAAATTTAAATAATGTAAACAAAATCAGGAGACAGTTGTAGGATCTAGGCCAAAAGGGTGAACATTTTAACCTTCACTGATTTAAAAGGAAAAGTCGCCCTGGCTGGTTGGCTCAGTGGTAGAGCGTCGGCCTGGCGTGCAGAAGTCCCGGGTTCGATTCCCAGCCAGGGCACACAGGAGAGGCACCCATCTGCTTCTCCACCCCTCCCCCTCTCCTTTCTCTCTGTCTCTCTCTTCCCCTCCGGCAGCCGAGGCTCCATTGGAGCAAAAGATGGCCCAGGCGCTGGGGATGGCTCTATGGCCTCTGCCTCAGGCGCTAGAGTGGCTCTGGTTGCAACAGAGCAACGCCCCAGATGGGCAGAGCATCGCCCCCTGGTGGGCAGAGCATCGCCCCCTGGTGGGCGTGCTGGGTGGATCCCGGTCGGGCGCATGCGGGAGTCTGTCTGACTGCCTCCCCGTTTCCAGCTTTAGAAAAATATGGGGGGGAAAAAAAAAAAAAAAAGGAAAAGTCTCTGTGGGGAAATGCCATAAAGACTACGAGCAGGAAAAGGCAGACTCTGGTCTGTTTCTAGACAAGTGCAGCGCTTTCCGATAGAATCACGTGAGTCACAAGTGTGAGTCCAATTTTTCTAGAAGCCACAATACGAAGGAAAAAGAAACAGGTGAAATTAATAACGGTGGAACCCAATCTTTCATTTCAGTGTGTAGTGGACATTAAAAGGTCAATGAGTGATTTTACTAAGTCTTTGAAATGGTTCTGTGTATTTTCCCGCCAGCCTGTCTGTCCAGAGGGGACAGCTCTGGTGCTCCCGAGCCACGGGAGGCTTGAGACAGCCACAGGCACAGCGCGGGGCTAGCACATTCCTTGATTGCCATCAACAGATACAAACAGCCAGGTGTCCTTCCCCACCTGATCTAGAAGTGCTAGCTCCTTTCAAACATTTTTGCAGATGAATTTCAGAATGATTTGGGGGAGAGGATCGTGGTAAATGGTCTGACCTTTGAAAACAGTGCATGTTGTTGGTTTGATACAAAGTTTTATGTAATCTGTGAAATCAGGATTATAAATTATTCAGATTTACTGTTTTCTGCCCTCTCTCTCCTCTCTCTTTTTTGTCTATAGTATCTGTTCATTTCTAGAAAAAGCACATTAAATGATTCTGCTATTGTCATGTTTTCTGTTTTAACAGCTTTTGTAACTTTGTTACCTTATGTTGCTCAGTTTGAAAAAACTCATGAAAGGCAGTGCCTCATCAACATTAAAATAGCTTTTATATTCTGTTTGCTTTTTGTTTTAAATTTTACATCCTTTTTCTCTGTCACTTTTGGTGAGTGGCTTGTAAACACATTGCTGGCATTATTTTTAAGTGAAACCTGTGAAGGCAGTAGGGGGATTTAACTTGTTCCTTGTGGTCACTGTTGCAAAATTATTTGCCAGTTCATTTTCCAACTGTTTTCTTATTGGGTTTTTTTCTTTTCTCATTTTTCACTTGATTAAAAATTTGTAATAAATAGCATTCAACACCATGTTCCTACACTTCTGGTGGGTCTCAGGTGTCCACTGATTACTTTGATCTCTGTTTCTCTCACTATTGCATGCTAACGCATCCTTTCTCCCGAAACATTAAGAATGTCGGACTTCTGCCTGTTTCTCTACCAGTGTCCACATGCACGCATTCTCTGTCTCCAGGCTTTGTTGGAACATCTGGAATACAATTCAGAATTCCAAAGTTTCACATATACCTCTATCATAAAGATCTTTTTTTATTTGAAAAACATTTTTAAATGTTTATTTTATTCATTTTAGAGAAAGAGGAAAGGAGAGAGAGAGAGAGAGAGAGAGAGAGATGGCAGGAACATTGATCTGTTCCTGATTGTGCCCTGACTGGGGATCGAACTGACAACCTCTGTGCTTAGGCACGATGCTCGAGCCAAGCAAGCTATCTGGTCAGGGCTCTCATAAAGATCTTTTAATGGCGACATTAACCTTGAATCACATTACCAAATGTTTTGGCCTAGCCCCATTTTCCACCAGCTTCATTGCTCTTCTGTTTCTGCTATACCAGTCCTTGCGTTCTTCATTTTGACTCACCTCTAATTTCTCTGGAGGATTTCTTTGCATCTTTCTGTTGTCAGAACACATACGCGTCCTCGCACACCCTGCAGTTGTGAGCTGAGCATCCCTGCTGGAGTGGGTGCCTCCTTGCAAAAACTCGGGCCTCCCTCCCCCAGTCGACTGCACGTCTCAGTGCTGTGGAGCTCCGGCGTGGTCTGGGGCAGGTGGGTGGAGGTGGTGTGTGTCCCGAGACAGCTGCGGCATGAACCAGCGAGGGGCTCACCTGCCCTCCGTGAGCAGGGCCCAGCCTCAGCCGCATTCCATGATGCATGCACCTGCCTCCCAGCTGGAAGACTAGAACAGATGCAGCCAGCCAGTCCCAGGTGGTCTAGGAAGCAGCAGGTGCAGTCACTGAGGTCTGGCCTGCCCTCGCCTGTCCTGATTGACAGCATGGTTCTGGGTCCCAGGCTTTTCCAGTGAGGATGAGGAGCTCTGGCCGTGGGGCTTGCTGCCATCACCCCGTCTATAAGATGTGGACGTCAGTTAGATGAGCACTATGGTCGCCCAGATTTGACTTTAGACTGATCTGTTCTGCAAGTAAGGGCCCTCCCTGAAGATTCCTTTAATGAGGCTGACTTTGTATTTTTACAAATTTTGAAAAATCGTTTAGACAAGGCCTTGGCTTTTTGTCACTAGAAATAGGCCCAGTCAATGTCTGGTGGGGACAGAAAGCGTTTGAGAAGCCTTGGAAGACATCAGAGGGCAGATGTCCTCTTCCCGATCTGGGCTGGATGTCTCGTCTTTCCCCAGCCTCCCCGGTTTGGGGACTGGCAGGAGCTCTTGCACCCACTGATCTCTCCTTCTCAAGACCCCCCTACCAAACCCACGACTTCATTTTAGTAAGACACTCAGGTGATCTGTGTGCTGTGACAAGGCGGGAGTGTCCCACCCTGGCTGCATATTGGAATTGCTTCTAAAACTACCAATGCCTGGCACCCATTCTCAGACATGCAGATTTAATTGGTTTGGGCTGCAGCCTGGGCATTGAGAGAATTTTTTAAAATTACCTTTGGAGTATAAGGTATACATTCTAGTACAGAAAATACATAAATCTTGAGTGTGGAAAGGGATGCATTTTGACACACACACCTGGGTAACCATCAGCAGATGGAGATAGAGAATGTAAATCCCGGAGCCCAGGACTCCCTCTCATGCCCTTTTCTAGTCGATACCCTCTCCCCCATAATCGGTATTCTTTCGTTGCCGTAAGGTTCGCTTTGCCCGTTCTGCAACATCATATGAATGGACTCATCCACGAAGGACGCTCACTGCTTCTACCCGCCATGGTGTCTGGGCATGTGTATCAGGAGCCCTCTTCTGTTGTGTGCATTCTGCTGTATGAATACCCTGTAACTTCCTGCCCATTCTCTGGTGCTCATTCAGCCTTCTGGTTGGGAGCTGCTATATGGTTCATTCTTGTGTTCTGGTGGACTTGTTTTCATTTCTCTTGGGTCTGCACCTGGGATTGCTGGGCCACGGGGTAGGAATGTGCTCAGCTTCAGGAGTTCTTTGCATATTGAGATGTTGAAAGGCTCACCAGGTGACTGATGCTCTGCTGGGAAGGGGAATCACTGCCCAGAGAGAGTGCCAAATGCTAGCTGCCCAGATGCCCTTCCAAGGCCTGTGAGTTTGTGAGTTCGGCCGGTTTCCCCACCTACCTTCCGGTATAACCCTAGACCATGTCTGTGGCTTGCGACCAGTGAGCCCTACCCAACCAGACGCACAGCTCCGGCCCAGCTCCTGCCCTCACCCGGAGCCCAATTTGTGTTAAATTCTCGTCCCCATCGTCTCCGCCTCTGGATGCCAGCCTCGAGCCCTCACTCCAACAAGCAGCCCAGCCCGGACTCTCGCCCCGTTTCTTCCTTCTGTGGCTATGTGGACACGGTGGTGGTCAGTTCACGGCATCCTCTGTCCTAAGAGCATCGTGGCCGACACGGGGCAGAGACGGCGTAAGGCACGGGCAGCTCTCAGCACGGGCCTGGCACAAATAGCCCAGCAGCGGATGCGGAAATTGCAGATCACAGAACGTTTCCATCGTCACTCGAGGTTCTCATGGACCGCGCTCCGCGGGGAGAGCCGTGCTGCTCACTGAGGTAGGCGCTGGCCATGTGTGGCTATTGAGCTCTTGAAATGTGACTTGTCCAAATTGAGATGTGCAGTAAGTGGACGACAGACACGTGATGAGGGAAAGAACGATTTCCTCTTGGGGTAATATTTTGGTTATCATGGCTGAGGTAAAATGCAGTCCCTCGTGTAGCCGTTTCTGATGGGGAAGGGGAACACCATCAGAGCAGGTCATGCCCTTGCAGATGGTGTTTCTCAAAGTAGGGGCCCAGGCCGTTTGTTTCAGAGTTTACCCACTGTGCTTGTGAAAGGAACAAAGTGCTGGGCCCTCACCCAGGAACCCTGAAGAATGGGGCTGGGAGTCTTCTTTCTTCCTCTTTTCTTCCTCTTCCTCCTCCTCCTTCTTTTTCTTCCTCTTCCTTCCTTCTTCTATCATTTTCTTCTTTTTGTTTTGGAATCTGTGTTTTTAATAACCCCCTGCAGCTAAACTTGTGCCCTCTTAAATATGAGATTCCATGCATGTGAGGCAATTTGATTTTCCTCCAAAACAGATATGCTCCCCTGATTTAGATTGTGAAGCGATAAAACTCTAATTTCCTACACTGACTTGGCTGCCAGGAATGTTCAGGACTCAGGTTCGGGTTAAATTAGGGTTTAATTCTAGTGTGAACTGGGTGCAAGTCGGCTGGTGTGTGTTATGGCCATTGTGTCTTAGGTTAGAAGTCTGGAGGACAAACAGCACCGTCTCTGCACCGTTTCTGGCCTCAAAAGGCCTGTTCTCCGGTCTCAGTTCTGCCCTGTGGTTAAGAGAGATCATTTTTGCCTGGCCTGTGGTGGCGCAGTGGATCAAGCGTTGACCTGGAACACTGAGGTTGCTGGTTCAAAACCCTGGGTTTGCCTGGTCAAGGCACATGGAGTTGACGCTTCCTGCTTCTTCCCCCCTTCTCTCTCTCCCTGTCTCTCTCTCTCTCCTCTAAAATGAATAAATAAATAAAAATAATTTTTAAAAAGTCTTGAGTCACTTTTTTAAAAAAAGATCATTTAACTTCAATAAAAAGCTTACCTACAAAGATACAGATAAAAGCAAATGCACTCCATGCAAGCCACGAAGTTCTGTGGCCTTGAACCACTAGATGGCGCCACAGTACAAGTTTCTGAAAGCAGTCCCTCCTTACAGTGGTGGTTGCCTTAGCACTGGAATTTTCTCATTCTCGGAACTCACAGAAATGCAGATTCTCAGGCCATACTCCAGGCCCACGGAACCAGAAATTGTGTTTTAACACATCACCCAGGTGGTTCCGATACACACTTAAGTTGGAGAGTCACTGTCCTAGACTCTGACTTGGAGTAGCTTGGGTAAGTGTGAGTAGGCAGTATGGGACAGAGGGCTTGCTAGAAGGGGGGTGGGGGAGGGGGGGGGGGGAGGGGGGGGGCTGGGGGGAGGGGAGAGTGACGGAACAATCCCAACCATCCCCACTTGGACAGAGCTTGTCAGGTCAGGGAGCAGTTAAGGAATGAGAGATTGGGTGGTGATTTTGTACTTTTCTTTTTAAGAAAGGCATGTCAAATGGTGTCGGCTGGATAGAGGAGAAAGGGGGTCCCTGGGGAACCCCCACTCGAGGAGGGAAGGCCCTGGACCGAGAGCAGAAACATGCTGAGCTCGCAAGAGCCCTCCGCCAGCCTAGGCACCCATTAAGGCTGTTAATTCTTCCTGTTCCGAAATTTCACCGAAACACTACGGTGCTAAAAGGCCCAAAGTCTTGCAACCCTGTCAAGATGATCCAGGACAATGGATGCTCAGGAATCAAAAAGGAGCTTGAGACTAGGTGGGAAAATTTACTAGTGAATTCAAACCTTATTTTTATCTTTCCAATCCTATCTGTTTGTTCCCTAAGGGGAGGCCAGCGCCAGATGAACTCATATCTTTATTTTTTTCTGACGGACAAAAATTTCTTTGGCAGGTGGGTCCCAAGCCTTCACAGGGGCAATGCATCATGCAAATAATTTTTTTTTTCCTGCAATGTATACAGTTTAGTTTGATTTATTTTGGATGTCAGAAGCAAAATAGAAAGTTAATGCTTTAAAAATGAGCATGGCTGGCTGAATAAATAAATGATATGCTCTTGGCCAGAACCTACCATGCCTCCTTAATTGCCCATTGAGTCTTTAATTCTCTGCACTTTAACATCGACTGAAATTAAGAGGCCACAGAGCACGGAGGTGTCTTTTGTTAAACAAATGAAGGAAGCTGGGGTTTTAGAAGGTGTAGTCCTTCCTCGCCTTTGACTTAGCATTTGAAGGCCAGCGGACAAAAAGTCTGGTGCCTTAGACGGGTTTCTTTCAGGCACACAGCGGGCGGGACCTCTCCTTGTTTTTCCCCGTCATGAATATTTATGGCGTGTCCACACATCCTCGAACCTGAGAACATATAGAACACAGAGCGACTTAGCAACAGGAACATTGCACGTCCCTCCTGTGGTTTCCTGGGGCATCTAGAAGTGGCCGGGCCTGGTCTCCCTGCAGAAGGTGGCAGTGCCCCATGGTCACATCCCCACGGACTAGACTGAGGAGACTGGCCCAAGATCCTGGGGGGAGGGGAGGGCCCGCCATTTCTTTCAGGGAAAGAAACACTCCCAGGGATTTCTTCTATCTCATTTCCAGGTTGGATGGAGGCACCAGTTCTCAGCACCCTCAGGGGAGACCCTTGAGGCCGTCCTGAAAGGCTTTAGAGCCCTGTGGGCCTTCAGGGCTTCCAGCCCCCCCCCCCGGGCGGGGCCTTCAACTCCAGTTGTTCCAAACTGCAGAAAGTGAAGGTCTCTGATCCCTGTGTCCCTGTGAGGGTGTCTCTGCGCTGGCTCTCCCTTCTTTCCCTCCCAGGGCAGGGTTCCGTCTCCAGGAAGAGTTTCTGACCCCACAGCTCCAGCTTCCCGCTGTGGGATGATAGCCCGCAGTCCCTGGAGCACGCTCAGTGTCTTTTTGCTGTGACATCACTTCTTGGTATTGCAAATCCCTTGAGAGCAGGACATACGTGTTTTTCCACGCGGTCGTGCTTTCATTGCTCGCTTCCTGTGTGTGCTCTGACCGGGGATCGAACCTGCAACCTTGTCGTTCGAGATGACACTTTAAACCGACTAAGCTAAATGGCCAGGGCATATGGTTTTGTTTATTTTTCTGTAATTAGCATATGAAACATCATCATAGGCCCTCAGAAATAGTTGATCAATGAAAAATCAGTTAACAGAATGAAAATGCCCCAAACATTCCACGACGATTTCCCTGGTCTTTTCTGCTCTAGGCTGTCACACTCTGTGTCAGGAAGTCCTGTCTCATATCCCTCTTAAGCCAGCCAGAGTTGTGTTCAGGTAGAGCGGGAGGAGGTTGAATGAGAAAATGTGTGCAGAGCATGTGACAAGTCCCTCACACCAGTGGCAAGGACGTTTGGGACAGGTGGCACTGGTCTTGGACTCTGGTGGATACAGGCTGGGTCTGGCCGGACAGATGTGAGGCCATATGGAGTAAAGGCCATATCCTGCTGGGTTTTACACTTTTGACTACAATGTACCTGACCACAGGTGTGCACCATTGAGAGGGATACCTCCGAACTTGCAAAGGCAGTCTCCATGTATGATGCCCCGGGCTTGGCATTACCAGCTAAGAGCTGTGTGAGCTCAGGGAAGTTACTTAACCTCTCTGGGCCTCAAGTTACTCATTGGTAAACTGGGGTTCATAGCAATAGCACCACCTCAAAGTGTGGGAATGGCAGTGACGTGTCGGCACCCAGGACATACTAAATGTTTTGTTTATGTATGCCCTTCCCCTGCTAGATGGGTGGGTCTGACGACCAGTCGCACTGAACGTTTCTCTGTAGAAGTCTCTCCAACAAGGCCATCTTTGTCTGCTGCTGTGGGTTCTTCCTCCCACAGCGGGGTCTGCCTCCCCTTTCTGGGTCCAGGGGGCCCATCATTTCCTCCACATTGAAGACCCGATTGTTGGTCTCCCCTCCGCTCACCCCCCTAAATCACCATGGAATGCCTCCTTGGCTGTGATTATGGCTCCAGGGTGACGCCACCATCCAAACCTGCTGGCCAGGCCCCAGTTCCCAGCGGTCCTTGACTTCTGAGCGGGGCTGGGGCGGGGCCGGAGGGGTGGGGGCGGGGCCCGGGGTGGAGGTGGGGGCTGCGGTGAGGCTGGGCCCGCTCATCCAGGCACATCCACGGCTGGCTGCCTGCTAGGACTCCTCACCCGCCCGTCCTCTCTCCGTCCCAATTCCCCTTTCCATCAGCGTCTTCATTCCATTAGAATTCTCGCCCTTCTACTTATCAAATCAGCATCGCACCTGCCTGTCTCCGCCACTGTCAACATCCCGCTGCCTGCGTCTCCGCAGCCTGGCGCCAGGCGGCTCCTCTCTTGGGCAATTATGATTCCCTCCCCAGCTCACGTCCAAAGTCTTTGTTCTTCTTTCTGAATGTTCAAGTTTATGTCTCCTGACTGTTTATTCAGCCTTTGTACTGGCTGGCTTGCTACTGACTCAGGAAATGCAGCCCCCGGAGGGAGAGAGCGGAGACACAGAGCAGCAGTTTAGAACAGGAAGGAAAGACTCTTCAGAGAGTGAGGGGGAGAGGGGGGAATGCCGAGGGCCCGGAACGTGGGTGTGGGGAGTGGAGAAGGGGGGCTGGCCAGATCTCAGGTGCTGCTTTTTAAGGTAGCATTTTGGTTCAGTGCTTGACCATGTGCACATGGGCGCATATGCCCCTGGTGTTACAAACCCATATATATACACGCAGGAAACCAGCACTGGCCCTGGCCACCCGGGTCCCTGGCGGCCGTTTGTTCTGCAGAGCATTTCATGAGTTTGAGAGGGGGTGCTGGGCAGGCAGAACTGCCCTGTCGTTGGGAGGAGAATCAGAAGGTGGTCCAGCAGGGAGGGGATGGAGAGGAGGGGGGAGGGCTGCGTGGTCCGAGGAATACCACGCCATTTTCAGCTGTGTGCTATGAGGTGCTGCTTTGACGGCCCAGTGTTCAGAGGAAATTTTTTTTGTGTGTGTATTTTTCTGAAGTGAGAAGCAGGGAAACAGAGAGACAGACTGCAACATGCACCCGATCGGGATCCACCCGGCATGCCCACCAGGGGGAGATGCTCTGCCCATCTGGGGCATTGCTCCATTGCAACTGGAGCCATTCTAGCACCTGAGGCAGAAGCCATGGAGCCACCCCCAGCGCCTGGGCCAACTTTGATCCAATGGAGCCTTGGCTGCAGGAGGGGAAGAGAGAGAGAGAAAGTAGAGGGGGAGGGGTGGAGAGCAGATGGGCGCCTCTCCTGTGTGCCCTGGCCGGGAATCGAACCTGGGGCTTTCACATGTGGGGCCAATGCTCTACCGCTTAGCCAGCTGGTCTGGACCAGAAACTTGGTTTTTAGGAATCAGCGTTGTATTTGAAGTTGCTGGGGGTGTGGGGAGGGCAGGTTTGTGTGTTACATTTGTGAGCTGATGTCGGTGCAGATCCAGGAGACAGGGCTGAGAGCAAGATTAGAGGGAGGCGGAAATCTAGACTTCAGACTATTGGAGAATTAGAGAAATCTTGGCCCGAGCTTTGACCTATGGAATAGGGGGGTGTCAAATCAATGTTACCCCATGATTAGGAATTTAGAGACCCCAGCTGACATCTGGAGTTTTCTGCATAAACACACATATGAATACACTCAGTATGTAAAATGTATAAATGAAAAATTATATGTAACAAATATGCATAAATTATACATGGTATGATAAATATATTTATAAAGGTGTAAAATCATATAAGAGAAAGTAAAAATATATAAAAATCAAGCATTGATATAATGCAAGTACAATACATAGAAGTTTACTTACATAATTATGTATGTCATGATAACATACATAAAATATAGATGCAATCGTGCTTTAATTATATCTCTATATACCATATACATAAAATAGAATGTAAATAAAATATTGGAATAAAAAAACAAGTCGTATCTTTTATTTTTCTCCTTCTGACTATCTTTTATGTGGAATGTTTATTTACATTTTTAACTTTACTGACATAATTAGCATACAACAACTTACGCATATTTGAAGTGTACGACTGGATACATTGTGACATGCATACACACCTGTGGACCCATCACCACAGTCAGGATAATGGACATAGTCATCAACCCCATAGTTTAGTAGGTCCCTTCGTGATGCCTCCTGCCCCCTCCCCACTTCGCTGCCCTGCCCAGGCGACAATCTGCTTCCCGTCCCTGTCGGTTCGTTGGGTTTTCTGGACACACAAAGATGGAATCGTACGTACGCCTTCTGCCTGGCTTCTCTCACACAGCGTGATTTTGTGACGCTCGCCCATGTTGTTGCCTGGATCAGCGGTTCTTTCCTTTTTGTTGCTGAGTTGTGTTGAACGGACATACCATGCTTTGTTTATCCAGCCACGTGTTGGAAAGATGTTTGGGTTTAATATGCAAACGAGAACATCTCCTGTGTCATGAAGTACAAGGAGTTCTTCTCTCCTCCAAGATTCTCCTCGTTTCTCAAGAGCCCCAAGGGCTGCAGGGCTAAGTGTGGCAGCTGCTGCCAGCACAGGGGGACCGGGCTGAGCATGGCCTCACTGTCCCCACTGCCCCCTCAGCCTGGGCAGCCTGGGCAGCCTGGGCACAGGAGGCAGGCCAACACGCCTTCCGGTGTCTGTGGTCCCTCAGCGGGCTGGGTCCGGAGAGTCCGGAGGCCCCTGAGCAGGGTCCAGGCCAGCCTCGACCCTGCTGCTTGACTCTGCCGGGGCATTCTCCCGCCCCCCAGGGCTGCACGCATGATCACGCTCACACGAAAGCTCATAGCACACGTGCTCAGCCTCGGTGCTGTCCCGGAGCCTCCGGCTATTCTGGGAGGCTCTGGGCTTCCTTACGAGCCCCCTCATCCTCCACCCAGCCTCCTACCTGGTCTCTCCTATTCACTCATCCTTCCACAGCCACACTAGCCCCCTTGCTGAGCCTCAAGCACACAGGTGTTTCCACCTCAGGGACTTTGCACTTGCTGTTACTCCGCCCGGAATACTCATCCCCCAGATGGCTGCTCCTAACATATCTACAATTTTACCTGCTACCACCCTTTCATTTCTCCCTTTCCCTCTCTGTTTTATTTTTCCTATGCATCACCATCTAACGCACCATAGAGTTTATTTCTCTCTCTTATTTATCGTTGTCTCCCCACCAGAATATTAGTTCCACCAGGACAGTAATTTGTCTACTCTGTTCATCAGCAGTCTCAGCTTCTAGAGTGCCTGGCACATAGCAGGTGTTTAAATATTTATCAAGCCATGGCTGGTTGGCGCAGTGGATAGAGCATCAGCCTGGCGTGCAGACATCCTGATTTCGATTCCTGGTCAGGGCACACACAAGAAGCCACCATTTGCTTCTCTCCTCCTTCTTTCTCTCTCTTCCCTTTTGGCAGCCAGTGGCTTGATTGGTTTGAACATTGGCCCCAGGCACTGAGGATGGCTTGATTGGTCCAAGTGTTGGCCTCAGGTGCTGAGGATAGTTCAATTGATTCCAGCATTGGCCCCAGAAGAGGTTGCCAGGTGGATCCTGATCAGGGTGCATATAGGAGTCTAGCTCTCTTTCTCCTCTCCTCTCACTTAAAAAACAAACAAACAAACAGATTTGTCAAAAGAATGAATGAATAAATCAACACCTGGCTACTTGTGTTGGATAAGAGCATCCTAACCTCTTCAGGACAAATGGCCAGAGGCAATTTCAACCTAACACAAGTAAAGCTTCCATACTGAGGGCTGGAGGCATTGAGCTCTTGAGCTCTCTTTAGCACCTTCAGACGACCTCAGCTGTGCGTCTGTCCCTGGGGCTGACCTACAATTTTAAAGAAGGAACGACTCCTCCAGGTGTTTGCAAACTTAAAAAAAAACACACAGCAGATTCTTTCCAGACTTCTCTGCCCCGCCCCCCCTGCCGCCCTTCCCCCCCCCCCAAGAAATCTTTCTGGAATTTCATTATGCAAAATAGACAAGATAGCTATTTATTAGTAGAGCTCTCCAAGTTTGCATTTGTATCATAATTTGTTAAAGGAGGACAGTAACACCGATGAAAAGGCCAGTTTGACTAAAGGCAATGTGGACCCTGGCTGGCTCCCGGAACAGAGAGGAGCATCAGCGGAAAGACTGGTGGAAGCTGAATAAAATCTGAAGCTTCCGGCCCTGGCCAGTTGGCTCAGTGGTAGAACGTCAGCCTGGCGTGCAGGAGTCCCGGGTTCGATTCCTGGCCAGGGCACACAGGAGAGGCGCCCATCTGCTTCTCCACCCCTCCCCCTCTCCTTCCTCTCTGTCTCTCTCTTCCCCTCCCGCAGCCAAGGCTCCACTGGAGCAAAGTTGGCCCGGGCGTTGAGGATAGCTCCGTGGCCTCTGCCTCAGGCGCTAGAGTGGCTCTGATTGCAACAGGGCGACATCCCAGATGAGCAGAGCATAGCCCCCTGGTGGGCATGCCGGGTGGATCCTGGTCGGGCGCATGCGGGAGTCTGTCTGACTGCCTCCCCATTTCCAACTTCATAAAAATACAAAAAAAAAAAAAAAAAAATCTGGAGCTTCCTGAACCGTAATAGACCCCAGCTGGTTGCTTAGTTTCGATAAACGTACCACGGTGACGTGCGGCGGCAGATATTAGGAGGAGAAGGCAAAGGCGGGTCGAGGGTATTCAGGAAATCTTGGGACTCTTCATGGCTTTTCTGTGAATACAAAGTTAACAACAACAACAAAATAATCAAGAAAAAGTTCGTTTAACAATGTTATTGCGTTACTAAATACAATATTAAAAACAAAAAGTTTGCAATGATGGGTAAGAATGAGCATCTTCCAAAACGTACCAGTTATCACTGCTTGGCTTGGGCTGCCCAGTATCGAAAACAAACCTTGATGCCCTCAGCCAGGCAGTTGAAAACGGCAACAGATTCTAACAGCCCCTGGCCTGTGGGTCCGCTCCAGTGAACCCAGCAAGGAGGGGGAGGCTCCCTGGAGACCACGGGGAAGTAGAGCCTCCAGTCCGGGCCGTGCCAGGGGGCGACGGGCTAACATCTTCTGCAGAGCCCGTTGGAGTGCCCATGCTGATTTCTGCAGTTTTAAATAAATTTAAAATATTTTTGAAAGATGACATTGGAATCAAACAGTTTTGGAGAGCCCATGAAGCGTCTCTGGGACTTTGCCAAACACAACTTGAAAACCACTGGTCTAATCACAGGCTCCCATTTTACAGATGGAGAAACTGAGGCCTAGAGCGGGGATGAGGCTATGGTCTCGTTACAAGATGAGGGTGATCATATATTCCATCGTGAGGTGGATTCCTATGGACAGCTGTAACTGCTGGATCAAAAGTCATTGAATGCTTCAGCCTGTTCTCTCTTTTTTTTAAAAAAATTATTTATTGATTTGAGAGAGAAAGGAAAAGGGGGAGACAGAGAGAGAGAGAGAGAGAGAGAAGGGAAGAGAGAGACAGAGAGAGATTGATTTGTTTTCCACTTACGCTTTCATTGGTTGAGTCCTGTATGTCCCCTGAATGGGGATCAAACCCGCAATCGGGACAACTCTAATCAGCTGAGCTCCCCGGCCAGGCTCTCCTCTTCGTTTTATAAAGCTCCAGTGAGCTATCTTTAGTATGGCTCCTTAGTCACATGTCTGTTGCTTCTCTGGGGCATAACCCTAAAAGTGCAGTTGCTGGGTGATCGATCAGGTATACATACCCCCAACTTCACTAGAAAATGCCAGACTGCTCTTGTTAAGAATTACACCCCCCTCCGCAGCAGAGCGTGACTCCCTGTGGCTCCCAGTGTCACTGGTGTGTGGTCAGAATGGAAGGAGGCAGCGGCCCCCATCTCTTTGATATGTGGCCTCGCCCCCCACCCCATCCCCACACCCTGACTCCCCTCACCTGTGACATGAGGAGGTAAGCCCACCTCAGGTCCCTAATCTGAGTGATTTTACCCAAAATTAAAATTTCACAACCTCTCCCGTAAAAACAGATGTCCTAGCAGTTACTGGATCATTGAGAAAAAAACATCCCGTGATCCTAGGCCACTATGAGTTTGGTAATAATTTACAGTGAATTTGTATTTCATTACATGCCTTGACGTGGGATACAGTTTGAAATGGCCAGACAGGTGTGGGCGATTGACGTACCTATTCAGTTTGGAAAGCCTTTACAATGCTTGATCCCTGTGTGGACGCACGCTCCACGCCTGAGGCTTGTTCACACATCTCCACTCTCTCCACCGTGGGTGGAAACTGCTGGACCAGAAAGTGTCAGGGGAGGGGAGGGAAGCACAATGGTTAAGGAAAGCCCCAGATTTGTTCTCTGCTTTTGCCAGTCACCAGCTGTGTGACCTCAGGCAAGGTGTTTGACTTCTGGGACCCTGGTTTGCTCTTATGTGTGCGCGCACACACACCAGGCACTATTCCAACCATTCTTTATATGTTCAATGCTTAGAGCCATTCCTTGTACGCAAGGGCTCTCTAAATGTGAGCCCTTACTATTACTTCAGTTATTCCCCCTACAATCTTACAAGGAATGATCATTCATGTATCTATTCAAACAGATATTTATTGAACATAACCATGTGTATGGCATTGATTAGGCACTGGGGACATGTCAGGGATTAAGACAGTCACAAATCTCTGCCTTGCTGGATGGAGCACATCATTAGCCCAAGTTTACACTTGTGGATGCTGGAGCCCAGAGAGGCTCGGTGCTCTTTTCTGAGTCTACACAGTAAATGAAACAAACGCACAGAACAAGTTTCTATTCCTAGTCCATCCATATGAAGCCTGGTCTCTCGTGACCTTTGCTCGTGACTCTTGGACCACGCAGATGACGTAAGTTCCGTCTCATGGTATTTTGTACTTGGGACCAAGTCAGTCAGTGGAAGCCGGAAGAGGGAAACTTGGAAGCTGTTGGCTGCCATGTTTCCTTCCATATGGAGGATGTTGCTCTGGAAGGGGTAGAGAAAAGTAGAGCCAAGACACAGAGAGAAGAGAAGCAGAGATGTGAGCGGGAGGGGAAGAGAAGAAGGGGCTGGAGAGAGATGTGCGGGTTTGGGGGCGGCACTGAGAGGTGCTGGCGGTCCAGCCACAGTCCTCTCCTTACGGTGGAGACACACTGTATCCTTATAACAAACTCCCCTTTTCTGCTTAAACTTGCAACCAAAGGAATCCCAGTTAATGGAATGAGTGCCTCTGAGCAACTGCTCGAAGGTTCTTTGAGCTCCTGCCACACCCACGATGGCCTTTTGGCACCCGGAGAGGAGAGTGTCCTGTTCTTAGATAACTTTGCAATAGATTCTCTACCTTCAAGCATGTGGCTGCAGCCTAACTCTTCATAAATCAGACGGGAGCTTTCTGCATGGGAAAGAGCCCTGGCCATACATCATGTTTGTTTTCCTCTTGGGGAGAACAACTATGCTACAGCAATAACCTGCCACGTATACATCTCAGAGCCCTATTTATGTAGCCATATGGATAAATATATATAAATAGGACTGTAGAAGAAGAGATTAAGGGATCTGCTCATCCAGAGAAGACTTATGAGGCTTTCAGGACCTAATGGCGGCCTGATTCAGTAAGAAAAATGGGTCTTCAGCAGGATGTGGCCAAGAATTAGATGAGCCCGTAACCTGATAGAAAACTCGCTGGGGAGATGCGGAGGCAGGGCGGGCTTCGTGAGGAGCCAGGAGTTTGGCAGCCTGAGCCGTAGGAGGGACGGAGCAGGGCAGGACTGTGAAAAATCGTGAACCCTGAGCTGTCTTCCCAGCTCAGCCCCTATTTTTTTTTTCTAGATGACCTTGGGCAGGTCATTTACCTCCTCTGCACCTTGGTTTCTCATCTGTAAATGGGGAAAGTGGACTCACTGACCTCTAAGATCAGCTTTTCCCACTCTGACATGGGCATGCCTGAGCTCTACGGTGGCTGCCCTGAGATGGTCGGAAAGAGCTCAGTTTAGGCTGAGGTCACCCCTGGGCCTTGAGTGATCACTGCTGTTCTGCATGGGTCTTAGACTTTCTGGAGGCTTCCACAGAAGGGACCTGCAGTTCCAAGACCGAAGGTCCCGAGGCAGTCTAAAATGACCGTAACCACAGCTGCTACTATGGCTGCTCCTGTGATTCTGCACGATTGGGTGCTTTAGGCTCAGGATCTACAACTAACATTTACTGAGCACTTACTATGGGCCAGGCACCATTCTATATACTCGACATATATGATATTATCTTGCTTCATCCTTGTAAGAACCCAAGGAGGTAGGTACCATTATGTCCCCCACTTATGGATGAGGAGGCCCAGAGAGGCCCAGTGACTGGTCCCAGGCCACGCAGCTGGTCAATGATGGTGTGAAGACACCCCTGGAGTCTGACTCCGGCACCTGCAGTCCTAGTCCCCGCTGTGAACCACGGGCAGAAACTCAGGCTGCAGGAGGTTAAGTCATGTGTGTGACCTGCCCAGGTCCTTGAAATCCTCAGGCCTGTCAGTTTCACGGGAAGGGATATAGAGAAAAAGTATTCTTGCCGCTCCTTGAGTTTCTTTCAGATTTTCCCAAGTCAGTTAATTTTAAAAACACACACAAATAAACAGAAGTCTATTTACAGAAGCGACATATAGGACCCGAGATAACCACCTGGTGGCCGTGCTTCAGTGAACCCACAAATCAAAGATGGAGTGAGTATCGTGTACCCGGGGCTTTGTCAGGATTTCAGACCATTTTCTGTTTTCTCTGTGGGTTAAAACCAGCCTTTGGGCCCTGGCCGGTTGGCTCAGTGGTAGAGCATCGGCCTGGCGTGCAGGAGTCCCGGGTTCGATTCCCGGCCAGGGCACACAGGAGAAGCGCCCATCTGCTTCTCCACCCTTCCCCCTCTCCTTCCTCTCTGTCTCTCTCTTCCCCTCCCACAGCCGAGGCTCCATTGGAGCAAAGTTGGCCCAGGCGCTAAGAATGGCTCTGTGGCCTCCGCCTCAGGTGCTAGAATGGCTCTGGTTGCAACAGAGCAACGCCCCGGATGGGCAGAGCATCGCCCCCTGGTGGGCATGCCGGGTGGATCCCGGTCGGGCGCATGCGGGAGTCTGTCTAACTGCCTCCCAGTTTCCAGCTTCGGAAAAATGCAAAAAAAAAAAAAAAAAAAAGAAAAAGAATTTTAGGGTCCTGACTGGTTGGCTCAGTGGTAGAGTGTTGGCCTGGCATGTTGATGTCCTGGGTTCAATTTCTGGTAATGGCACACAGGAGAAGTGACTGTCTTCTTCTTTTCCCCTCCCTCTCCTCCTTCTTTCCCTCTTCTCCTCCCATAGCCAGTGTCTCAGTTGGTCTGAGTGTGCTGGCCTCAGGCACTAAAAATAGCTTTGTTAATTCAAGCAACAGCCCCAGACAGGGGTTGCCGGGTGGATCCTAGTTGGGGTGCATACGAGAGTCTGTCTCACTATATCCCCTTCTCTCACTTAAAAAAAAAAAGAATTTCAAACCCTGTCTGGATAGTTCGGTTGGTTAGAGCATTCTCCCGAAGCACAGAGGTTGCTGGTTTGATCCCTGATCAGGGCGCATACAGGAACAGATGTGCCTATCTCTCTCCTGCTCTCTCTCTTTCTCTAACAATCAATACAATAAATGTTTGATTTTTGTTTTGTTTTTTTTAAAAAATTTTTTTCATTTTATTTATTCATTTTAGAGAGGAGAAAGGGAGAGGAGAGAGAAAGGGAGAGAGAAATACAGAGAGGGAGAGAGAGAGGAGAGAGAGACAGAGAGAGAAGGTGGGGAGGAGCTGGAAGCATCAACTCCCATATGTGCCTTGACCAGGCCCAGGGTTTCGAACCGGCAACCTCAGCATTTCCAGGTTGACGCTTTATCCACTGCGCCACCACAGGTCAGGCAATACAATAAATGTTTTAAAAAAATTAAAATAAATTATGCAATATAATTAATTGTCAAAATAACCTGGAGATGTTTTCTTTGAACATATGTACCCTGATTTATTAATGTCACCCCATTAAAATTAATAATAAAAAAATAAATTAAAAAAATTTAAAAAAATTCCAAGACAATGACAGCAGAGGACTAACCGATTGTGGATTGTGGGTTCCTACTGAGTGTGACTGCTCAGGACACACGCCCAGGAAGCTGGCCCTGACTGCCCACTTCGGGCATTTTCCTGGCCTTTTCCAGCCGCCCAGGCCTCCTTTCCAGGGCTGTGTTCTCACAACGACAGAGCCACCTTGGCCCAGCTGTGTGCCTGGGGCAGCCTGAACGCTGTGGACAGAAGCCGTGCGCGTGGGCTGCAGGAGGACTGGGCGGCCGCAGCTCCCTTCCGGGCAGGCGGCAGACGGAGCTCAGTGTCTGAGCGGCCACGCCCCCTCCTGCCCTATCGGTCTTTACCCTCTGCGTTTATAGGCTGTATGCTGGAGTCCTTGGAGCACCCCTGCTGTTTCCACTCCTGGTGGGGGGGAGACAGAGGTTCAGAGAGGGCCAGACCACCTCTGCCCTGCAGCTAGGCTTTGCTTTATGAAACCATAAGGAAATGTCAACTGTGGTGCATTTCAAAATGTGGTCATGTTCAAAATTAAGGCCATTAGCACAAAAAATCATGCGGTGCAATATGTGTACTTTCCCTGAGACAGCGACTGGATTTATTCACGCATAGCTCACACTGACAGCAGGCTCTGGCAAAGTAATACACAGGAGGTCCTCGGGTTACGACAGACTCGACCTACGGTGTTTCGGGTTTACAACGCTCACTCCCATAAAAACTTTAAAAGAACGGAGATGCCGTCAGAGTTGTACTTGTGGACTACGGTGGGCCAGCCAGTCTGGTTGAGTGCGGTGGAAGAATACACAGTAGGAACACGACATAGGAGCGAGGGTGTTGGTGTCCGCCAGTACGCTTACCTACGGCACTTCTGGCTTAGTGGTGTTTCTATGTTCTAGATGAGGATTTTACAACTGTGTTAAAATAGGTAAGTGACTTAGGCTAGCGTGTGTTTCGACTTACACCCAAATTCAGGTTACGTCACTGTCGTAGGAACAGAACTGTGTCCTAACCTGAGCGACCCCTGCAATTATTTTTCATTTTAATTGAGATATACGCATAGAGGAAAATATATCTAAAGTACACTGATTCTATGTAAACAACTTGATGGTTTTTTCATATGTCTACCCCTCTGTACCCACCACCCAGATCAGGATATCTGCAACGCCCAGAAGTTTCCCTCGTGTGCCTTGGAAGACAGTACCCACCAAGTGGGAGCCATGGTCATGACTTCTCTCACCATTGGCTTTTTGCCTGTTCTTGAGTTTCCTATAAGTGGAATAATGAAGTGTATATTCTTTTGTGTCTGGCTTTTTCCATTGAACGTCATGTTTGAATTCACCCATGGTTTTGCTTGTAGCAGTGGTTTATTTTTATTGTTATAAAGCGTCCCATTATATGAATATGCACAATTTATTTACCCATTCTCCTGCTGATGAGCACTTGAGTTATTTTCATTTTGGAGCTATTATCAATACATTGTTATGATTATTTATACTATATAGACTGAATGTGTGTGCCCTGCCCCCAATTCGATATTGAAACCTCATCCCCAATGGGATGGTATTTGGAGGTGGGGACTTTGGGAATGATTGGGTTATGAGGGTGGAACCCTCACTAATGAAATTAATGCCCTTAGAAAAGAGGCCCCAGCCTGAACGGCGGTGGCTCAGTGGATGACGCCTGGACCTGGAGTGCTGAGGTCGCCAGTTTGAGGCTCTGGCTTGCCTCGTCAAGGCACATGTGAGAAGCAACTTCTAGTTGATGCTTCCCACACCTCCCCTGCACCCTGGCCTTTCTCTCTCTCTCTCTCCAAAAATCAATAAATAAAATCTTTTTTTTTTAAAGGTAAGTAAGAGAGGCCCCAGAGAGATTTTTTTGCCCCTTTGACCAAATAAGTGCACAGTAAAAAGGATGGTTGTCTTTGGAACAGGAAGTGGGTTCTCACCAGACACCCAACCTGTTGGCACCTCGACCTTGGACTTTCCAGCTTCTGGAACTGTGAGAAATAAATTTCTGTTGCTTATAAGCCACCAAGTCTATGACTTTTCTGTTGGAGCAGCCTGAACAGACTGAGCCGACGTCCTTGCACATGCTTTCTGGTGGCCATGTACCCTCACTTTCCCTGGAACGGCGGGTGTGGTCAGTTGGGTTCAGTTTTAGAAAATGCCGCTAAACAGTCTTCTGAAGTGGCTATACCAATTATCACCGCGTACAGTATGGAATTTATACTTAGGGATAGAGGCGAATGTCATCTTCCTTAATCCTTTCAAGTGTCACCCTGTGAATGCAATGTTTTGGAGAGATGTCAGAGTTTGAGCAGGACATCCGTGAGGTGTGGGCAGTCTCCTGGTGCCCCACTGTGTCCACATCACGTAAAACACTCCGCAGAGACACCGCTTTATCTTAGGAACTGCCTGCGTTCATCAGGGCTCTCCAGAGAAACAGAGCCAATAGGATATATATAGACATATAAAAGAGGACATTTATTATAGGAATTGGCACACGTGAGACAGTACCTGCCGTCTGCAAGCTGGAGACAGGCAAGTCGGCGGGGTAACCCAGCCTGAGTCTGCAGTCCCGAGAACCAGGATTGCCCATGTCTGAGGGCAGGAGACGGGTGTCCCAGCTCAAGAGAAGAGAGCAGATTCCCCCTTCCTTGGCCTTGATGTTCCATTCAGGCCATAATAGATCGGATCAAGCCCACCTGCACCTGGTGAGTGCAAGCCTTACTTCGCTGAATGATTCAAATGCTAATCTCTCCTAGAAACACCTTCACGGCACACCGGAAATGTTTTCCCAGTCATCTGGGCCTCCCTGAGCCCAGTCAAGTTGTCCTATGAAGTTACCCTTCACACTGCCTGCCATACCTCAGCCTTTCCTCACCAAAAGGGGCAACAAACCAAGAAAGAGAGACCAGGTGTGTGGGGGGGGGCAGGGGTGGAGGAAGGCAGGGAAAGAAGTGAACCTGTGTCACGGTTGCTCACTGTGGGACCGTGGGAAGGCCACGTGGATATCTGACTCAAAGTTCTCCGAGTCCTTTTATGGGCACGTTATTTTGGGCAGCTCCCTCCCATATGCCAGGCGCATTCGCGACTTCCTGTGACCATTCCAACAACCTTGCAAATTTGCTGTTATTAAGTATCACCTCATGTCAGGAACCTCGTTAATATTCATTATCGCTCACTGTCACGACTCCTCCACGTATTAAAGAGGAAAAGGGCTCACAAAGCTAGTGAGTGCCGTCCCAGGAGTTGCAGCAGACCTCCCGGTCTCGCGGCGAGGCCACATGGCACCCCGACCGGCAAGGCCTCCGTCATTGTGAGTTACACACACGTGCGTGCGTGTGCACGGGCACAGACGCGTGTGGGAGGACGCCACTTCCTCTGAAAGACTAAACACAAATGGGTGTTTCGTAAATGGAATTACAATATTTGCTAGGATAAGTGAATTAAAAAAAAAAAAGACCTAACAGTAGACATAGGGGTGAGGCTGCTGGAAAGTGTAACCCTGTCTGTCTTCTCTTGTGTGAAAATCTATGGGTTTTTATAGCTGGGACTTCCTTAAAGCAGGAACTGCGGGGCTCCGCTCTGCCCCGTGCCCTTCCCACTCACCCGCCCCCGCCCGCCACCCTCCCGTTCTGGTAGTTCTGGCACTCTGATGTGCGCAGCGCAAGAAGCCTGGCGTCCTGTCCCGCCCTGTAGGGCCCTGAAGTGGGCAAAGCCCTAGGCTGCGGGTCTCCGCTTGGGCCACGTTGGGTAGGAGGTGGGCACAGCCTCAGGATTCAGGGTGGTGCCTGAGAGGCAGAGCGGGTTTTCTCCCTCCTGCCCACCCCACCCGCCCCCTCCCCCGCCCCCACTTCCGGAGGGCCAGTTAGGTCTGCTGGGTCTGTTCATTTCGGAGTCGGTGAGGTGAGCCAACATAGTTAAAGTGCTAGAAAGGGATGCTTTCCTGTTCCAAAAATATTTGTCCCTCCTGTCTGTCCCCTCGAGAGGTGGGAGGAGCAAGCTATGAGCCCGGCCTGGGGCTTATTCATACCGTGGGAGGTCCACAGCCTCTCCGGAGCATGGGGCCCTGCCACCATGGTCCTCACTCATCCAAGGGGGACAGCTTTAGTGCCAGCTGCACGGGCACAGGCACGGGCTGGGGCCTTTACTGGCTCCTGCTGCCCAACCTGCTCCTTCCGGAACCTTCCCCTTGAGCCACCCAGGCAACAGAGGGACCTTGGCAGGGGACCATCTCCCCCACTTCCCCGAAGAGCTATCAGCCAGCAGGGGCCCCGGGGCAAGGC
Organism: Saccopteryx bilineata; assembly: GCF_036850765.1. NCBI lineage: Eukaryota > Metazoa > Chordata > Mammalia > Chiroptera > Emballonuridae > Saccopteryx > Saccopteryx bilineata. The sequence goes on from NC_089491.1 coordinate 384,161,053, forward strand.
CAGTGCCCAGTGGTGGGTGGGGGAGAGCCCAGCAGGACCACGCTCAGGGGTGAGGACTGGAGCCAGGCGGCCAAGAACGCTTCTGAGAAGTAACAGATGGGCGCAGAGGAAGGGAAGGTGCAAGGAGGAAAACTTGTATTTTATTTTAGTAGCTACTGTGTGCCAGGAAGTGTGTAAGGTGCTTCCACATACTTTATCCTATTTGGTCTTTATAACAACCTTGAAATTAGATACTATTCATAGTGATACCCAGACCCGGGGCCACTCACGACCCTGTGCTCAGAAGGAGCCCAGTACACAGTCTAATGCTACCTTGACATTCTTAGTCATTTTTTAATGGGGGTCCCTATTTCCATTATATGCTGAGCCCTGCAAACTCAGTAGCTGGTCCTGATTGTTAAGCCTAATCTGGAGGGACCCGAAACATTGAAGACACGAACAAGGTCGATTACACACCAAAGCTTTATTGTCTAGCTTGGCCAAGCGGCGGCAACTCCAACAGAAATCTGAGGGAGAGCGCGCCGGCCCTTTGTTCTACTTAGTTTTGTAAGTGGGAAGTGCAGAAGCAAAAATTGTAATTAGGAGCCCTTTACCACTATTGGTCATAGTCATATGTCCTAACATGATAGGACTGCGTTCAATTTGCAAGCCATACATCATTTTGGAGAAAACAAAATTTACAAGTCAACACAATGGTAGAAAGATGTCTTTTTATATATTAAAAGGCATTCCTATATTTTCTAGTGTGTATCTGCCATCTCTCTGTCCAGAGTCACACGTATTAACCACATGCATTTACATAGGAGAGGTAGTTTCCGTGGGGACAAATGCCCGCAAATGGTTCATTGCTATAAGAAAAGGTTTATTTTGGCTTTTCTCTTCCTGTACCTGGCTAGCCATTCACCCGTTTCCCCACAGGTGTGGTGGAATGTCTGGGAATCTATGTTTTCCTCCCCTTTGCATTTACAATACAATGCCAACGGCCATCCTGGTTATGCCAATCACACAGTACAGAGACTATTCTCACAATTTCTCTGCACACCTTAACCCAAATTAATAAAATGTTCTCCAAGCCTCCTAAAATATTAATATTAATTCTGTAGTTTTTGGTACTTTACAACACCTGCGGGTGAAGTGGCGCAGTGGCTCCTCACTGATCACACCCACTTTACAAGTGAGGAAACCGAGGCTCAGAAAGGTTCCCTAACCTCCCACGGTCACAGCTAGGAAAGAGTGGGATGAGCACTTGGCCTCGGGGCTGTCCGACCCCAAAGTGACACTCTCGCACTGTACCGTGCATTTCATCCGAAACACTCTGTCAGACAATGGTCAGGGCCGAGGCCCGAGGGCAGGAGTGTGCCCGGTGAGCCTGGAACCGTAAGGAGGGCCCTGGAGCCGGGACAAGCGTGGCGACGATGAAGCGCATTCGATGCGTCGCCGAGCCCCTGGGCCCCAGTCCCCTTTTCCTTCCTCTTCCAGCCACGGACTGGCCTCTGGGAGCCGGTGTGGGAACACCCACGCGGGACAAACGAGGGGCTCTCTCTCTCGGAGGGCAGCCATGGTCTTCGGGGAGAACACGTGAGGACCCAGCTGAAAACACGGCTTCACGGATAAACAGCTGGAGCCTCGTTAGAGAGCGGAGGCTCCTTGGCCAAGGTCTTGGACGTGGCATTCTCACTTCCTGGGGAGCAGCCCTGAGGATGGGTCAGGACACATTTTCGTTAGGTCGTCAGGATACCCGGAGCTCCAATAAATAACACAGGAAGCTCCGGGGCTCACTCTTCCACGGGGACAGCAGGTCTGCCGTCTCAGGGAATTTCTCAGCGTCACAGGGCCAACCTTGTCACCCAGCATGAAATCCTGGGAGAAAAAATACTGGCACAGTCAAGAGCGGTGACTCACTCTCTTGCTCAGAAGTGGCTCTGAATTCAGTGACCTTGTGGGCTCCTGTCTTAGGGAGCCCCCCCACCTGCTCCCTTCTGTCTTTTTCCTTTGTCACTCCATTCCTTTCTCAGCCCTTGGGCAGGATCTGTACTTGAGTCCGTTGGGATGGATGAGGACTTGGGTACCCAGGCCGTGGTGGGAGGAAGGGAGGAGAAGGGAAGAACTATGAAAGTGTAGGATGGATAGACTTGGTCCAGGATGTAGGGCGGTGACGTGATGGGGGAAGGCAGATGGGGGTTAACTCTCTGGCCGTGCTCCTAGCTAAGAATTGCCAACATTTAATGGAGTACCGAATAGTTGCCAACATTTAATGGAGTGCTGATGTTGTGTCAGATAACAGATGGAGTGTACCTGGTATATCGTCTCCTTGAATTCCTCAGTATACCCATTTTATAGATGGGAAAACCGAGCCTCGGCTAGGAAAGCACTTGCCTCACGTCACGGAGCTCCTAAGTGGTTCTCAAACCTTAGCACATATTGGGAGTCACCCGGAATGCTTGTTGAAGTAGAGATTACTGGGCCCCGCCCACAGAATTTCTCATTCAATTGGTGGGACGTGAGATTCTGCAGTTTTTTGTTTAAATTGATTTTCGAGAGGATAGAGAGAGAGAAAGGTGGGGGAGGAGCGGGAAGCATTAACTCATAGTAGTAGTTGCTTCTCATACGTGCCTCGACTGGACAAGCCCAGGGTTTCGAACCAGCAGCCTCAGCGTTCGCAACCTCAGCGTTCGCGACCTCAGCGTTCGTGACCTCAGCGTTCCAGGTCAACGCTCTCTATCCGCCGCGTCAGGTCAGGCGAGACTCTGCATTGCTAACAGGTTCCCAGGTGAGGCTGATGCTGCTGATCCAGGGACCCCACTCTGGGAACTGCTGCATCTCAGTGAACGGGGTCTCTCAGCCCCAGCGGTGCACTGGAATCACAGAGCACTCAAAACATTCCGACACCAGCCGGCGTCCTCTCTGAATGCCCGACTGCGTTGGTTTGCAGTGGTGTCTGCACTTTGGCATAAAAAAAAAAAATCCTCTGGGTGTTTCTCATGGTCAGCCAGGGATGAGAACCCCTGTTCTAAGCTCTGTTAGTAGGGAATACAGACAGAATAGCAAGTTTATAGAGGAAAATACTGGTCCTTTTTTGCTCATATTCAGGAGCATAATGACTTCTGCTTTCACGCTAAAAGCTCCAATGTCAGGAGCCAGTCTGCTCAGGCCCAGCAAGGTGCTAATTGAGTTTTCCCTTTGGGCCGGGTGGTTTTCCAGGGACCGGAGTGCCGATTGATTGGGGCCAACCGGCTGGGGGGAAATGACCAGATGGGTGTCCATTGAGAAGCTGATGACAGGTCTACCTCACAACTGGGCACTTTTCTTACAACTAATAATCTGTGGTGATTTTGCCTAAGTTTGCAGCGGCATGTTTTATGGCCTAAGTCTTTGCGTAATTATGCCATGGAAATGTATTTGAAATTACTCAAATGGTTATATATAGGTCGGATTTGCTCAGGCATTTGATGTGCTTTTAAGAAGCCCGTATTCAGTTGGATTGCCTTTGAAATGTGCTTTTGGAATTGGAGTTTGCCGTTCCTAGTTGAGTGCTGAGAAGCAGGAGGGTGCTCTGTGTAACCTAAAAGTGACAGTGCTTCTAACAGGGCTGGCAGAAATCATTTCTAAGGATGATTACTTTGTAGCTGGTGATTAATTGTTTTGGAAATAACCGGGCAGGCTTGCAGTGACTGACTTAAAATGTAATAAAAGTTTAAAAACAAAACAAGGTAAGTCAAATATCTCAGTTCCTGGTCCTCATCAAAACAAAAACAGAAACAAAAATGGTGCTGATGTTGACCAGATAGAGGAGGAGGAAAAGAAATCGGAGTCATCGATCAGTAGAGCCTCACTCAGACTTGGGGCCTCGGAAGCCCCTAGAGCAGGAGGCTCAAGTTCATTGCCCACAGAAGCCAGAATTAGAGAGGGAACGCTTGTTCTACCCACGACTGTGGGCCCGAGGCTGCCAAATTGCCTGAGTTTTCAGAAGACAGAAGTCCAGGTTTTAATATAAACGCTCCCGATTCAAAATGTATTGCTCAAATATGATCATGTGTGGACCAAATAGGTCTGTGGGCGGTATTCAGACCATATCAACGATCTTGTCCAACCCCATTATTTTCCAGAGGAGGAAACACGGGTTCACTCAGTTATAGATTTAAATAAAGGCAATCACTCAGAGCTCTCTTCCTTCCAAGGCGCTCAACGTCTGGTGAGGGAAAAGGCAGGAAATGAGTGGGTTGTGACACTGGCCACAGAAGGCTGTGAGCATGGACAAAGAGTGGTCTCATTCAGCCTGGGACCCGGCAGGACTTCCCTCCGCACAGGGATCCTCAGCTGAGTGTCAGAGGAAGAGGGGCCCTTGGAACAGTGACGCTGGAAGCAGGGACCGCTCCGGCAAGGACCCAAGGAGAACTGCAAAAGGCTGCGAGACCGGATCAGGTACAGAACCTGAAAGCTCACAGGCTGACGAGGAATGGGGAGATTTCGATGTGGCCGTAGCTCTAGCCCGCACCCCAAGATGTGTTTTCACTGGGGTGTGGGGAAAAAGGTGAGTTAAGTGTCTGAGAATCTGAGAGGGGAGCTTAGTTAGCCACGCCTGGAGGAGAGACGGGTGACAGTGTCAGGTGATGAAATATAGTTTTGGCTCTTTTTTTTTTTTTTTTTTTGGACCTGAAATGAGCATTCCTAGCTCTGTCATCCTAAACTCCGGAACGCCGCCTGATTCCTCCATGGAAATGGTTGATTTTGCTTTTATGGGCCCCCAGGGCTCTGAGTGGATGGGTCTTCCCATTTCGATAATCAACGTGAGGTCGGTAACCCTGGCATTCATTGCACCTGAGTAGGGAGTTCTTTTTCAGCCCTGATGCCTTAGTTTGGAGGAAGGGAGGAGAAACAGGAAATTCAGATTGCTTTTCTGGGCTGTCACGTATTTGGAAAGAGTTCTTTCTCTCTTTTTCCTGCTCATATTGTTTCGCTAAGAGGGACCACTGGATGTGGACAAGAATAAAGGTTGTCCTGTTTTCTCCCTCGCTCCATTGTTGCTACTCGCTCTCTGTGGCTACTCTAAGTGTCGAGGCCCCTAGTTTTCAGTATTTCCTTGGCGTTGTAATAGCCTCTGGGATCCAGCCTCTGTCTCCGCCCTCATAAAACTTTCCATCTTGTGAAGAGAGCCATGTGTGAATCAGTCACAGCAGGGTTGACAACAGGGCCCTCGTGATGTACAGTGAAGAGGAGGATTCCCTTTACTGTTGGCAACGCTGATTTCACCAGCACATGTTGTGACCTGCCATTTACTTTTTGTTTTTAAATTAGGAAGAGGAGAAATTGAGATAAAATTCACACAGCATAAACTGCACCAATTTCACGTGTACAACTCAGTGATTTTTAGTATCAAGCGCTATGCGGCCATCACCACTACCTAATCCCAGAACTTAATCATTACCCTCCAGAGAAATCCCATGCTTATTGAATGGTCACTTCCCATTTCCCCTTTTCCCAGTCCCTGGCGAACACCAGTCTCTCTATATTATATTTTCTGTCTCCATGGATTTACCCATCCTGGACATTTCATTATAAATGGAGTCACCATATGTAGCTTTTTCTGTCTTGCCTCTTTCACTTAATAATTTTCAAGTTTCATCCAAGTTGCAGTATACATCAGTACCTCATGGCTTTTTATGATGGAGTAATATTCCACTGTATAAATATACCACATTTTGATCATTCATTCATTCATGCATGGGGGTTGTTTCTACCTTTTGTCTATTATGAATAGTGTTGCTGTGTGCATTTGTGTAGGAATTTTTGTTTGAACATTTGTTTTCAATTCTTTTGGGTATATACCAAGGAGTGGAATTGCTGGGACATATGGTAATTCTAATTTTAACTTTTTGAGAAGCTGCCAAACTATTTTCCACAGTGGCTGCACCATTTTACATTCCCCTTAACAAATGATGAGGGTTCCAGTTTCTCCATGTCCTCATCAACACTCTTACTGTCTTTTTGATTAATATCCATCCTAGGGTGTGTGAAGCGGCATCTCATTGTAGGTCTGATGTTCATTTCCCTAATGACTGATGACGTTGGAACATCTCTTAATGTCCCTATTGGCCATTTGAATATGTTTTTTGAGAAATGTCTATTCAAGTCTCTTGTTTATCTTTAAACTGGGTTGTTCATCTTTTTGTTGTTGAGTTGTAAGGATGATTTATATACTCTGGATACCGGACTCTTATCAGATATATGATTTACTAACATTCTCTTTTATTCTGTGGTTGTCTTTTCACTGTCTTGATAGTGTCCTTTGATATACAAAGTTTAAAAAATTCTGATGAAGTTTAATTTATCATGTTTTCTTTTACTGCTTGTGCTGTTGGTATTACATTTAAGAAACTATTGCCTAACCCAAGGTTACAAAGATTTACACCTTTGTTTTCTTCTAAGGGTTCAACAGTTTTAGATTTTACATTTAGGCCTTTGATTCATTTAGAATTATTATTTTATTATTATTATTATTATTATTATTATTATTATTTTAGTGAGAAAGAGAGACAGGAAAGGAGAGAGATGAAGCATCATCAGCTCATAGTTGCGGCACTTTAGTTGTTCATTGATTGCTTCTCATATGTGCCTTGACAGGTGGGCTCCAGCCAAGCCAGTGACCCCTTGCTCAAACCAGTGATCTTGGGTTCAAGCCAGGGACTTTGGGCTTCAAGCCCGTGACCTCTGCACTCAAGCCAGAGACCATGTCTAGGATCCCACACTCAAGCTGGCAACTCTGTGCTCAAGCTGGTGAGTCCGTGCTCAAGCTGGATTAGCCCATGCTCAAGCCAGCAACCTCGAGGTTTCAAACCTGGGACCTCAGCATCCCAGATCGACGTTCCATCTACTGTGCCACCGCCAGTTAGGCTGGAATTACTTTTTGTTTATGATATGTCACAGGGGTCCAACTTCATTCTTTTGTACATGCATACCCAATTATCCCAGCAACATTTGTGGAAAAGACCGTTACTCATCTTACCATTAAATGGTCTTGGCACCCTTATCAAAAATCATTTGATCATATGTAGGTGGATTTATTTCTAGATTCTTTATTCTATTTCATTGATCTATGTATTTATCTTAAGTCAGTACCACAATTTGGATTATTGTAGCTTTGTAGTAAGTTTTGAACTTGAGAACTGTGAGACCTCCAACTTTCTTCTTTTCAAGTCGTCTAGGCTATTCAGAGTGCCTTACAGTTACATATAAATTGTAGGTTAAGCTTATTCATTTCTGAAAGGAAGACAGTTGAAATTTTGAAAGAATTTGCATTAAAGCTAGAGATCAGCCCTGGCCGGTTGGCTCAGCGGTAGAGCGTCGGCCTAGTGTGCGGAGGACCCGGGTTCGATTCCCGGCCAGGGCACACAGGAGAAGCGCCCATTTGCTTCTCCACCCCTCCGCCGTGCTTTCCTCTCTGTCTCTCTCTTCCCCTCCCGCAGCCAAGGCTCCATTGGAGCAGAGATGGCCCGGGCGCTGGGGATGGCTCTGTGGCCTCTGCCTCAGGCGCTAGAGTGGCTCTGGTCGCAACATGGCGACGCCCAGGATGGGCAGAGCATCGCCCCCTGGTGGGCAGAGCATCGCCCCTGGTGGGCGTGCCGGATGGATCCTGGTCGGGCGCATGCGGGAGTCTGTCTGACTGTCTCTCCCCGTTTCCAGCTTCAGAAAAATGAAAAAATGAAAAAAAAAAAAAAAAAAAAAAAGCTAGAGATCAGTTTGGACTATATTGAGTCTTCTAATCATGAACCCAAGATGTCTTTCCATTTATTTAATTTTCTTTAATTTCTTTCAACAACATTTTGCAGTTTTCAGTGTACAAGTCTTGCACTTTTTTGGTTAAATTTATTCCCAATATTTTATTCATTTTTTGATACTATTGTGAATGGAGTTGTTCTTAATTTCTATTTTGGAATGTTTGTGGCTAATGTATAGAAATAGAACTGATTTTTGTGTGTATTGATCCTATAGCTCCTTTATTTGCTTTAACACTTTTTTTTTTGCTGTGTGTCAATTCTTTAATGTATTCTATATGTGTACGACCATGTCCTCTGTAAATAGAGATAGTTTTACTTTTTTCTTTTCAATCTAGATTTCTTTCCTCCCCGCCCCCTTGTGCAAGAATCCTGATTAGAACATCTAGTACAATATTTAATAGAAATGGCAAGAGCAGACTTCCTTGTCTACTCCCTGATCTTAGGAGGAAGCATTTAGTCACTCACCAGAAAGTGTGAAATAGCAGCGGGTTTCTCACAGGTGCTCTCCTAAAGGTCGAGGAAGGTTTCTTCTCCTGGTTTGTTGAGTGTTTTTACTGTAAAAGGGTGTTGGATATTTTTTCAAATGATTTGTCTGTATCTATTGAGATACATATAAGTTTTTCTTCCCTCTTTTTCTAATAATATGATACTGGGCACATGATACAGATTCAGTAAATATTTATTGAATTAACAATATAAATGCCACAACCCTAACAACAGCAAAACGGTCCTGTTGTGTGTTTTAATTGCATGCATGTATGTTGTTGGTTGTTGTTTCTATAACAGCTAAGGTGGATGGCCCCCAGCCATCGCTGCTCTTTCTCCTTGCAGTCTGTTTGACCTACAGAAACCTCTTGGAAGTGGCTGTGTAAGGGTTCAGATAGTTGGACTTCCTCCTGTCAAACCAGAACTGACAACTATACAGGAATCCTATGACCTTGGCCTTTTTAACATCGGGGCCAGGCAAACCACACCAGAGATCTTTACCTTCCAAATGCTCAGGTCTAAAACATGAATGCTGCATCCTCAGTGCATTCATCACGCATTAGGAAGCTACAAAGAGTTAATTCCCAGAAGCCATTCCTATTAATCTTCGTAACTGGATAGAAACTAAATTTGGGACCTCAATTACCTGATCGAGCCGCATGTAGACTTAGCCGGCAGTAATATTGATGAAGATGGCCATCATTTTCTCCCACTTGGAGAGCCAATTGCAATCTCATCCTAGGCAATCTGTCCTTCAAGTGCATCCAGAAGTGGGCATTATTTTTCTCTTCTGTTGTAGAAAGAGTTTTTGGTTTCTGAATCTTTAACCCTTTGTGCTCTGCAACATAGCCCTACTTGACTGAGGAAGGTAAATAATATCATGCCTGAATTGTCTTTCACAGGTTAGGAAGCACTTTAAAGTTCTCTTGACTCAAGCAATCCTCATCACTGCTCAGCAAGTCACTTTGGCCATGTGTATTTGTCAGGTGGGGACATAGAGGTTCGGAGAGACAAGTCACCTGCCTGTATTATCCTGCTGGTAAGAGGCAGAGAGATGGGGCTCAGAAACTCGGCTTTCTGGTTCACGATGTCCTTGTTTCTCTAGGCCAGCGGTTCTCAACCTGTGGGTCGCGAACCCGGCGGGGTCGCCTAGAGCCATCGGAAAATACATAATGCTTATCAGGTACTTACATTCCGAATCATAACTGTAGCAAAATTACAGTTATGAAGTAGCCACCAAAATTATTTCTTGGTTTGGGGTCACCGCAACATGAGGAACTATACTGTGGGGTCACGGCATTAGAAAGGTTGAGAACCACTGCTCTGGGTTATCGATGGCTTTATTAGACAGGTACAGATGTTTTCAGAAGGCCACAGACAGAAAAGACTGACACTTCTCGTTGGTTCAGCAGTTTGTGGGGGTGATAGAAGGGCAAAGTCCGAGTGAAAGGCTGTGTGGGAGGAGAAAGGGGGGTTTGAAGAGGGCACTGGAATGGCCGGCACTCCTAGCAGGCAGAACAATACTGCCATCGGAAACCAAACATCTCAGCCTCAAAGGCAGCGGCGCGTGTTACGAACCTCCATTTATCTGCAGCTCCCCTGTGCTGACCTTTGTCAATGATCCCCCCGGTGAATTACTGGTGGCGTGTTTCTGACCCCGAGCCACCTGGCGCACATCTGCTCAGCTACCTGGACCATGAGCATGTGTTCAGAGAGAGTGAATTCCTGAGTAAGAATCTAAGCAAAATGTGTCATGGAAGCAAATCCTCATAAAAAATAAAAAATAAATTGTCAAGCAACAGTGGCAAAGGCCATGGACCGAAGAAAAGACTAAGAGCCTTCTCCAAACCATGCCACTGTCATTGCTACCAGTTGTTAACTGCGACCTTGTCTGAGGAAGAGGGACCAGTGGCTTTGTGAAAAGAGGAGCTCCATGTGTCCTTTCCTTCTTCACCTTTTGTCATTGAATGGAGGGAAAGAGAATGAGACCTGATGGGATCCATTCATCCACTTATTCCTTTGTAGTCATACCTACCTTCCATCATTCAATAAATATCAGTTAAGCATCTACTGTGTCAGGACCCATGATGGATGGTGGAGATATAGCAATGGGCAAGCCAGGTGTGGTCTTTGACTTACGGAGCTTGGAATCTAACAGAATCTAGAAGAAAAAGTAAAGGAAATAAACAAATAAATGATAACAATCAAGGTAGAGTGCCAGGAGGAAAATAAATGAGACCTTTTCACTAGAGAACAAAAGGAATAGATATCGTTGGATTTGATGGTCAGAAAGAAATCTCTTTGAAGACATGACCTATCATTTTTATTTTAGATCTAAGAAGAAACCCATTTTGGGGGAGGGGAAGTTATTAGGGGAAGAAGAGTTTTGCATGCAAAGCATAAGGAACAGCACATGCAAAGGCCCTGGGGTGGCAAAAGAGATTAGTGCCTTCAAGAAAATGGAAGAAACTCAGTACTGTTAATATGTAGAGAGCAAGGAGGAGAGTGGTAGGAGATGAAGATGGAGAGGTAGGCAGGGGCCAGATCATGCAAGGTCTTGTTTTACCTCCCCATCCTCCTGCTCCCCCGATCCCAATGAGGCCTTTGAAGAGTGTGTTCAATGGAACTAGGTCAAGGCCAGTGGAAATAGGACAAAGGGAAAGGGAGCAATGGAAGGACTGAATGATTGGATTAAATTCTTCACTCCTCTGGATTCTACATCTATATTCTTGCCATTGTGTCTTGACTTTGGGCTTGACATTGGGACTTGCTTTGGCCAACGCTATGTGAAAGCTAAGAAGGTTAGAAATATGCTTACACAAATATTCTCATTTCTTATTCTTTTCTGATGTTGTCATTAAAATAACAAGTCTTGGGGAGTCCAAGGAAGAGGAGAGAGATTTAAAGCAGACCTAGACCCACCCTGAAGCCTGCAGCAAGCCTTGCCCAACCTGGCTTATAGTAGTATGTCATTAAGCTTTTTGTTTTTGCCTTTGAGTTTTTGGAAAGTTTGCTTATACAGCATTATTCTCGCCATAGCTGGCCAATACAAGCAAGATGGTGAGGACTTCTTTGAGGCATCATTGACAGAGACAGGGTCCTCATCTGGAGAATAGTAGCGTGACAGAAGAATGAAGTTTGTCCCGTGTGACTCTAGAATACACATATAAGATCAATGGCTGGATATACAGGAAGGAAGATTTAGCTAGACCTAGGGAAGAAGCATCTCTCAGCTAAGGTGCTAGGAAAAGGGAATTCATTGTCTCGGAGACCATTTTTCAACACCAGAGGGCGTGGCAGTAACAATGTAGTGCCTACTGTGAGCCAAGAACTGTCATATTTTTCCCTTTTATTTTGTGATGGTTTTTACAAAATAAAAATCTGTGAGGTAAGGATTATTTTAAAGTTAAGGAAATTGAGGTCTAGAGAAGGTAAGAAACATGCAGGCGTCTATGTGGAGCCAGGAAGTCACAGAGGCACAGACACAGGATTTGAATTCAAGTCTGTCTGACACTAAAATACTGTCATATGAGAAGATGATCTCCAGAGATGATTTCTTTTTTCTTTGTCTTTCTTTTTCCAAGTGAGAGAAGGGGAGATAGAGAGACAGACTCCCACATGCACCCCAACTGGGAAGAAACAACCTCTGTCTGGGGCCGATGCTCTACCCATCTGGGGCCATGCTCACAATTGAGCTCTTTTTTAGCACTCGAGGCAGAGGCTCCATGGAGCCATCCTCAGCACCCAGGACCGATGTGTTGGAATCAACCTGAGCCATGGCTGCAGGACAGGAAGAGAGAGACAAGGACAAGGGAGAGAGGGGTGGAGAAGCAGATGGTCGCTTCTCCTGTGTGCCCTGACCAAGAATTGAACCTGGGACATCCACACTCCGGGCCGACACTCTACCACTGAGCCAACTGGCTAGGGCCTCGGTGATGGTTTCAAGACGATTCAAGTACTGAATGGGGAGAGGTGCGCAAGTCCTGGGCCCCAAAGCCATCCCTGTTCCAGGCTGAAGTTTCAGTAGGATTTGGCAAGTTTTCACTACTGGGCTGGGAGGCATGCAGCAGGAGGGGGTAGGAGAAATGGAGCGTATTTCTCATAAAGCTGCATTTATTCCATTCCAATTGCTTCTCCTTATTCTGACATGCAATCTGTTTAGCTGTTCTTTCTTCCTTTCTTTTTTTAATAAACAATACTGTTTTTAAAATTTGTCATAATTTAGCAAAATTAAAAAGTTGGCAAAGCTGTCGGGTTCCCCGGAGATTTGGGAATGATATACAGGCGCGAAGTCTTAAAAAGTCTAAAAGCCACTACTGGATGACTTCCAATGTTTTTTCCAGCCTTGAACTTAAAATGCTTTTCTTTTTCGTTTTATAAAGTTACAGACCTTTAAGTTTAAAGGTCAAATAACAAGCTCCAAAGGCTTCTGGACTCTGTCCTGGCTGATGATCCCCTCCTGGCATTTTGCTGGTTCCGCAGCAATGGGTCAGCTGCGTCCACCTGGAATGGTCTCTGCCACAGGTGCAGAGTATGTGGCCTGTCCAGGTGCCCACCTGGGGTGACAACACACATTAGGCAGTTGAGCTGAGCTGTGGTGATGCTGTTGAGACTTCCAGGCAGGAACCTTGTCCTCATCCCTCATCACTCAAGTCATGTCGAGAGTCAAAAGTTTTCCTTTAAGGAAAGGCTTAGCTTGGGGGTGGGGGGCAGCCTCTTAGTCACAGAGGCAGGCGGTTAGCAGAGGCTTCTGGAAGCCTGCAATCCTCTCTGCTGCTTTTATTTTTTAAAGCAGTTTACTGAGATCTAATTGACATAGCATACACGCACTCATTTAGAGCGGAGGTTTTAATGTATTCGCAGATATGGGTGACTATCGCCACGGTCATTGTAGAACATTTTCATGACCTCAGAGAGAAACCTCACCCCTGTTAGCTGTTAATCCCCACATCCCACCCCCAGTCTGTATCCCCCAGCCCTAGACAACTACTGATCTGCTTCTGGCCTGTGTAAATTTACCTCGTCTGGACATTTTATATAAATATAGTCATACACTGTGTGATCTTTTGTGGCGGCTTCTTTCCATGCGCATAGCAGTTTCAAGGTTCAGCCACATTATAATGTGTCCATACTTCATTTTTAAAAAATTATTTTTTAGGACAATTTTGGGTTCATGGCATAACGGAACAGAAACTATAGAGAGTTTCCATACACCTCCTGGCCCATCCTCCTAACAGCCACAGCCTCCCCCACTATAAACATCTGGCACCAGGGTGGTACAATCATTACAACAGATGAACCCACGCTGACACACCATTATCACCCAAAGTCCATAGTTTACATTAGGGTTCACTTCTGGTGTTGACATTCTGTGGGTTTTGATGACTGTATAATGCATCTACCTTTATGGAGTCTATGAGTAGTTTCACCCCCTAAGTCCTCTGCACTGCACTTACTCATTCCTCCCCCCACCCCCACCCCCCCACCTCCCCCACCCTCTCACCCACCAGCCTCTGGCAACCACTCATCCTTGTACTGTCTTCACGGTCTTGTGTTTTCCAGAAGTCATGCAGGTGGAGTCATACAGTGTGTAGCCTTGTTAGATTGGCTTCTTTCATTTAATCACTCACATCTTTTCACGGCTTGAGAGTTCCTTCCCTTTTATGGTTGAGTAATACTCCACTGTCTGGATGTACCACAGTTTATGTATCTATTTGCTTACTGAAGGGTACTTTGGTTGCTTCCAAATCTAGACAGTTATGAAGAAGGCTATAATACTTCATTCCTGTTTATAGTTGAATAACATTCCATTGTATGGATAGACCACGTTTTCTGTCTCCTTTATCAGTTGATGGGCATTTGGACCGTTTTCCCCTTTCGGCTACTGTGAACATTCCTGTGCACATTTTTGATTAAACGCCTGTTTTCAATTATTTTGGGTATCTACTTAATAGAGGAATTGCTGGGTCATATGATAACTCTATGTTTAATCACTTTGAAGAAATTCCAAGTATTTTCCAGTGTGACTAAACCATTTCACATTCCCACCAACAGTGTATGAGGGTCTGATTTCTCTACATCATTGACAACACTTGTTATTGTTTGACTTTTAAAAAATTTGTGATATTCATGCTTTGGAGTACTATTCAGCACTAAAAATGAAAGAATGACTACAACAGACACCAACATGCACATATCTAAAAAACATAATTGAAAAAATAAGCAAATTATGATTAGTAAATTTATCTAATAGAATTCTGTTTGCAGAAAATTCAAAAAAGACAAAAGTCTAAACACTATATTGTTTATGATTACACATATGTGATAAAAGCAATTTTAATAAAACAAGAGAATGATGAAGACAAAGTTTAGGATGGGCTTGACTTTTCTGAGTCTAGCCAGCTTACTGGGTGTGGAGTGGGATCTGACTGTGGTTTTGTTTTACATTTCCCTGGTGACTGGTGATACAGGGCATCTTCATGTGCTTATTGGCCATTTGTATATCTTCTTTGGAGAAATGTCTATTCAGATCCTTTGCCCATGAAAAAAAATGATTTATTGATTGCTTTTATGGGGGAGGGAGGCAAGAAGTGCCAACTCACAGCTGCTTCACTTTAGTTGTTCGTTGCTTGCTTATCGTATGTTGACCGAGCAAGCCCAGGGATCGGAACTGGCGACCTCAGCGCTCCAGGCCAACGTTCTACCCATTGCACCACCACGGGCTGGGAACTTTTCTTCATTTTAAAAACTAAGTTGTCTTTTTATTATTGAGTTGCTAGAGTTCTGTATATATTAGGGATACAAACCCCTTGTGAATTGCAGATATTTCCTCCCACCCACCCACTCTTCAGTAGTGCTCGCTTGCCTGTCCCTACTCCCTGAAAAACTGGAAACAGAGGGCGTAAGTTTATAAAGCTCACACAATTCTAGGTATAGACCCAAAGGAATTGAAAACAGATTTGAACCGATCTTTGTACACCAAGGCTCCTAGCAGTGTCACTCGCAGTTGCCAAAGGCAGCAACAACCATGTAGATTATTGGAATGAGGCCTAGCGTTGGAGTCAGCCTGCCCGAGCTGGACTCCTGGCTCCACTGTGTGACCTTAAGCAAGTTACTTTCCTTCTCTGGGCCCTGGCTTCCTCACCTCTAAAAGGAAGTGGTAGTAATTCCTTCCTGCAAAGATCCCTGATTCAGTGACAAGTGATGTCCCACATCGGGGCCATGTGGGGGGAAGAGCACTAGGCTTGGAGAGAAGAGGCCCAGAGGAGAGGAGCCTCCCAGCCCCGTCCTTGCTATTGGCATGAGCTTGGGCAAGGCGCCTGTCCCTCTGGGCTTCAGTTTCCCCATCTGTCAAGTGGGGATAATAACACCTGCCCCCATTACGCACTGTTAAACTGTGAGGCTGATAAAAAATTGTTTTGTAAGTAGAATAGCCTTGTACAGAAGTGAAATGGAGATTAAAAGAAATTCTTGGCATAATGATGAACTGTTAACTCAGGGTGCTGTTGTTAATTAAAAATGATCCTGCATAATATGCGACCATTAAAATTGGTAATTATGCAGACTGTGGAGAAACAAACACCACCACTTACGAGAACCGGAACTATGCAGAATTATGTAATGTGGACAAAGACTAGAAACGCTTACAGAAAAGGGTAATTATTGTGCACGGGCATGGGGAGGATTGTGCGTGATTGAAACACATGGCTTTAAAGTCATCATTATGTTGTTTTTATAGTAAAAGCATGATTTAAAAAAATGGGTGTGGTGAGAGGGTCATCTGAGGACAACCTGCACTTGAATCTGACCTTAAAGCCCACTGGCTTTGTTGGACACCGGGGAATAAAACCACCAGAAGCGTCATTTCTGCAGATGCCTTGCTCTGTCCTGCTGCCGGGAGTACCTGCCCCTCCCCACTCACAGACTCCGCCGCGCCCAGATCTCCGATGAGCTGTGCGCATGAACCCCTCCTGGCATCTCACCACTGTGCGAGTTACTCACCTGGTTTCTGTCTGTCTGAGGACATACAGTCCTTGACCCTCCCTTCCCACTTCACTGGATTGTTGAGAAGATGGAATGCAACAGTGGATGTGGAGGAACCAAACTCACCGGATCCTGCCAAGTCAATGTGGGAGTTCCTGGTCCCCTTGAACTGCACATCGCCAACCCGGGTGTCCAGCGCCGCAGGCAGCGGAGGGCTGCGCAGGGTGGACCTGCCGCTAGCAAGGGGCCCCGCCTCCTTCTTCCGCCTCATCTCAACTGCTACCTACATTCGAGAAACCTCCAACTTAGTCTTGCACACTTACATACTTTCCAAAATAGAACACAGAAAGTAAGCTGTGCTTTTATTTAAAATACCTTTTTGTAGTTAAAGTGAGAGAGTGGCCTGTTCTTCCAGCCTAATCCCCAGAGCAACCACCTCTCACCATCTTAGCTGTTTCTCCTGAATCTTACCTGCGGATCCCTAAGTAAACACATGCTGTTTCTTTACTTTACATGTTCACGACCACATACTCCTTGACTTCCCGCCACAATGGAACGGGCCTAGCTCACACATCACCTCTGTCTCCCTTTGTCTTCTCCCAACAGCATCATGTCGCTGTTTGGGCGACGATGGCCACTTGAAGCGATGCGCGCGCCCTCCTCTTGTTGACCCACTGTGTTATCTCCCGGGGCTCCCCACCCAGTGCTCCGAAAGTGTTCTGCAGTCTTCCTCCCTCCTCTCTCCGCCCCTCCTCCCGCCTAGCTGTTGTCACAGCGCCTGGACTTCCACTCTGTCTCATAGATGCTTCCTTATTCTGTTTCCTGACCGTAATGAAGTCTTCCACGCTTTGCTCGAAGGCAGATTCTACGATCAATACACAGTCGTTTGCGTTACCGAGACACGCACTTACACACATACGGTCCCTTCTCCGGCCAGTAGCCGCACATCTGCTTCTGTGAGTTGCTTCCTTGTCATCATTTCCTTTGATCTGGAATTTCAAACGGCTTTTCCCTTTTTTCCCCAGCACTATTTGACTTCACCTTAATCTCAATTTCCCCCTAATTTTCCATCCCAATTGGTGTTCTATTGACTTTTGTCTCCTCCCCAAGATCTATGTTGTAGAACCTTCTGTCCTGCTTCAATCTGGACAGTAATCATTCCAGAACATCCTTTTAATGATTTCCTGACTTCAAGCCCCGGTCTCCGAGATTGGCTTGCTGTTGACTGCCCTTCCCTATTTTGCCAGGTATACCATTGAGTAACATCCTGTAAAGAGCTGTTGTGGTGGGTGACATTTTTTAATCTTTTATATTTGGAAATTTGTTTATTTAGCCTTTATACTTGATTGATCATTGGGCTGGGCCATGAATCTTGGGCTGCAAATAAAACTTTGTGAAAACTTTGAGGGCATTGCTCTCTTGTCCTCCAAATTGATTTTCCTATGGAAAACCCTGATTCACGCTCATTCTCATTGTTTTATGAGGACCCTGGCCATCCGGGGAAGCTTTTAGGGTGCTCTCCTTCCTTTTATTCCCACGTGCAGACCTCGTTTCATTCATTTCTCGGTCTTGTATCCTCTACCTTGGAGAACTTTCCTTGTGTTATTTCTTTGATCACTTTCTCTCCTCTATTATTTTCTGTCCTCTTTTTTTTTTTCTTGGTGCATACGTGCACAAGAGAGAGAGAGAGACACAGAGACAGAGAGATAGAGAGAAAGGGAGAGAGATAAGAAGCTCCAGTTTAGCCTGACCTGTGGTGGCGCAGCGGATAAAGCGTCGACCTGGAAATGCTGAGGTCGCCGGTTCGAAAACCTGGGCTTGCCGGTCAGGGCACATATGGAAGTTGATGCTTCCTGCTCCTTCCCCCCTTCTCTCTCTCTCTCTCTTCTCTCTCTGTCTCCTTTCTAAAATGAATAAAATTTAATAAATAAATTAATTAATTAAAAAAAAAAGAAGCTCCAGTTTATAGTTATCACTTTAATTGCTCATTGATTGCTTCTCATGCATGCCTTGACTGGGGGACTCCAGCCAAACCAGTGACCCCTTGCTCAAGCCAGTGACCCCTTGCCCAAGCCAGTGACCTTTGGGCTCAAGCAGTGCCATTGGATCATTTTGATGATCTCACACTCAAGCCAGCAAACTCGGGGTTTTAAACCTGGGTCCTCAGTGTCCCAGATCAATGCTCTATCCATGGTGCCGCCATTGGTTAGGCTTGTCATCGTCTTCTCCTTCTCCTCTCCTTCTCCTTCTCCTTCTCCTTCTCCTTCTCCTTCTCCTTCTCCTTCTCCTTCTCCTTCTCCTTCTCCTCCTCCTCCTCCTCCTCCTCCTCCTCCTCCTCCTTCTCCTCTCCTTCTCCTTCTCCTTCTCCTCCTCCTCCTCCTCCTCCTCCTCCTCCTTCTCCTTCTCCTCCTCCTTCTTCTTCTTCTTCTTCTTCTTCTTCTCCCTTTTCCAGAAATTCCTGATGGTTGGATCCTGGTAGTTCGGTCCTCTATGTCCTTTATCTATTGGCTCATTGTTTTTCCATTTCTCCCCCCCCTTCCAATCTTTGCATATTTCCTTGGCTGTGGGCTCTTGGCACACTCACTGCATGGACACTGATATTTTATTTTTTAACCTTTAAAATTTAAAAACATTTTTCCATTTCTTTGTCTGGATATTTTCAAATCATGCTAGTATATTTAAACTTGAGAACAGTTTGTCTTTTCAACATAAAGTCTTATATGAAAATGTATTCCTTGTTATATTATTTCTGTAATAACAGCATGACAGACATTTCAAACCGGTTTCACTAAAGAGTTTAAGGGTTACCATAAAACATAAATCAAAACTGCCTTCAATGTGCAAGGCTCTGAAAACTGAACAGCAAAATGAGAGGAAGGACTTGTAGAGGCATAAATGACTGCGGTGGCAACTAGGCGAGGCAGGAGACAGGAAAAAGAAAAGCGTGATCTTAGCAAGTGCGTCGGGAGCACCCGTGGGTCACTGGGCCCTCTCCTTCCCGCCCCTGCTGTGAAGTGGGCGGGTCAGCCGGTGAGACAGAGGAGCTGGGAGGGTCAAAGCCCCAGTCTGCGATGGGGTCTCCCCTGCGCAGGGCAGCTGGACTGGGAATGGCGTGCAGTCTTCTGGCCAAGGACAGAAGCTGATCAAGGTGCTAGGCAGAGGGAAGCAGGAGTGGGTTATACAAATGAGAATCAGGCTCAGACAAGGCCTCGGGGCGAGGCTGGAGTGAATGGCAGGGTCCGCTAAGAAATCGCCAGAGGCTCTGACTGCTGAGAGGGTACCGGAGGCCACCTGGGTCAGGAGAAACAGCACCCTGGCTCGTGGGCCTGAGTGGACTCATCCCGGAACTGTATCTGTCACCTCTATGCTGCAGCCCTCCCCCCATGAGGATGAGGCAGCAGAGTAGGCAGGACGCCCACAAACACACACACAGCCCCAGCCCCCCACATCAACTCATTCTCCCCTTCACACAGGAATATGCGGGGAGTCTGCTGACTCTGCGCCTGCGCCGAGTGGGGCTGTAGCTCCAACACCAGTGGGACGCCCTCCTGTTTCCGTGTCCCGTGGGGGGAGCAGACACGGGAACAGAAGAGGGCTGGCGGCTTCTTCATGGTTCAGCTGCCTCTAAATGAGAGGCTTGGCAGGAGAGGAGGACTGCAACCTGTTGTCCCCATGTTCATTGTTTATTTGCTAAAAGAATACTTTGGATAATTAGTCACTCATGCAAATGTTTACTGACTCAACAAATGCTTATTGAGTTCCAATAATGATAATAATTAGTGCTCACGGAGTGCTCACCATGTGTCAGGCTCAGTGCTAAGCCCTTTGAACTCCACTAGGAGCCAGATGTTAGGAACACAGAAATAAAGATGCAGTAACCACCTTCAGGTGAGTGAGAGATAGGAAATCAACATTGCCACGGTTTCGTGTAAACTTCACAACAACGCCAGGGAGAAGTACTATTGTCGAGAGGAGCCTGACCTGTGGTGGCACAGTGGATCAAGCGTAGATCTGGAATGTTGAGGTCGCCGGTTCAAATCCCTGGGCTTGCCTGGTCAAGACACATATGGGAGTTGATGCTTCCCGCTCCTCCCTCGCTTCTCTCTCTCTGTCTCTCTATCTTCTCTAAAATGAATAAATAAAAATAATTTATTTTCGAGAGGAAGTGCGGTATAATGGTTAAAAGTGAGGTCTGGTTTGAAACCTGTTTATAGCACTTGTTGGCTGTGTAACTTTGGGCAAGTTACTTCAACTATGTAAGTCTCAGTTTTGCCATCTACAAAATGGGTATGGAATTCATCACTGCTGTACCTTATGGAGTTGTGAGGGTTGAATGTGACGATGTGTATTAAAGTGCTGGCACACAGTGAGTTATTATTTAACTCCAGGGTATCATGGGGTCCTAGGAAGTAACCTCATGTTAAATTAAGGCTACCCAAAGGCATTACTACTCATAAGATGAGTGGAAATTAGACAAGGAAGGAAGTAAAACTCATCTAAATGGTTCCTTTTATTCTGGTTGGAAGCCCAGCATTGCCCCCCCCCCCCATCCATCAGTATTTCTGTGTCATCATACAAACCTCTTCAGTGACAGGTTCTACCACCATCACTTGCATAAGTGTGTCGTTGCAATAGGCTTTGCAGAAGTTGCTCCTCCCTTCCGGGCTTTGAATTCTTCATCTTTATAGAGAAGAAGCTGCACCAATTCCTCCTAGAAATCTATCCTTCAAGCATTGCTTATAACAGCAAAAACTTGGAAGAAATATAAATGCCTATCAATGGAGAAATAGTTTAACAAATTATGATACATGCGTACAATGGACGGCAGCATAGCTGCTCAAAAGGTAAATCCATATGAGCTGATACAGAAAAATGCACTCTGTGCAGCTGGAATTGACACGCAATAAACATACCAATCCTGAGCATACAGCTCCATGCGTTTCGGCAGATGTATTCACCTGTCACCATGGCTCTGATCAAGATAAAAAAAAAAAAACATTCTCATCGCTCTAAAAACTGCCTTCATGCACCTGATCCATTAGTCCTTCCCACCCACTCAGAGGCAACCACTATTCTGATTCTAACATCAGAGTCATTTTGTTTCTTCTTCAATTTCATATTTTTGGAATTATAGTTTTCTTTTAATTTTATTACTCAGTCATGTTGTTATCATAGTTTCCTTTTTGTTGCTATTATACATTGAATGTTTGTGTCCGTCCCGCCCCCCCCCCCAATCTGTGTTGCAACTTTAACCCCCTGTAATGGCTGTATTTGAAAAAATAGGACCTTTAAGGAATTGAGGTTAAATGAGGCCATAAGGGTGGGGCCCCGATCTGATAGGATTGCTGTCCTTATACAAAAGATACCAGCCAGCTCGCTCTCTCTAGAGCTGAGAAAAGGTCTTGTGAGCACAGCAACATGGCAGCCACCTATGAGCCAGGAGAAGAGGCCTCAGAACAAAACCTACTCTGCCAGTACCTTGATCTTGAACTTCCCAGTCTCCGGAACTGCGAGCAATAAATAGATGTTTACGTCACCCACTCTGTGGCATCCTGAGCAGACTTGCTTAGTGGTAGTTGATTGGTCATTTGTAGACAGGGTTTGTTTATTCTCTACAGTTTGATACTTGAGTCGTTCCAAGTTTTGGCCATTATATATAAAATTTTGTGGCCAGGAACAGCTGTTGAGGGGCTAAGAGTTGAATGGAGTTTGCCGATTACTGGAGAGAACTTGGAGTTCTGACCCAGTGGAGAAACATGGGCGTTCAATGGAGAAAGCGCGTCTTAGGAATAAGAGCCGTGTCCCAGGAGCGAGCGCTAGGACCGAGGACTCAGGGCAAAACTGAACTAGACCCGCCTCAACAAAGACCCCAACCAAGCCTCAACAAGGGCAAGGTCCCTCATCAAAAATTTAACTGCCTTCCAAACTAAAACTCAGCACGCTGTTGGAAAAGATGTTTAAAAACCCAGAATCTCTATGCTGCGTCAATCGTAATACCAGGAATGTAATGAAAAATTACTACCCGTTTTTCAGTTCCTACAAATATTCTTGCCCTTCGTTCCGGGTGTGATTAAGTTACTCAGACTCAGTTGGATTCTCTCAGGTTTGCTTTTCAGCTCTCTCGGGCGGGACCAGAGCAGCAGGTAGGCAGGGGCTAGTTTTGCCCCACTTTTCTGAAGAAAATCTTTTCTGAGGACACCAACTGATTATCTGAATTACAGGAAGAGTGCTGCTTTCTCTGTGTCTTCTCCTCCTGGGATCCCTGTAATGCAAATGTAGGAGCACTTGATGTTATCCCAGGGGTCCCTTAAACTACTGTTGTTGCTGTTGATTTTCTTTTGTTGTTGTTTTTGTGTGTGTGTGAGGGGGAGGGAGAGAGAGAGTGAGAAAGGGAGAGAGATGAGAAGTATCAGCTCATAGTTTTGGCACTTTAGTTGTTCATTGATTGCTTCTCATACGTGTGTTGACGGGGGGGGGGGGGTAAGCCGAGCCAGTGACCCCTTGCTCAAGCCAGCGACCTTGGGCTTCAAGCCCGTGACCATGATATTATGTTGATGATCCCACACTCATGCCGGTGACCCTGTGCTCACACTGGTGAGCCTGCACTCAAGCTGGATGAGCTGGTGCTCAAGCCTCAGTGTCCCAGGTCGAAGCTCTATCCACTATGCCACTGCCTGGTCAGGCTCTTGCTGTTTTTTAAAATTCTTTTTTCTTCCTGCTGTTCTGATTGGTTGATTTCCACTAGTCTGTCTTCCAATCACTGATCCATTCTTTTGTGTTAACTAATCTGCGGGTGATGCCTTATGATGGGTTTTTCATTTCCATTATCACTTATAAATTATTTTAATTTCCTTGGTTTCTTCCCCCTGGGTTTTTTTTTCTTGTTCCTTCATTTAAGAGATTTTATTCCATCTTTTCAATTTTTTTGACTTCCTGTGTTTGCTTATATGAATTTAACAAAACAGCTGTCTGTAAGAAGTAGGCTCATGTAGAAGCAGGCTCTTTGTAGACTGTGTGTGGGGTTGTTTTGGCAGTCCTGAAGAGGTAAGCAGGTGCCTAAGGCCATGGGGCAGAAAGGCCAGGTGTGCACAGTAATGACCTATTGATCCTGCTCACTCCCTTGCTCAGGCAAAAGGGGCGCAGGTGATGTGTCCAGAACAAACTGCAGTGACCCTGCAGGCAGGCCAGAGCACCTGGATAGATCACCCTGCCAGCTGGCCGTAGAACAACAGAACTCTCTGGCCCACTGATTCCGAAGCATTCTTGCTGTCCCCGGAGAGCTCCTTCGGCTCCCCAGTCTTCGCTGTACAGGCTCTCTCTTGTTTGTCGTACTGAAAGCATTCGTCCCGCCCCGTGCAGAAGGGACCGCTGTGCAGGCTCTGTGTGCCGGGTGCATGGGGAACGCCTGGGAGCTGAGCAGGCACTTACACGCCCCAAGCACTAGCCACCTGAGGAGCAGGGAGACCGGGGAGGTCTGCCCAGGCCCTGCTGTTCCCGCTTGCTCCCTTGGTCCGGAGTCAGTGTCGCTGTGGAGGCGGTCCTGCAGGGAGGCCTCAGCCCCAGAATGGAGCTCCCCCAGCCCTATCCATGTGGAGGGGAGCACGAAGAATGGTGGCGCAGGGTCTCCCAGCCCCGGAGAGCAGAGAGCGCCTGCAGGTCCCGGAGGGCTCCCTCGGCTTCCCAGCTGCCGCTCTTTGGTTTCTTTCTCTTGCTTGTTGTCAGAAGCCGAAGCTGTTCATTCGGCGCCCTGGAGGAACTGTCTCGCAGGAGTGACAGCTGCCTGTGTACATGATTTACGCTCACGAGAGAGGGTGAGTGCAGCCCCTGGGCCCCCCTGGATGCACAGCCGTTAGAGGAACACTGCCTGGTTTGTGTCCTAGTTCTGACACTTCCCTCGTGTACAACCGTGGGCAGGCTACCGAATCGTGCTGTGTCTCCGTTTCCTTATCTCCGAGATGGGGGATAACAGCCTCTCCGCGCGGCTCTCAGGCTGAAGCGGCAATGCGCGCAAAGGGCTTAGAACAGGGCTCGGGAACATTGTGAGTACTTGCCAACTCTCTGCTGTTTATTTCATCACAGCAATGATGTGCAGACACATGTCGATATGCACAGAGAAAGACTGGTAAGGAAAGACGATCATTAAACAGGGCTTTCTAGCGAAGAATAGGGTTGGAGGAAGGTTGGGCCTGTGGAGGGGGGCACATTCTCCTTTTAGTTCACCTAGTTCTATATTGTTTGAATCTGTTAAAACAGCATGTATATTAACAAATAAAGGCGGCCCTGGCCGGTTGGCTCAGCGGTAGAGCGTCGGCCTGGCGTGCGGGGGACCCGGGTTCGATTCCCGGCCAGGGCACATAGGAGAAGCGCCCATTTGCTTCTCTATCCCCCCCCCCCTCCTTCCTCTCTGTCTCTCTCTTCCCCTCCCGCAGCCAAGGCTCCATTGGAGCAAAGATGGCCCGGGCGCTGAGGATGGCTCCTTGGCCTCTGCCCCAGGCGCTAGAGTGGCTCTGGTCGCCACAGAGCGATGCCCCGGAGGGGCAGAGCATTGCCCCCTGGTGGGCAGAGCATCGCCCCCTGGTGGGCGTGCCGGGTGGATCCCGGTAGGGCGCATGCGGGAATCTGTCTGACTGTCTCTCCCCGTTTCCAGCTTCAGAAAAATACAATAATAATAATAATAATAATAATAATAATAAAGGCTTTAGAAAAAAGCTTACCCATGTAAAAATAAGGGAACTTTCTGCCTTAAAATTTAACTGTAACCTTAGCCCTCGATCCAGGCTCTTTACAGCTGCTGATGGCCTGATTTGTCCCGTGGCTTTCGGGGGCTGCCGCGGGAGCAGTTTGCCAGGGAAGGGCTGTGTGTGGCCCCTGTCGGCTTCTGCAGATGGTCCCCTCCCGGCGCCTGGCGCTGTCTTCCTGCCACTCGGAGCCCCCTCTGCTCCCACCACACTGCCCCTCTCATGCTGAGAGACTGCTCACTCTCTGTTCCCTCTGCCAGGAATCCTGCCTGGGACTCCATCCCTCCTCCCTTATCGTCCTCCTTGAACTTACTTGCTCTTGAAAGCCTTCTTTTTATTTATTTATTTATTTTATTTTTATGAAGCTGGAAACGGGGAGAGACAGTCAGACAGACTCCCGCATGCGCCTGACCAGGATCCATCCACCCAGCACGCCCACCAGGGGCAACGCTCTGCCCACCAGGGGGCGATGCTCTGCCCCTCTGGGGCGTCGCTCTGCCGCGACCAGAGCCACTCTAGCGCCTGGGGCAGAGGCCAAGGAGCCATCCCCAGCGCCCGGGCCATCTTTGCTCCAATGGAGCCTCGGCTGCGGGAGGGGAAGAGAGAGACAGAGAGGAGGGGGGCGGGTGGAGAAGCAAATGGGCGCTTCTCCTATGTGCCCTGGCCGGGAATCGAACCTGGGTCCCCCGCACACCAGGCCGACGCTCTACCGCTGAGCCAACTGGCCAGGGCCTAAAGCCTTCTTTTTTTAATTAATTAATTAAAAAAATTTTTTTCCATTGATTTGAAACAGAGAGAAAGAAACATCAGCTCGTTGCACTTAGTTGTTCCATTTAGTTGTGTTGTCATTGGTTGCTTCCCCTATGTGCCCTGACTGGAGGGTTCAAACCCGCAAACTCTGTTGCATTGGGCTGACGTTTTACCCACTGAGCCATCCGGCCAGGGCCCAAAGCCTTCTTTCCTCCCTCTTCCGAGCTGGCTTGTGTGTCCCTCCCTTCTCTGCACTCCTCCAGTGCTCTGTGCGACTCCGAGTCCACCTCTGGTGGCATCATGTTGGCAGAGCCTGTCTCTCTGCTGTGACAGTGAGCTGGTCGAGCAGGAGCCACGTCTGCTTCCACCGTGGCTTCGTAGCGCCATCCCCAAAGGCGAGCACGCGGCTGGCAGCATGGGAAGCGCCCACAGCGTCTGTTAAACAGAAGAACGAAGGAAGGAGAGATGCGCTTCTCATCAGAGCCCCGAGCGTCCGCCCTCAGCTGCGTGTCGTGGCTTACTTGGTGTGGGACGCCACATCCACAAACAGGGAATGGAGGGGTCTAAAGAAAATGTTCTAGAGGATACCCCCCCCACCCACGTTTAAAGCTAACTAGGCCGTAGACCCTTGCCCCTTCACACAGGACAGCCGCCCACAGCTTCCAGAACTGATGACCATCTCTCATCCAGTCCTCTTGGATATTATTATCAAAGGTTCATTTCCTTCTTTGAAATAAAACAGGATGGAAAATAAAGAAATAAATAGACAAATAAATAAATAAATAAATAAATGCCAAGATGGGTTTCTTTCAAGTGGTATGAGTCTCAAAACAGCCACCCCCTCAAGTTCCAAAACTGGTGCAGCTGTTCTTTCAAAACACAGGAACAGTAAGAAAAATACTTTAACCTCCCTGAGAAATAAATAACTCAAAGTTTCCAAGATTTGCACAAGAAAATGTTAAGAGGTACTGAGCGTCCAGTTGGGTGTTCCTGGCATAGGCACACCCCCGGATTGAGAGGCTAAGATCGAGTCAGGCCCCTGCACATTCTCAAGAACAAGGCTATGCAAATGAGGCTCCGCCTGAAGGCAGTCCCAGAACTGAGCTCCCATAACGCATTGCTCTACTCAGGAAGGGACCAGGCAGGGCAGCCCGCCCTCTGTGAGTCCATGTCCAGATCAGAGTATTATCACCAAACTTGAAAATTTAATTGCAGGTTATTGTTATTATCGGTGAGAGTTATTATGACGAGGATCGTCGCTGGCTTGTGTGCTTGATGGTTGTTGCAATGATGTAGGGTTGAGTGTGTCCTCTACTTGCTATTTTAAAATTCTTCTCATGGGATGTATGGAGTTCTGGTGATAATATACAATGGCTCTTGTTGTGTGTGGCTAGCTAGTAGAGTTATACATGCAGACATGATAAGGACACAGGAGGTCTTTCTGTGCGTGAGGCACCAGTCATAGCCAACCTGGGAGAGATGCTCAACTTGGTCTGTCCTATAGGGTCCTGCAAGCTAATCAACCTTTGAACTTGACTGTCTCAAGGTTCACAAACGATGAGCAGAACCTCTCCCTGAAGCACCTGTGAATCTCCTGGGCATGCTCACCACCTCACAGATGTCCACTGAAGGGAGACTGGCACTGTTGCCTGGCATCCCATG
Source organism: Saccopteryx bilineata (assembly GCF_036850765.1). Lineage (NCBI taxonomy): Eukaryota > Metazoa > Chordata > Mammalia > Chiroptera > Emballonuridae > Saccopteryx > Saccopteryx bilineata. Next base: position 384,188,447 of record NC_089491.1, read on the forward strand.
ATGCCCCAGCTCCCAGAAGAGGTTGAAGCTGATCTCTTTGAGATTTCCAAAGCAGAGGGTTTTATCACCAGGGGTAGAGGTAGCTGTGGTCTGAGTTATATGTCTTCTTAATATCCAAAATAGACCTAAGAATCTCAGTGCCTATAATATTAATATTAATCCCCCTACCATCATCACAGCTAACATTTGAGTGTTTACTATGTGCCAGGCACTCTGTGAAACACTTGAGATGAAATGTTTCATTTGATCTTCCCGGGAATCCCGTGGGGTTTATTTTTACAACTAAGAATACTTAGTTTGTAAATAAGGCTGAGCGACTTGCTCAAGGTCACCTAACTCATCAGTGGAGAAGGTAAGATACACGCCCAGGCAGCAGTTTGTGGCTGGTGGTGTACACAACCGAAGGTAACCTCCAGTGAGTCACGTTCTTTTTTTTTTTTTAAAGACTTTATTTATTCAAATTTCAAAGAGGAGAGAGAGAGAGAGAGAGAGAGAGAGAGAGAGAAGGAGGAGGAACAGGAAGCATCAACTTCCCATATATGCCTTGACCAGGCAAGTCCAGGGTTTTGAACTGGCGACCTCAGTGTTCCAGATTGACGCTTTATCCCACTGCGCCACCACAGGTCAGGCTGAGTCACGTTCTTGAATAATTGTGTCCCCTTGAGTGCTGGCAGAGCCTGTGACTTGCTTCTAATCCATAGAAGATGCTAAGGTGATGGATGTCATACCCATGATTATGCTACCTTATATAAAACTCTCTCAGCCAATGAACCAAGAGAGCTTTCCCTAATGGCCTTACAGAAGGAAGCAAGCACCCTGCTGTGAACCATCTAAGGAGAGGGTAAAGTGACAGGGAACTGTGGGTGGCCTCCAGGACCTGAAGGCCACCTCCAGCTGACAGCCAGTAAAAAGCTGGGGCCCTCATTCATACAGCCACAAGGGCAGGATTCCTTCCAATAACCAGCGTGAGTTGGAGAGCCAACTATTTCCCAGTTGAGCTTTCAGGTGAGGACACGGTTTGGTGGTAACACCTTGACTGCTGCCTTGTGAGACCCCGAGCAGAGGCCCCAGCCAGGTAAGCTGTCCGTGCCTGGGACTCCTGACCCACGGGCATGGTGAGGTAACAGTGTGTTGTTTTTAAACCACTTAATATGTGGTGCTTTGTTACGCAGCATAGCAAACTCGTACACAGCCCATAAACTTCAGCTCCACCCCCACCCCTCCATCTTTGCAGTGGGTCCCTGTGCTCTGGTGCATGGATCCTCCTACAGCTTCTTTCGGCTTCATTTCTTGGAAAAGGAATCCTGGTTTTATTTCTGAGAGAAGGCCGAGAAGCAGGGGACCCAGAAACAATCAACCCTCTGTCTGACAGAAGGGTCAGCAAGAAGCATGTGGAGCCCTCCTGCCTGTGACAATTCTAGCAAGTGGAGACTTTGAGTTATGATTAAGGCGTAACATCCGGTGACTAGTCCTAGCAGAAATGTGTTCTAACGACGGAATATGGTGGGAAGGGGAGTATTCTGAGACTTGAACCTGTGGTTACATAATGATGTTTAACTGCGTTAGTGCTGGCCTTCTAGGGCGCATTTCACCTTGATGTTCGGTGCTGGAATTTCAAGTATGACCCACAGGCCACGTTGGAGTGACACCATGTCTAGTAGATACTTTCAGTTTTTCTACTTCATTGAACATGTCTCTAAAATGTCAGTGGCCCAGGACAGAGCTGCCTGCATAATCCTTCTGAAAAGAAGCAGCACAGCTCACTACGCAGGGCCTAAGAAAGCCCCTCTTCCTCGCTGACCGTGTGCGTGCCAGTCGGGCCTGGGCAGAGCGGTGGGAACAAGGGCTGCTGGGTGAGGTCATTTGAAAAGGCATTTCCGTCTCCACCCCGATCACCTGAGACACTGGATCCTCCCGAGCTGCCACTGGAGGGCTGTGCGAGGGCCCACCCCAGGCAGGCCTGCCCTCCGGGCTCAGTTGGAGGCTGTGGGGTCATCCTCTTATCGATCATACTTTCCAAAAAAGGGAAAGGGACACCCACGGCCCGACTGCTGAGATGCAGGGCCATTGCTAGTGTAAGGAGGGGCCTGCCCAGCCGTGGCTTTCTCAGCAAGCAGCCTCAAGAAGCGAGAATAGTCACTGATTCATCTCCTTGTAGGAGCCACGTGACATTCGGGCTCTGCCTCTGTGTGCAAGTTGAAGGGACAAAACACTTGTCTGTCGAAGCATGTCTCTTGTGGAGATGACAGCTGAACTAGGCAGTCACCCTGTCATGCCCAACGCTGGCCGATTTGCGTTCTGGAGCCAGGATGTCCTGGGCAGGTGGGTCTCTGGGCTTTGGGGAAAATGGAAGAGGACTTTCTCCTAAGACCTGGGGGAGAGGGAGAGTTCAGCGTCAGGTGGCCGAGGGGGTCTTAGAAGCAACCGCCCAGGGTCCTTGCAGAGAGACTGGCCCTCAGAGATCAGAGGCCTGGGCTGCTGGCTACACAGGAAGGCCCAGAGGCCAGGGAGGGCTGGGTCCTTGGGTCCTCCTGGGATGATCACTCAGAACCAACAGAATTTGGGCCAAAGGAAATGGGAGCAGGCATCCATTCAGATAAAAATTAATAAGGTCACTTAAGAAGACACAGGATAGTCCTGGCCAGGTAGCTCAGACTAGAGCATCTGCCTGTCTTCCTGATACAACAAAGTTATGGGTTCGATCCCCGGTCAGGGCACATACAAGAATCAACCAATGAATGCATGAATCAGTGGAGCAACAAATTGATGTTTCTCTTTTTTTTTTTTCCTCTCTCTCTCCCTTCCTTTCTCTCTAAAATCAATTTTAAAAACATTAAAAAAAAAAAAAAAAAGACATAGGAGAAGCACGAAAGATAGGTAGAGAGGTGCGAAAATCCCGAATGTATCACTCACATCCCCACCTGTGAAAAACACCTGAGAAAGACCGACAAAATAACAAATGAATCCACCGGGGACCTGAGGAAGCAGGGAGATGAGGTGACTTTCACATCGTGCTGCGTGAACACGGAGGTGTGAGCTTGCTGGTGTCACAGGTCCCTTCTGAGCGTGGCGGCCCCTCCACGTCCTCTTCACGGCGGATCCGTTCTGTGTCAAGGTTCGCGTGTGCGTGCTTTCCTTGCTTCCGTTTTTTGTGGATTATTATTATTTTTTATGTTCTTGTTTCCTCTTTTTCTGTTCCCTGATTTGGGTTGGATCAAGTCCCTATTCATTCTGTTTCCCACCTGCCTAGGGAGGAAGTCCCACTCCACTTCTCTGTGGAGGGAATGGAATGAAATGTGGGGAGCCTCCTGCTCCTCCCACTCCTAAAAGAACACGCATTGCTCTACTATTATTTGAAAATAACGAGCCGCCTGAGCGTTGTAGAATAGAAACATAGAAGGCGTGGGTCCCCAGTGGCAGGGAGAGCTCCCATAGTAACCCAAGAATGTCTGCTTGTTTCGGAGCTTGTTTTTTGAGAGAGAAACGGCTTCCAGGACTGCCTCTGGTGTTTGGGACCTTCTGTTCTGTGCCGCAACGATCAGTTACATTGTTCATACATTCCCTCTCCGTCGCAGTGGGAGGGTTATGTATTCCCACTTTACTGCGGGCAGCGTTGGCCCTGTGACGGGCTCTGGCCAATGGAAACATAGCAGAAGTGACCTGCGCCCATCCCAGGCAGGAGCTTTGAGAGCCAATGTGTTAGTCCACTATGGTCTCTTCTCCCTGCACGGGTCTAGCAACGCCCCAGGCAGAAGTCGCTTTGGCAGCCCAGATCCCAAAGCAAAGGGCCAGCGTGACAGAGCTGTAGCCACCCCACAATGGACCGGCCATGTGAGCAGAACCACACCCTGCCAGCTCCTGATAGTTTGGAGTCTTTGTCAACACACATAACCCAGTCTGCTCAGGCTGATCCGAGTGTCAAACACAATCCAAGCAACTGGTGTATGTGCCTAAAGTTAATTTTGCTTAACACATCGTGACATCTAAAATTTAATTGCCACCCTGGACTTATAATTAACCCTCTTTCCAAGAAAGTGATGGGGATGCAGAGAGATTAGGTCACCTTCCCAGAACCACACAGGCAATAAGAGGAGCGGAGCCAGATTTTAAACTCAGGACTGAATTTTCTGTTCATCTTCCTGCCAGCAGCTGCCTCACGAGACCGCCGCCCAGCCGCCCTGGCGTCACAGCCAAAGTGCACGAGGTTCTGTGTCTCCTGCTCGGGGTTTTCTCGTTCAATTCCACATTAGCTGGAGCGGCACGTGGTACTCGGGTTCCGGCTGCTACCCTTGAAGTCTGGCTGCTTTATCACAAAAAAATAAGGATGCTCTAGCTCACAAGCTTCTCACACTTAAAAAGAAAGGAAGGAAGGGAGGGAGGGAGGGAGGGAGGGAGGGAGAGAGAGAGAGAGAGAGAGAGAGAGAGAGAGAGAGAGAGAATGAAAGAATGAAAGAGAGAGAGAGACAGAAAAAAGGGAAGGAAGGAAGGAAGGAAGGAAGGAAGGAAGGAAAAAAGAAAGACAGAGAAAGAAAGAAACCTTAACTGTCAATGTCCAATTCTCATGTCAAACTGGGCGTAAGAAATGGTGGTCAGTTTAAGTGCTCCATACTCCCTGAATCAGAGGCCTCGATAGTTTGTTTCCTGAGTTTTGGAGGAGGTGATCCTCTGTCTCTTCCTTCGGCGGTAGCTCTAGGCTTCCCACTGGATACAGAGCTCCAGGTTGTACAGTGAGCAGGACAGGGTCCCCATTACCTGGGAGTCAGGACTCACTGACTCTCTGCTTCACACTGAGTTGGGCAGAATGGCCACCTCCTCCAGGAAACCCATGCAGTCCCCAGTCACCTCCCTGGGAAAGAGAAGAACATTTTCAAGGGCCCCTTTCACAAAAGGAAAAAAAAATCTTTCAAAACCCTCACAGCAGCATAGACCATGGTTATTCAGTGCTCCCTGCAGATTGTTACACAGGACTCCAGGGAGAGGGAAAGAGAGGAGGTAGGAAGTGAATGCAGAAGATGGAAGAAAGGAACTCCTTGAACTTGGTTCTGGACGTGAACAAGAACATTGTGCAAACATCAGTTGCTGCTGGGGGGGGGGGGGGAAGGGAGGCAGAGAAAAGCCTCGGAAGTTCCATAGCCTGGACCGGTCGTTTTTATCTCGATACTTTCCCTACCTGAGCTTTTATGTAAGTGGATTTCTGGCTCTCCAGGCTATAATTTGGGGGAATAGTTAATGATGAAAAAGTGTTGGTTTGGACCAAATCACGTTCAAAAGCTCTGCTTCTCAAAAGCTGATTTATTACCTCCTGCTCCTCTGGGGAGCTCAGTTCCAAAGAGGGATTGTGTCGTTTTCTGACCAAGTTCTTCTTGATCTTCATGTTTGTTCTAAGCTGTACAACTTGGGGGCCACCACCCTCCAGCCTGGGCAAAGGCCCAGATCGGGGCATAGGGTCGGCTAGGAAGGGTAAAATAAGAATGTGCCCGGAGTGGCTGCCGAAGCCCCCGGGCTGGTGAATCTACCGGAGTGTTTGGGTTGCTGCCTGAGTGGCAGAGTGGAGAGTGTTACCAGCTCGCCCATGGGGGAGGCGGTGCCGTAGACTTGGGTGGGTTTGGACTTGGTTCAAGATTTCTGAGATGGCTTAAAAAGTCAGATGCAAAGAGGTGTCTAGAGTCTTGACACCAAGATAGATCCCAGAACCCTAGGAGAGTGAGACTGGTTCCCCTAATAGCAATTTACCCTGAGCTCAGCATTAATCTCTTCACATTCAGCCTTTGACCCTAATCCATTAGCCGTGAGTAGATTTAACAGAATGGTGTTCGCTGGCACTAAGAAGTTAATCCAGGTTGGAGGCATGGCTTTCTTAAGCGCTCCTGGGTTTCTTAAAGGCATAAGAAACCCTAACATCACCTGCAAGACTTTTAGCAGGAGTCGTCACCACTGCTGTCCTAAAGCAGAGGAGATGATGTGCCCAGCTTCCTGGTATCTAGGACACTTTCCTTCTAAGTGAAGATGGGTTGGGAAGGGGCTGAAGTCACCTCTATAATGGCTAAGGGTTTCAGTTAGCTATTGTCATGTTATACCAACCACTCCTAAATTTCAGGACTTATGACAACCATTAGTTATTTCTCACAAGTCTATGGAAAAACTGATTCTTCAGGTCTAGTTTAGACGAGGCTGCTCGAAGCTTGGCGTGCTCTTGCCTCTCTCTTGTTGGTTGATGGTTTGGCCAGAGACCGGCTGATCTAGGGTGGCTTCACTCAGGCGTAGGTGATTGGCTGGCTTTTGGCTGCAGCAGTGGGGGTGACAGTCCTGAGTCTCCCACCACCCAGCAGGTGAGCCCAGGCTTGGCTTCTTGGTGGCGGCAGAGCTCCCACAGAACAAGAAGTGGGAAAGGCCGTGAGTGCCAGACTCAGAACTGGCTTGGTGTCACTTGTACCATGCTCTATCAGCCAAGGAAGTCAGGAGGTCAGCCTGGATTCAAGGACTGGAAAAACCGACTTCACTTCTAGAGGGGAGGGGCTGCGAAGTCACATTCTCAACGGTGCAGGGACAGACGGACAGAGAGAATTGGGGCCCTATTTGTAACCAGCCTGCACCAGTGATTTCCAACCTGTCCACCACAAAAATCTGTAGAACGTGCCATACCTGATTATTTAGTCAGGGGCTCTGACCTCTTCTTCCCTTAGGTTATCCAAATAAAAAAGAGAAAGAGAGAGAGAGAGAGAGAGAGAGAGAGAACAGCTAGCACAATAGCCGTCTGGTGTGAATGAACAAAAATTATACATATTTTTTTGTCGGATTGGCAAAATATATATTTTTTGGTGTGCCAGCAGATTTTAGGAATTAGTATATGTGTGCCATGAAATGAAAGAGGTTGAAAATCGTTGGTCTACACAACCACTGGATTGGTGTGAGGTGGCTGACATAGGCCGTGGGTGTGTGACTTGGAACCCAAGGCATCTCTGTGCTAAGCCCTGACCTCGATGGGGCTGTGTCCCCGAGCGAGCAATTGTAAGGCCAGAGGGTTTCCCCCATCCCAAACCTCGTGTAGGATTTCTTCTCTCGGAGCCTTTGTGAGTGAGGGCCTCCTCCCTTCAACAGAAGGCTGCCCCAGGCATTCCGCCCACCCTCTCCCCGGGATGTTTCTTTTTGAACAAGGTTTGAACTAACTAGGCCTTCTGTTTTGGGAACCCTGAGCACAGTGTGCCTGCTCTGTAGTTCCACGGGCTCCTGCCGATTTCCTAAAACACCTCACACGTGGAAAAGGAAAAAGTGGGAGGAGTAACCAAGGCTTTGTGGCTTCAGGGCCATAAAGCAAGCTTCAGAAATCTAGGACACAAACATGACCTCCTGAGGATAGTAGTGAACCATCGTGCCCCTCCCACAGTTATTGAGATCAGTTCTTTCAAGCACTCGATTTGGATGGAGGCATGGTCCTGAGTAATGACCTGGAAGATCTTTAGGGCCACCTGCACAGACTGGTGATGCTTCCTTCTCTGAGAGAACAGGAGCAGCATTGGTGGGGTGGCCAGATTCCCTGAGGACCCCGCCCTGCTCTATGGGGATCCTATCGGAAAAATGAAAAGTAGCTTCTCACAAAAATGTCAATGTGGCAGACATTGCTGTTTGCCTGTTCAGAAGCTGTTCCTCATGATGCCCCTACCCCCACCCATTGCTTTCTCCTATGCTAATATAACCCTAATTTGGTTTCAGTGCAGATGGCAACTTGGTTTGGCAAGTTAGACCCTCCCCAGCCCCAGAAGATGAACAATGATTGGTCCAAGCTAACCACTCTACTCCCATTGTCCTGTGCTGATTGGTGTAAGTGTGGATGTGTGAACCAGTCTCTAGCCAATGGTGCTTAGGAGGAAGTCTGATGGGGTCTTCAGAGGCAGATTTACCTTGGTAAAAAGAACAATGCACTAAGAGAAACCTTCCTTCCTTCCTTCCTTCCTTCCTTCCTTCCTTCCTTCCTTCCTTCCTTCCTTCCTCCTTCCTTCCTTCCTTCCTTCCTTCCTTCCTTCCTTCCTTCCTTCCTTCCTTCCTTCCTTCCTTCCTTCTTCCTCCTTCCTTCCTTCCTTCCTTCCTTCCTTCCTTCCTTCCTTCCTTCCTTTCTGCCTGCCTGCCTGCTTTTACAAGAGGAAGTGACAAGAGGAAGTGACAAGAGGAAGTGACATTTGGAGGTATGGCACAAAGGGAAGGCCAAGAGGACCTCTTGAAGCAGACACAGCTCTAACATCACTGAACTGTAGAGCCATTTGGGACCCTGGGAGAGAATTCAGCCAGATGTACTGACCTAGCAGAAGCAGTGGCTTGAGCTGGTCAGGCAGGCTTCTAATCGGTCAGTGCCTGTGTCGCAGCAATTGTTAGGTATGTTGAATACCACCCTTTCCCCTCGCTTGAAACCAGTGCCTCTGGTTTTATTGTTATATAATGAAAATAAACCCCTCTTTTTTAAGCTGCATCATTGTAGAGTCAATTACTTGTAGCCCAGAGCATCCTAATTGATGCAGTTCAGGATCATAGAGACTGGGTCATGTCTAAACTCTGCATGTGTGTATTTCACTTGTAGGCTTTGGGGACTGTCAGCATCTGTCCTATTCCTTCTCCCCACCCCCAACTGTTAAGGAACAATAATGTCTTTCTCTGTTTACTGGATCTCTGAGATACTTAAAAAAAAAAAAGTGGTGGTGGTAGAGGAAAGAGAAACTATCTACCATCTGTGCCTGGAGAAGGAAACTTGCAGCTCTATCAGCATGCTGTATCTGCTGTTCATGGAAGGGTTGCGATAGAAATTTATCCTCTTTGGCAGAAATAGGAGATTTAGCTAACTTCTACCTAATCTGTCTGTTTGCTCTCTCCCCGTGCCATTTGATTAGCCATATTGATAACGTCCCTTTGAGGAGCGAGGCTTGGCTATCTATCAGTCAATCAGACAACCAACCAACCTCACTGACATACACCTTCGGTCACAAGAGGTGACTTCAGGGAGAGGGTCGATGGGCTGACTTGCTGCATTCCATTCTAATTATTTATTCTTCCGTGTCCATGGTCGAGGTAAGAATGTCTGAACCTGTTGGGAATTTTTATAAAGATTTAAGCCACATAGAGGATACACCTGGAGGGAAGATCTCAACAAACAGGAGAGGTGCTTCTGAGGATGGCAGTGTGCAGCTTATTTGGAATTATGGGCCCTGGCCGGTTGGCTCAGCGGTAGAGCGTCGGCCTGGCGTGTGGGGGACGCGGGTTCGATTCCCGGCCAGGGCACATAGGAGAAGCGCCCATTTGCTTCTCTATCCTCCCCCTCCTTCCTCTCTGTCTCTCTCTTCCCCTCCCGCAGCCAAGGCTCCATTGGAGCAAAGATGGCCCGGGCGCTGGGGATGGCTCCTTGGCCTCTGCCCCAGGCGCTAGAGTGGCTCTGGTCGCGGCAGAGCGACGCCCCGGAGGGGCAGAGCATCGCCCCCTGGTGGGCATGCCGGGTGGATCCCAGTCGGGCGCATGCGGGAGTCTGTCTGTCTCTCCCCGTTTCCAGCTTCAGAAAAATACAAAAAAAAGAAAAAAAAAGAAAAAAAAAAGGAATTAAGGAGGGGACGGGAGGAAGATGACGTGCACAGAGGAGGGGAACGCAAGGTGGGAACTGAACGACAGGACAGTTAACAAGATTATGTGCTCTCTTGAGGATGGTTATTTCCAAAAAAAAAAAACATTTCAAAGGTGTGTTGACCTAGATGTACAGAAACAATGAATAGGACAGGCTTGCCTAAGGCAAAAACGAACATTTACTAAAGAAGTTATATGTCTGGAGTGTGACTACCCACCATGGCCTGGCCAGTTAGGAATTTACGATCAGATTGCCCCAAGAGGTTACTCTCCATGGAGCCGATTTTCCATCCACGCTGTCTTCCCAGCTGGACCGTGAGCAATTTACTGGCAAGAACTACATCTTTAATCTCTGTATTAAGTTTGGCACAGGATCTGGCCCATAGAGATGATTTGTTAAAGAAACAATGAGTTGTATACAAAATAATTTTAAAATGCACGCGCTGCCAAGAGTAGGTGATTTTTGTGGCCGCAGAATAACTTACTTTCTATCTGACTGCCGGAAGAGATTCTAATTAGGGATGCTGGAATAGCTCATCCCATTCTCAAAACCAAACACGTTAAAAAAATACATCTGAAGAGGAATCAGCCCACCTTTCCATGGCTTCTAAGGTTTTTTTTTTTTTCTTTTCCGTATGTGCCTTGACCAGGCAAGCCCAGGGTTTCGAACTGGTAACCTCAGTGCTCCAGCTCAATGCTTTATCCACTGCGCCACCACAGGTCAGGCTCCATGGGCTTCTTATGGCATAGTTTGTGCCTAGAAAACCCCTTTTCTTGCCCCCAGACAAGAGTCTCTAAAGCAACTCTCCTATTAACTGTGAAGATGAGAAGTGGAAATATCCTTTTCAGGTTTAAAAAGATTTTCATCAATTTACTAAGTAGTGTGTTCACACTCACTCTACAAGCTGACTTAAAGAAACGAGGTAGAGTATATTTATATCTCTGCTAACAATCTCTCAACATGTCAGCTCATCTGAAGCCTCCCCAAGATCCAGGAAGAGACAGCTTGTAAGCTGTTCTTTAGATGGCCATCTGAAAGCTCATCAAATAGCAAGGTAGGAAAAACACAATCACCTCCAAAATTTTCGAATTGCATTGATCTGTGGCGTTAAGCTCTCGCCACAGGAGGAGAAATGATGGATTTGAGACTCACAGGAGGATTCGTTTAAAGTGCTTTGTGTTTTTTGTTTTGTTTTTCTTTTCTTTTTTTTTTTTAAATTTATGTATGGAATTGCCCCAGGAGTAATAAATAGACCTTATTTGCTATATTTCAAAAAAGATAAAATTACCAGGACCAGAGTCTACGCATTTCAAAGTCAGGGAAAACAAAAACAGCTTTGAAGAGTCTCCTCCTGGATTTTTATTTTTTTTTTGCCCTAATCTTCTAAGAGATGGTCTTGATAATGTTTATTCTCTTCTTTCTAAAACAGTTGAAAGTGCTATTTTTCTCAGTTAAAATAGCATTCTGATTTTTAATTAGATCAGGTGAAGTACCCATTGAGCGCCGCAGATTATTAAAATGATGGCGAAAGGCCAGGCAGGAACTTCTGAAGAGCATCCCCGCCCTTCTCCCCAACCTCCCTCCTCCTCCTCCGCCTCCTCGTCCTCTCCCTCGCCCTGCGCGGATCCCACCGAGAACCTGCCTGGGCTCTGTGGGGTGGGTTGCTCATTTGGATTTATGCACACCATCTGGGCAGGTTTTTCTGTTGCGTTTCCCCAATAACCAAAAAGATAAGCCATTTCCACCTGTTGGGACATGATGTGGGCAGTTTTTGTCTCAATTGGTGGGCACGGGGGTGGGTGGGGACACACAGCCCACAGTAAGTGTGGCCGGCAAAGACTGAGGGGTGGGGCTTTATCTTAAGTTTCACATAACCCAGAAACATCAGTTGCTCATAAAATGCCATCTTGTGACTCTCCCCCATAGCCTGGACCAGAGGTTGGCAAACTTGTCCCATAAAGGGCCAGATAGTAAGTATTTTAGGCTCTGTGGGACATTTGGTTTCTGTTGCAGCTGCACTACTTTGCACTAGATCAGCCATACACAGCATGGATAGGAACACAGGCATGACTGTGTTTAATAAAACTTTATTTAAAAAAACAGGCAGTGAGCCTTGAACCTCTGGGTTGGAGCATCCCTCAGAGTTTCACCTGATGGGGCCCCAGGTCATAGTTTTTTGAATGATGGTGCCCTGCCCGCTGTCATGAGGAGGTGTGCCCAACAGTGGCTCTGACCCCTACAGGTGAGTCCATTGCACCCCCGACCTAAGCTCAGGCCATACCTTTGCATGGTGGAGTGCTGGGGAGCATTACAGCAGGTAGACCCTTAAATTACTGAGCTTGCCAGCTGCCCTTGTGCAGGCCCCACAAAATGTCCCGCCTCGATCATCTTCCCTCGGTCCGAAAGTTCTACTCTTTGGCCTCTTCCCCACACTCTCAACTGGAGATAACTTTCTGAAACAGTCTAATCACAGAGCTCTTAGTTGAACGATGGTTGATGAAGAAAGTTCAATCACATCTAAATCATGAGTTTCAAGGCTCTTCCTAAGCTGGAAACAGGCTGACTTACCCACTAAGCAGAGAGGATCTGATGCCTGGGGCCCATAGTACATTTAATGGCCCAAGGACGTGTTTGTTTGTTTTTTTAATTTCTTTTAAAGTAGAAGAAAACTGAGTATAATAATAATAATGAATATATAATAACACATCCAGCCTGAATTTTCTTCCTCTTTATACTCATCTAATTGTAAATCTGATTTTTTTTTCTTAAATTGTCTTCAATGAAGGGACCCACAAGGGTAAAAATACCTAGGGCCTTTTCTGAGGATTGCCACATAAAATACAGACTTCCCAGTTAAATTTAAATTTTAGATAAGCAATGAATAATTTTTTAGTATACATATACCTCCAGACTTTGCCTGGAGCTTACCTACTCTAAAAACTTACTTGTTGTTCATCTGAGATTCAAAATAACTGGGCAGCCTGTTTATCCAGAATTCAATTATTTTTTTTCTTTTCCTAAATGTGGCAAAGCTACAGGAAACTCGTCACGTGGCCCTTGCTGGCACCAACTATAATAATAATTATTTTTTTAACTTATTGGTTGATTTGAAAGAGAGAGAGAGAGACAGGAACATCAATCTGTTCCTGTAGGTGTCCCGACCGGGGATCGAACCTGCCACCTGCCACCTGCCACCTTTGAGTATCAGGACTCTGAACAGCCGAGCCATCCGGCCAGGGCTGGCACCCACAATTATTGCAGTCTTCTCTCCCATGTTCCTTCCGCTAAATGTCTTGGATCACGTTCCCAGGAAGCAGATCTTAAGATAAGAATTCATGTGCAAGAAATTTATTTAAAGAAAAGCTCCCGGGGGAGACTTAGGAGAGGGTGAGAACCAGGCAGGGCAGCACAGAGAGAGGCCGAGCAGGGGTGAAGGGCAGACCTCTCCGTGGGTGCGCCCGGTCCCCAGGGCAGCGTAAGTTTCCCCTCGGAAGTGGCCCCAGGGCCATCTGCGCAAAGCGCCCACGTCATCTACGCTAGGCCGGAAGCAGAGGTGAGCCCAAGTGCAAGGCTGGGGAATGAAAATCGCCCTGACCCCATCAGCTTGTCTTTCATTTTGGTTTTACTCTTTGACCTCTACGTAAGCAATGCAAAGGAGAATGATCAGATCAAGCATATGCGCTCACCTGGACCTCACAGAGGCGACCTGGACCTCACAGAGGCATCATCTCAGAACTCAAGGGTCCACCATATATGACCATGAGGTTCTGTCCTTAGCGCCACCTTTCTCTCTATCTTAACTCTGCTGCACCACAGCGAGGAGAGAGGTGGGGAAGAGGGACAGAGAGTCCAGATGCTGGGGCGGACGGTTCTGGGCCTGGACCTTGGCCCTGACTGGGCGAGTGACCCTGGGGAAGGTGCTCATAACTCCGTGTCCTCCCTGTCCGCAGGAATGGTACAACCTCGGGGGAAAGACAGGGCTCGGTGACGTAACCTAACGAAAGCACAAGGCAATTCCAGCGCCTTTTCCTTCTGTGTGAGGGCCCTACCTGCTTCTAGATTTCTTTCTTGCCTTCCCCTACTGACCCTTTTTTTAAAAATATATTTTTTTGAGAGAGACGGGGGGTGGTGGGGGTGGGGAGAGATAGGAACATGGAGTGCTCTGACTGGGAAATCAGACCAGCAACAGCTATCAGCCAGGGATTAAATTTGTTGACTTTTACAGAGAGAGAGAGAGAGGAAGGAAGAGGGAGGGGAGGGGAAGGGAAGCATTCATCTGTTGTTCCACTCAGTCGTACACTCATTGGCTGCTTCTCGTTTGAGCCCTGACTGGGGATCAAACCTGCAACCTTTGTCGTTTTAGGAGTACGCTCTTAAGTGACTGAGCTAACCGGCTAGGGCCCCGTACTGGCCCTTGGAGTCAGGCTTCGGAGTGCCTTCCCCGAGAGGTGCTCTCCTGAGTCCTGTCCGCAGCCAGGATCTCCTGAGGGCCTGTCTCCTGCATATGGGGAAAGACAGAGCTCCATTAACCAGAAGGATCCTAATAGTTACTTATATGTCCTGAATATTTGTCCTTCAACAGTTACATATGTTAAATTTTGGCTTGTCTTTTTACCCTCTTAGCGGTGTCTTGATTTATAGAAGTTCTTATAATAAAGAGTAACTTAATCTTTTCCTTTATGTTTTGTCTTTTGTTGTGGGTCCCACTAAAGAAACCCTTCCTGCCCTGGCTGGATGGCTCGGCTGGTTGGAGCATCGCCTCGAGGCGCAGAGACTGCCGGTTCAATCTCCAGTCGGGGCACCTTCAGGAGCAGCTCAATGTTTCTGTCTCTCCCCGCCCCCCTTCCTCTTTCACTGAAATCAATAAATAAAAATTAAGGAGAAAAAAAAGAAATCCTTTCTGCCCCAAAGACCTTTATATATGACATGTATATATTATCCTGTCACCCTCGAACTTTATCATTTCGCCTTTCACATCAGGTCATTTCAGCTGGACTTGATCTTCGTGTATGGTGTGAGATAGGGGACAAAGGTAGATGAGTCATAGATAACCAATCATCCCAGCACCATTTATTCAAAATGTCAGTGTTTTCTAGATGTTCTAAGGTGACATCTCTGTCAAACACTGTGTTCACAACTGTGTGGGTCTTTTCGGGAAGGGGTTTCTCTGGGTTTTTTTTCTCTAGGTTTTTGTTTTTATTTTTTACTCTGTCAGTTCCATCATGATCTCTTATCTACAAGAGCTTTATGGTAAGTTTTGATATCTGATATCTGTTAGGGCAAGTCTTTCAGTTTATTTTTTCTTTCTAGAGTGTCTTAGTTATTCTATACCATTCATACTTGCACACAAATTCATTCTGCTTTTCATTTTTAAATTATTACTATTATTATTATTACTACTTCTATTATTATTATTACTTATCAAGCGAGAGGCAGGAAGGCAGAGAGATAGACTCCTGCATGCACCCCAACTGGGATCCACCTGGCAACCCCCAGTCTGGGGCTGCTGCTCTGTTGCTCAGCAACTGACCTATTTTAATGCCTGAAGGCCATGAAGCCAACCTCAGCGCCTGGGGCCAATTTGCTCATTCAAGCCATGGCTACAGGAGGGGAAGAGAGAGAGAGAGAGAGAGAGAGAGAGAGAGAGAGAGAGAGAGAGAAGGGGGAAGGGTGGAGAAGCAGATGGTCACTTCTCCTGTGTGCCCTGACTGGGAATCAAATCTGGGACATCCACACACTGGACTGACACTCTACCACTGAGCTAACCAGACAGGGCCTTAAATTATGTTTTATTGTAATTTATATACACAGAAAAGTGCACACATCATAAATGCAGAGCTCAGTGAATGATCACAAAAGGTGTATTATTGGACACACACACACAAACATCTATGTACCTACTAATCTGGTCAGGAAAGAGTAGGTTGAAATGCATGAAATGCTGTTTTGGCAAATAAAAAAAGTTCAATATATGCCATAAAGGATTAACTATATAGGATTGATCTCCCACCATAAACAAGTAGAAATTCAGACAAAATATATGAAAAGTCTATTTTCAAACATTGGACAACGGGCAGCATAGGAATGTGACATCCGAGAGAAAGCAAACAAATGAGTTAAGCCCTGTGATTGCTCCAGGTTACTGACGAGGGACGGTTTTCAGCTGAGGCTCAAGAATGGGAAACCCAGAGAGAGCCCAGAAGTGTCACTGAATTGAGGGGACAGATACCCAAGTTCAGGGAAGCCAAGGCATGAGGAGGAGGCTCCAGAGCGGGAGAGAGAGAGAGGGGAGACCCAGGGGTTCACAGAGGGGTCTTCACCCATCTGTGGGTAGAAACTGATTCGTACACGTATGTGGTGGAATTCCACAGGGCTGGAAAAATAATTCTGGAACGCAATAGGCCAAACAATTCTGGGAGCTCATACAAGGCTGGAAATAGTTCACGTTCCCACCAGCCAAAGTGATAATGCCTGTAATACACTGCGAAAGTTAATTTCATACGTCAAATTGGATGGTATTTTTGGATGAGGTTAACATTTAAATTGATGAACTCTGGGTAAAGTAGATTACCCTCTGTAATGTCAGTGGGCCTTATTCCATCAGCAAAAGGCTTGAATAGAATAAAAAAACTGCATCTGTGAGCAAGAGAGAATTCTCTGGCAGACTGTCTTTGAACTTTATTTGCATTATCGCTCTCCTGTGTCTTCAGGCTACTGACCTTTGGACTGGAACAGCACAACTTTTGCCTCCTGTGTCTCTGGCCTGCCAGCCCACACTGCAGATTTGGGACTCCTCTTCTGAAACTCTGTGTGCCAAAAGTCAGTGGGGCAATATTTCTAACTTACTGATAAAAAAAAACAGACCTGCCAACCTAGAATTCCGTTGCCAACAGAAATGTCTTTCGGAGGAATAGAGACTTAAATAAATGAAGAAGCATTAAAGAGATGACTTAAATAAATACTTACTAATAAAAAAACACTAAATGAAAAATAAACAGACTTTTATCACCGATACCAAAGCTGAGAGAAATTCTCACAAGCAAACCTGTGCTACAAGAACTATAACAAGTCCTCAGGCAGAAGAATAATAATGCCAGGTGAAAATTAGGATCTATATTAAAATATAAAGAGTGCCAGAAATGATAAATGTATAGCAAAATATAACAGACTTGTTCCCCTTATTTTATTTTTTCTTACTAAGTAAGAGGCAGGGAAGCAGAGACAGACTCCCACATGCACCTTAACTTGGATCCACTCAGCAAGCTCCCACCAGGTGATGCTCTGCCCATCTGGGGCCACTGCTCCATTGCACATCAACTGAGCTATGTTAGTACCAGAGACAAAGCCATGGAGCCATCCTCAGCACCTGGGGCCAACTTGTTTGAACTGAGCCATGGCTGTGGGAGGGGGAGAAAGAGAGAGAGGGAGAGAGAGAAAAGGGGAAGGAGGAGGGGTGGAGAAGCAGATGGTCACTTCTCCTGTGTGCCCTGACCAGAAATTGAACCCAGGACTTCCACATGCCAGGCCGACGCTCTAGTGCTAACTCAATCAGCCAGGGCTTCCCCTTATTTTTTAATCCCTTGAAAAGATAATTGTTTAAAGCAAAATAATAATAATAATAATAATAATAATAATAATAATAATGTATTGTGGGGTTTATAGTATATGTAGAAGTACCCGATACGACAAAAACTGCACAGGATGGGAAGAGGAATATGGAAGTACACTGTTGTAAAGTTCTTATGTTAAATGTGAAATGAATTAATATTATTTGAAGACAGGCTGTGTTAAGTTGAAGATGTATATTAAAAATTCCAGATCAATCACTAAAAAAATTAATTAAGAGGTGGGCTAAATGACAATAGTATAAATTAAAATGGAATCATTAAAAGATACTCACATACTTCAAAATAAGACAGAAGAATCAAAAGAACAAAGAAAAGATGGTAGAAATAGAAGACAAATAACAAGATAGATGATTTGAACCCCACCATATTGATAATTAATTTAAGTATAAATGGTGAACACTCCAACTGAAAGGCAGAGATTTTCAGATTTGGGGGAAAAAGGAAGATCTATGCTGTCTACAAGAAATCCTCTTAACTATAAAGACATAGACAGCTTAAGAGTAAACAAGATGAAGAAATACTATGAAAACAATATCAGATCAAGTAAACTTCAGAATATGAATTAATATCAGAGGTTAACACGGACATTTTATAATGATAAAGGGCATAACAAAATCAAGAGGACATAATAATACTAAATGTGTGTGCAACTGATAAAATAACTTAAAAATACTTGATTAAAAAAACTGATAGAGGCCCTGGCCGGTTGGCTCAGCGGTAGAGCATCGGCCTGGCGTGCGGGGGACCTGGGTTCGATTCCCAGCCAGGGCACATAGGAGAAGCGCCCATTTGCTTCTCCACCCCCCCTTCTTCTTCTCTGTCTCTCTCTTCCCCTCCCGCAGCCAAGGCTCCATTGGAGCAAAGATGGCCCGGGCGCTGGGGATGGCTTCTTGGCCACTGCCCCAGGCGCTAGAGTGTCTCTGGTCGAGGCAGAGCGACACCCCGGAGGGGCAGAGCATCCCCCCTGGAGGGCAGAGCCTCGCCCCTGGTGGGCGTGCTGGGTGGATCCTGGTCGGGCGCATGCGGGAGTCTGTCTGACTGTCTCTCCCCGATTCCAGCTTCAGAAAAAACTAAAAAAAAAAAAAAAAAAAAAAAACTGATAGAAAAAACTAATGGAGTTTAATGAGAAAAACAAGTGGACTAAATCACTAATGATATAGAAGTCCATCAACTTGATTTAAATGGCATTATAAAACACCCCATCCAAAAACAGCAGAATATACATTTTTTTCAAGTACACATAAAGCAGTAGACTGTATTGTGGGCCATAAAGCAAGTCTCAACAAATTTTAAAAACACTGAAGTCATACACTGTATGGTTATTTTCCTACAATGGAACTGTCGTTCTAGAACTCAACAACAGGGAGATATCTGGGATATCTCTATGTATTTGATGATTAAACAATATTCTAAAGAATCCATGGGTTGGCCTGTAGTGACACAGAGGATAAAGTGTCATGTGGAACGCTGAGGTTGCCAGTTCAAAACCCCAGGCTTGCCCCGTCAAGGCAAATATAAGGAAGGTTTTTATGCTTCCTGCTCTTCCCCCACTTTCTCTCTCCCTTTCTCTCTCTCCTTTCTTTAAAATCAGTAAATAAGATATTGAATGAAAGAAAGAAAGGAAGGAAGGAAGAAACCCATGGGTCAAAGAGGAAATCAGAATGGAAATTAGGATATATCATATATTGAAGTGAATGAAATGAAAATACAACCTACGAAATATTGTGGGAAACTGCTAAGGCAATGCTTAGAGAGAAGTATACAGCATCAACTGTTTATGTTAGCAAGGAAGAAAGGTCTCAAAGGCATTACCGAAGCTTCCACCTAAAGAATTTTTTTTTAAAAAAGAGCAAATAAAATCTAATGTAAGCTGAAGAAAGGAAATGATAAAGATAAAATCAGAAATTGCTGATATACAACATGAAAGAACAACAGAGAAAAAAATCAATCAGACCAAAAGCTGGTTCTTTGAGAAGATTAAGAAAATTGGTGAACTAGCCAGACTAATGAAGAAAAAAGACAAAGAAGACATAAGTTATCAATATCAGCAGTAAAAGTGTATCAGGAGTAAAAGATTATCAGTTTGGATCCTAGAGATATTAAAGGATAATAAAGGAATATTATGCCAACTTTCTGACAAAAAAAAATCAAGTAATTAAATGAAATACACAAATTCTTTAAAGAGCACTAATAGCCTAAGCACAATCAAGAAGTAGCTGATCTGAATAGCTCTAAATCTATTAAAGAAAGGGGCCCTGGCCGGTTGGCTCAGCGGTAGAGCGTCGGCCTGGCGCGCGGGGGACCCGGGTTCGATTCTCGGCCAGGGCACATAGGAGAGGCGCCCATCTGCTTCTCCACCCCTCCCCCTCTCCTTCCTCTCTGTCTCTCTCTCTTCCCCTCCGCAGCTGAAGCTCCATTGGAGCAAGGATGGCCCAGGCGCTGGGGATGGCTCCTTGGCCTCTGCCCCAGGCGCTAGAGTGATTCTGGTCGCGGCAGAGGGACACCCTGGAGGGGCAGAGCATCGCCCCCTGGTGGGCAGAGCGTCGCCCCTGGTGGGCATGCCGGGTGGATCCTGGTCGGGCGCATGCAGGAGTCTGTCTGACTGTCTCTCCCCATTTCCAGCTTCAGAAAAAAACAAAAAAAAAAAAAAAAAAAAAAAGAAAGAAAGGTATACTTAAAATCTTCCCATAAAGCCCTGGATGGACCACTCAGTTGGTTAAAGCATCATCCCAATGCGCAAAGGTTGTGGGTTCAATCCCCGGTCAGGGCACGTACAGGAACAGATTGATGTTTCTCTCTCTCTCCCCCTTCCTCTCTCTAAAAGCAATAAATAGCCTGACCTGTGGTGGTGCAGTGGATAGAGTGTTGACCTGGGACGCTGAGGTCGCTGGTTCAAGGCCCTGGGCTTGCCTGGTCAAGGCACGTGTGGGAGTTGATGTTTCCTGCTTCTCTCCTCCCCCCTTCACTCTTACTCTCTCTCTCTCACCTCTGTCTCTAAAATAAATAAATAAAATAAAATAAATAAAAGCAATAAATAAATAAATAAATAAAATCTTCTCATAAAGAAAACACCAGGCCTGGAAATATCACTAATAATTCTAACAAACACCCAGGTAATAAATAATACTGATTATATTATACATAACTTCTTTCAGAAAATAGAAGATGAAGAAATCCCTCCCAGTGAATTTTATGAGGCCAGCATGCTACTCAAACTAGACAAAAACATTACAAAAAAAAAAAGAAAACTACAGACCAATATTCCTTGTGAACATAGAAACAAAAGATCCTTAACAAAGACTTAGCGAAAAGAATCCAGTGATGTGTAAAGAGAATAAAATACATCATGATCAAGTGGGGTTTATACTGAGAATATTAAATTAGTTTCACCTAAGTAGGAAAATTGTTTTACAAAACCAACATCCATTTATGATTTAAAAAACTCTCAGCAAACTAGGACTAAAAAAGAACTCCTTTAACTTGATAAAAGTTGTCTTCAAAAAATTTTACATCCTCATGGGGATGTAAAGTTCAGCACAGGAAATGTAGTCAATAATACCATAATAACCGTCTGTGGTATCAGGGTACTAAACTTTGTGGGGAATCACTTCACAAATTATATAAACGGCTAACAACCACTCTGCTCTACATCGGAAACTGATATAATACTGAATGCCAATTGTAACTGCAAAAACAAAGGGTTTTTTGTTGTTGTTTGTTTTTGTTTTGTATTTTTCTGAAATGGGAAGCAGGGAGGAAGAGAGACAGACTCCCACATGTGCCCAACTGGGATCCACCTGGCATGCCCACTAGGGGGCGATGCTCTGCCCATCTGGGGTGTTGCAACCAGACCCATGCTAGCATCTGAGGCGGAGGCCATGGAGCCATCCTCAGCGCTGGGCCAACTTTGCTCCAATGGAGCCTTGGCTGCAGGAGAAGTGAGAGACAGAGAGGTAGAAGAGGGGGAGGGGTGGAGAAGCAGATGGGCGCTTCTCCTGTGTGCCCTCGCCGGGAATTGAACCCGGGACTTCCACACACCAGGCTGATGCTCTACCACTGAGTCAACTGGCCAGGGCCAAAACAAAATTTTTTTTAATGAAAAAAAATTTATATTATACTTAATGGTGAGATGTTGAATACCTTCTTCCTGAAATTGGACACCAGGCAAGTATGTCAGCTCTTACCAGTGTTATCTGTTTAACACTTTAATGGAGGCAACAGAATAAAGAAGAGAAAAATAAAAGGTGTACAGATTGCAAAATAAGAACCAAAATTTTCTTTATCCTTTATAACATGATTATTTATGTAGAAATATTAAGGAATTGACAAAAAGGTGACTAGAACTAATATGAGTTCAGAAAGGTTACAGAATACAAGTTCAATGTACAAAAATCAATTGTATTTCTATATGTTTAGCAACAAAAATTGAAAATGAAACTTAAAAATCCTAATGGGATTTTTTTGAACTGTTGATTGCATTGTGTGCCCATCACCCAAAGCCAAATCATTTCTGTCATGGTATATTTGTCCCTCTTTACTCCCCTTCCCCCTCCTCCCTCCTCCTGGTAACCCCTAATTTTGATTGGGTTAAATTGATTCTATAGGTCACTTTGAAAAAAATTGACATCTTTACTAACTTGAGTTTTCAAGCCATGAAATTTATATATAACTCTTCATATATGTATATCTTCTTTAATATTATTAATAATGTTTTATAGTTTCTGAGTAGAACTTTTATATACCTAATAAAGATTCATTCTTAGGTTTATTTATTTATTTTTTAGTACTACTATAAACATCTTTTAAAGAATTCATTTCAACTTGCAGCTAAATTATAAAAATTCAATTGGTTTTTGCAGTATTTACTTTGTGTCTAGAAATTTTATTAAATTGACTTATTAACTCTACGAGTGTGTGCACATGCCTTTGGATTTTCTACCACACATAGCCATGTTGTCTGCAAATATTAATAGTTTCTTCCTTTATAATTTATATTATTAATTTCTTTTTCTTGCCTTATTGTATTGGTTAGGATCTCCACTACAATGTTTTTGTCATGTTAAGAAACTAGCCTTTAGCGTGTTAAGAAATTTCCTTCCATCCAAGTTTTCGTAGAGTTATTTATTTATTTATTTATTTCTATTTATTTACTTTTTAAAATTTTTTCTGAAGCTGGAAACGGGGAGAGACAGTCAGACTCCCGCATGCGCCCAACCGGGATCCACCTGGCACGCCCACCAGGGGGCGACGCTCTGCCCACCAGGGGGCGATGCTCTGCCCCTCCAGGGTGTCGCTCTGTTGCGACCAGAGCCACTCTAGCATCTGGGGCAGAGGCCAAGGAGCCATCTCCAGCGCCCAGGCCATCCTTGCTCCAATGGAGCCTCGCTTTGGGAGGGGAAGAGAGAGACAGAGAGGAAGGAGAGGGGGAGGGGTGGAGAAGCAGATGGGCGCTTCTCTGTGTGCCCTGGCCAGGAATCAAACCCGGGACCCCTGCACGCCAGGCCAACGCTCTACCATTGAGCCAACCGGCCAGGGCCTCTCAGAGTTTTAAAAAAAATAAAAAATAGATGTTGAATTTTATCAAATGCTTTCACATTTACAGTCTATGGTTACGTTGCTTTGCTCATGATGTGTTATTCTTTTCATATACTGCTGACTTAGATTGCTAATATTTTTGTGATTTTTGAATCTACATTTATGAGAGATTTGCCTGAAATTTTTCTTTCTTATCCTGTCATAGTTGCCTATCAAGTTCATGCTAGATTCACAAAACGAGTTGAATGGGAGCTCTCTTTTTAATTCTCTGAAATAGCTTAGGTAAGATCATGATTAGTTAGTCTTTGAACGTCTGAAACTCACTGGTGATGCCGTCAGGGCCCCGAGTTTAATATGTGGGAAGGTTTTGGTTTACACATTCAGTCTCTTTCATGATTATAGGATTGTTCAGGGTTTCTATTTCTCGAGTCAGTGAGATTTTCCTGAGAAAGTGTCTGCCTTGGTAACCTACGTGTTTTCAACAGCGTCTTCTTACCCTTTTGTTTCCGTGTCTGTCGTCTCCATGTTTATGTGACTGTTGCATTTCTGATGCTGTTTTTGCTTTCTCTCTATTTCTCGGTCAGTCTTACAAGAGGTTTGTCCCTTTTACTAGTTTTTTTCAGAGGACTATCGTTTTGGGCTTTGCTCATCTTCTCTATATTGTGTTTATTTTCTGTTTCATTAATTTCTGCTCTTACCTTCGCTATTTTCTTTCCTACCTTTCTTGAGTTTATTTTGCTAATCTGTTTCTAGCTTTGGTAAAATAGATGCTTAGCTCATTAACATTCAGTTTTTCTTTTTTTTTTTAACATGACTTTTAAAGCTGTATGTTTCTTGGTGTTATTTAACTCTATCTCAAAATGTTTGCTATGCATTTTTATTATAGTTCAGTTCTTAATATTTTCTTTCTTTCTTCCTTTCTTTTAAAGATTTCATTTATTGATTTTACTGAGAGAGGAAGGGGTGGGACAAGAAGTATCAACTGATAGCGGCTTTCCTTTAGTTGTTCATTGGTTGTTTCTCATTTGTGCCTGACCTGGCAAGCCCAGGGTTTCCAACTGGTGACCTCAGCCTTCCAGGGGGATGTACTATCCGTTGTGCTACCACAGGCCAGGGCAGTTCTTAATATTTTCTCATCTCCACTATATTTTCTTCTTTGATTCTGATTATTTGATCTCTCAATAGACTCCTCATCTAGATTTCCAAGTATTTGGGGGGTTGGGTAGAGATTCTAGTAACTTTTTGTTATTATCAGGGAATGTAGTCAGTCTGATTTTAATCCTTAAGAAATGTATTGAGATTTGCTTTATGACCCAGTAAACAGTCAATTTTTGCAAATGCTCTGCATGTTGAGAAAAATAGTGTGTTTTTGCAGTTTGGGGGTATGTCTGTGGTTTCAGGGAAAACGTGACGCTCAGCTCTCCTGCTAAATCCATCTACGGTAGGTACAAACACGTGTAACTCAGCTCTGCTGTTCTGGGGAGCATGGCGGACAAGAGAGCTCGAGCTGCTGTTCCTCCGGCTCCACCTACGCATTTGTGCCGAGACCGCTCTTCCCCGGGGCGGCTCCCAGCCAATAACCGCGCTTGCCGAGGCTCGCAGTGCGGGTCCGTTCCTGTGGGATGCGAGTCCTCTAATGGGCAACTCTGGCCCAGAGCCACCTCGTCAATCTGGCCAAACCATTTGCACAACTGCACTGTAATCTGAGACTCTTCCTACCCATTTCTCCTTCCTTCTCTGGTTCCTTTCAGACCTGCATTGTGGGCAAAAGGCTCTCCCCGTCTCCTCCTACTTCCTTCTTCTTATCCTTGGCAGGCAGTTTCCCCAGTAACCCCACCTTGGCTTCTGTTTCCTGAACTGACATAATGTCTCCTAGGTCAATTGTATTAAATGTGTTGTTCAGATGTTCTGCATCCTTATCGATGATTTTTTAAAAAAACTATTTTACCAGTTACTGGAAGAGGTGGGTTAGGTGTCTCATTATGATTGTTGATTTATTTATTTCTTTTGGTAATTGTCCATTTTTGCATAATATGTTTGTTAAGTTATTGAGTGTATAAATTTAATATCAACGTATTTCCCTATTCTATGGAATTGCTTAACAGCTTGAATTGGCCCTCTTCCTCTCTAGCAATACTTTTTTTTTTTATTTAAGCAAGAGAGGGAGAAAGAGAGAAAGACAAGACAGGAAGGGAGAGAGATAAGAAGCATCAACTCATAGTTGCAGCACTTTAGTTGTTCATTGATTGTTTTCTCATATGTGCCTTGACAGGGGGACTCCAGCTGAGCCAGAGATCTTGGACTGAAGCCAGCGACCATAGGATCATTTCGATGATCCCACACTCAAGCTGGCGACCTTGGGGTTTCGAACCTGGGTACTCAGCCTCCCAGGTAGACGCTCCATCCACTGCACCACCACTGGTCAGGCTCTAGCCACATTTTTCGCCTTATGTCTATTTTACTTAATATTAAGATATCTAAACCCTCTACACCTCTTTTTCTTTCTTTCTTTCTTTTTTTTTTTTTGTATTTTTCTGAAGCTGGAAATGGGGAGGCAGTCAGACAGACTCCGCATGCGCCCGACCGGGATCCACCCGGCACGCCCACCAGGGGGCAATGCTCTGCCCATCCAGGGCTTCGCTTTGTTGCGACCAGAGCCGGTCTAGCGCCTGAGGCAGAGGCCACAGAGCCATCCCCAGAGCCCGGGCCATCTTTGCTCCAATGGAGCCTTGACTGCGGGAGGGGAAGAGAGAGACAGAGAGGAAGGAGAGGGGGAGGGGTGGAGAAGCAGATGGGCGCTTCTCCTGTGTGCCCTGGCCGGGAATAGAACCCAGGACTCCTGCACGCCAGGCCGATGCTCTACCACTGAGCTAACCGGCCAGGGCCTACACCTTTTCTTAGTACATTTTCCCCATTCTTTCACTGCCTAACTCACTATCTACTCTTCTTAAGACGTTTCTTATGAGCAACATATGGTTAGATTTTCTTTTTATAACCGTTCTGACAAGCTTGCTTTATATTTTAGGCAGGGCATTTAACTTCTTTATATTTGACATAATTATTAACATTTTCAGGTTTTTAGCCATGTTTTTTATTTTATTTCTCTTTTTCTTACAAGTTTCATTTGTAATTTTATCCTTTCTTGCCCCTTTTTAGATTGATCTGTTCTTTTCCCATTTCCATTTTTTTAATTCCACTGGTTTAAGAATTCTGTTCCTAGTCTGTATGCAGTGTTTTCTATAAATGGTATTAAATATACTGTTCACAAAATTTAGGGGATATTTCAAAATGAATATGAAGCTATAAAATATCCCCTAATTTTTGTGAGCTGTAAAATCAAAGCTACTCAATAATGTGACTCATCTGAAAAATACAAATCACCACTTCCATTTGTACCTTCCTGACTGATATGCTATCATTGTTGTGCATTTTAATTCTATCATTTTTTCTTTTGAAAACCGGTAACTCCATTATTATTATTACTTTATACACTCAATATTTCACCATTTTAAAATTTTTAAATTACCTTATTTATTTTTTTAAGTGAGAGGAGGAGAGATAGTAAGATAAACTCCCATATGCACCCTGACCAGGATCCACTCAGCAACCCCTGTCTGGGGCCGATGCTCAAATCAACCAAGCTATTTTTAGCACCTGAGGCTGACTCTGGGACCAACTGAGCCACTGGCTGCAGGAGGAGAAGGAGAGAAGGGGGAGAGGGAGGAAGAGAGAAACAGATGGTTGCTTCTCCCTTGTGCCCTGCCTGGGAATCGAACCTGGGACATCCGTACATGAGGATGATGCTCTATTCACTGAGTCAACTGGCTAGGGCCTATTTTTTACTTTCTGTGTGCTCTATTCCCTCTTATCCCTCACACCTTCCATTGGGACTCACTTTTCTTCTGCCTTCAATAAAAGTTTGTTGATACCCAATTCTCTCAGTTTTTGTATGTCTGAAAATGACTTTTTGCCTTCCATTATGGAGATAGAATTGAAAATGGCTATTATTTTCTCTCAGCCCACTAACGATATCATACATTGTCTTTTGATTTCTAATGCCGCTAACGATATTAGGTGGTTAGTCATGCCTTTAAAAATAATCTTTCTTGTCTTCCTCACTGCATTAGAATATTCTCTGTGTCTGTGGTGTTCTGTAGTTTCACTGAGATGGCTATATGTATATATACCCCGATTGGGGTCCCCAGGATTTCTTGATTCTGTGGGTTGACGAATTTTATCAGTCCCGAAAATTGTTAAATTGTTAGCCTTTATCTCTTCAGATATTGCCTGTGCCCCATCCTTTCTACATGGCCTTTTGGGACTTTAATTAGATGTTTGTTAAAATTCTTGATCTAGCCTGACCAGGTGGTGGCGCAGTGGATAGAGCGTCGGACTGGGATGTGGAAGGGCCCAGGTTCGAGACCCCGAGGTCGCCAGCTTGAGCGCGGGCTCATCTGGCTTGAGCAAAGAGCTCACCAGCTTAGACCCAAGGTCGCTGGCTCCAGCAGGGGTTACTCGGTCTGCTGAAGGCCCGCGGTCAAGGCACATGTGAGAAAGCAATCAATGAACAACTAAGAAGTCGCAACGCGCAACGAGAAACTGATGATTGATGCTTCTCATCTCTCTCCGTTCCTGTCTGTCTGTCCCTGTCTATCTCTGCCTCTGTAAAAAAAAAAAAAAAAAAAAAAAATTCTTGATCTATCCTCCACATCTTTTTTTTTTCCCTCCTCATTCTTATTTTTTTTCTCTCTCTCTGTGTCGCAGTATGAAAATGTTTTTCTGGTCAG